>NC_134271.1:40805904-41116215 GCF_031893055.1 Leptodactylus fuscus | reverse complement strand
CAGCTAGAGGACGGTTTTTGGTGACATAGGTATTTAGTAGATAAAATCCAGCTTCAACTGCGATGCAATGTATCCAGACGTATGTAGTACAATAAAATTTGACTTTTATTCCAATAAAAGATAAAGTCTAGGGTTGAGCTGATTTTGACTTTTCAGGATCGATTTTGAAATCCGATTTCCGATCATTTTTCATTCGAACCCGATCTCAATCCCAATTCCAATCCCAATGCAAGTCAATGGGATTTTTTTTACCAATCAGAGATCGGATTTTAAAAACTATCCTTTTCACTATACAGCATGGAGTTGAACAATTGAACGCTTTAATTGTTAGAATCCACGCTGTGTAGTGATTTTTTTAAATTACTAAGTAGCCAGAGGATTTTTTTAATCCTCTGGCTACTTAGTCCCCCTGGTGTCCACTTACCTGCAGAGATGGCTGGTCCGGTGCCTGGTGTTCTCGTTCTTCTTCGCCTTGCTGCCCCCTTCCTCCCAGGTTAGGAGAGTGTGGGCGGGTACTGGGAGGGGAGATGTCACATCTAGCTCTTTAACACTAACCTGGGAGGCGGGGGCAGCGAGGCGAAGAAGAACACCAGGCACTGGACCAGCCATCTCTGCAGATAAGTAGCTACTAGAGTTGTTAGCTAGTTTCCCATTAAAATGAATGGACGCAGCCAGCGCGCAGGGGGTTAAGGCTGTGTGCCGGCTGCTTCCATTCATTTTCTATGGAACCGCAGTGGAACCTTCAAACTGAGCATACACTCTGCTCAGAATGAGCGGAGCGTATACTCAGTGTGAAGGCTAACATTCTTAGCTTTTCCCACAATGCTTGGCCAGTAGCAAAGCATTGTGGGAAATAATCACCGATCTCGATCCCACCTACAAAGATCGTGTTCGGAATTCCGATGGCTATCGTGAAATTTTCTCGATCGCCGATCGGAATCTGATCTTTTTGATCGGAATCTGATCTTTCTGATCGCTCAACCCTAATAAAGTTACATCACAACTTTAGAAAATCAGCTTACAAAAAGGCTACACATTTCGGGACCATGTTCCTTCCTCATGGCATTGGTGACATACATTGGTTTTGTGGACAATATTTCAGATGCTTCTAGAAAAGTGATCTCAGACTTGGCTGGGTAAATGGGCCACACTAACGGTGCATTCACATGGAGTAAAGTGGCTCTGATTCTGCCCTGTAACTCGCAGCAGAATCAGTGCTGATAAAAAGCCTCCCATTGAGTTCAGTGTTCCGCGCGGAAGACGGAACCCATTGAACTCAATGGGAGTCTTTTTATCAGCGCTGATTCTGCCGCGAGTTATCTTGGCAGAATCAGTGCCACTTTACTCCGTGTGAATGCACCCAAAGAAAAAAATTTACATTGATTGGCCACATTATTTTCAAAATCAATACGATATAAAATTGTGGTTAGTTGATTAATCATTTGATCTACTATAACAATGCTACATTACCAGCGCTAGATGGAACGCATATATGTTCCATGTGTAAAGAGACAGATTCCTGTGATTGAATTCATGCCTGAAATAATGGGCCTATCAGGGGGGTTATTGAGATTCTTGTGGATTTTGGGGAGAAGATAAAACAGATCTGGTGTTGGATCTTTTAGAGTAAGGAACTACTTTTCTTTTTTTGCAGGAACGCCAAGAGTAAAACTCTCTTGTATACAGTTGCATCGCTCTTGTCTGTGGTTGTCGGTTGGATCTTTTGATAAAACAGTATAATACTTTTTGATTGCTAGAATATTCTGCTTCTTGTAAATACAAGGTTCTATTTTGTACTACAAAAACTCCTTCAATTTCCAATCTCTATTGTCAGAATGGGACTGTATGGCCATATTTTCTTTTTTTTTGTAAGGTTATTATAATTAGGATTAAGATTACTTTATAATTTCCTAAAATCAGCTGCTACCACTGAAAAAAACTTTCAATAAAATGTCCTTTATGATGTATGGGATAAAACATACTTGAGTTTTAAGTTGGTGGAAGCAGGATTGATGTTGGTTGTATGGGCACAGGCCCCTCCATGGTCAGTGGATGGTTTTGAATTGTCATGTATTGAGTCATTCTTCTCAGTAGCTGATTTAGAGACTATATTAAAATGTCTATTCAGAGTTAGGGCTCGTTCACATCTGCGCCCCGGTCTCCGTTTTGCAGGCTTCCGTTTCCTGCCCGAAACTGGACAGGAGACAGAAACCTGCCGTCAGTTTTCAAAACCATTCATTTGCATGGGTTTGGGAAGTGTCCGTCCATGAGCGCCGGTGAGCGTTTTGTGCTCTCTGCGGAGAAACCGTTTTTTTTTTTTAACCGGACACAAAGTCAGACATGCAGAACTTTGTGTTCAGTTAAAAAAAAAAAATGGTTTCGAAGCGGAGAGCACAAAACGCTCACCGGCGCTCACGGCTGGACCCGGTCTGCCAGGTTTCCATCTTCTGTCAGCAGAAGATGGAAACCTGGAAACGGAGATCGGGCGCTGGTGTGAACCCAGTGTTAATTTTCTAATTTAGTTATTCACATCAATACACAATTGTAGGTCATCGATAGTTTGGTTGTGGCAGAAACAAAGTCCTGTAGACAAGAGGATAAAGGATGATCTGACAGGTTATAGACACAGCTCTATAGCACCTGTCCCTTTTGGAACTTGGACTTGGGGGGGTTTGTGGATCTATTTTTGTTCTTCTTCCCTTCTCTTCCCTTTTCTGGGAGGTTTGACTGTTATTTGTCCCTGATTTTCCTTCTCAGGCCTAACAGACTGTAAAAATCAGATGTTTTTGTATAGGCTATGACTAAGGAAACTTCTTTCCGAAACGCGTCAGCCAAGACACCCTTTTTTGCATGATGGGGATTGTTTCTGTTTGACAGAACCCTGGAATTTTACTATTTTAATGTTTAAATAAAGTAGAATTTTAGGAAATGTGGTACTGCTGGACTTCCCTCTATCTTCTCCATTTGAATATGTTCCAAGCCAATGGAACTTCTCAAGTCCGTGCACCCAGATCCAATACCATGATGTGACTTTTTTCAACGAATTTTGCTATACTAACTTGTTGCAAGTGAGCTGTGTTTTTTCCCTCCCCCTGACCCCTAGTTGCCAGCTTCAATATCCTTGCACATGTTGGAATTTTTGGGTATAATTATAGACTATGTTAGCATGGAATTCAGATTACAATTGGAGAAACTGCATAAAATTCAACATTTAATCATTGAAATGCTAGCAAGATTAAAAACAACATTAAGAGAAATGCATTCGCTGCTAGGCTTACTGAATTTTGCAACAAGAGTTATACCCATGGGTAATTTTTTTTTTGTAAGAGCTTGTACTTTGCTACCAAAATGTCATAAATCACCTAGGTGCCACATTAGATTGACATGGTCGTTGAAGGATGATTTGGGCATTTGGCTTGAGATTATTAGCCCGTTTAATAGAAAGATTTGTTTTCCAGTGGACTTTCAAGATTCGGAAGCATTACATTTATTTACACACTAGCATTTTCCCGCGACTTCATTCCGCGTGTTGTTGTTGGCGACGACCTGCGTATATGTCTGCAATTGCTGTTGGCACTGATCCGCCTGCGGCCGCATGTCGACTCTGTTACATCTATGTAACTGCGCAGTATACCCAGGTGTGCCCCAGCCAGCGCCGCACCTCCCATGAGGCGACCTGAAGTGACCGCTTCAGGCAGCGCTATGCCAGGGCCTCAGGGAGGGCGGCATTTTTGGTTACCTAAGCCAGTCCAGGACAAGCTGACCTGGACTGGCTTAGCACTGAGCAGTGGTTTGGGGAGGCCACTGGAGCAGCGCTGCTCCAGCAGCCTCCTCTCACACTCAGGCAGAGAGAAGGTCGTCTCCGTGCCTGCTCTCTGCAGGCAAATGGCGCTAAGCCCCGCCCCCTGCACTTCGCCACACCCCCTCTGCTCCACCACGCCCACTCCGCCCCCCTCCCGGCGGTGGGGGAGGCGGCTTTCTGTAGTTCACCTCGGGGGGCGAAAGGGGCAGGTTCGCCCCTGGCCCCGGCCCACCCTCAACCTCCCGCACGCCCCCGCCCCCCCGCGCCCCTGGCTCACCCGTGCGCATCGTGTACATGTGTGCATATGGTGGGCATACTGTGCTGCACTCCAGCTGTGCCCATGATTGGCTACATCTCTTAATTTGGCAATTTACCACTGCATCCACCACCCGTTGTGGGCAAGATGGCTAAACGGATGTTACCGAACTTTGCTCCAGTTCCTCTTCTCCCCCTGTGCCCCCGGCGTACTCACGAAAACGGTACAACCGATCGACACCTCGTGCCCCCTAAACCAAGGCTGCATGTTCGCTACTCTCCTGCCCGCACATGAGACGCCATGTTCTGCAGCTCGCTCTGTGCCCGGCTTCATCCTATATAGCTCCGCCCACACCATAGCGCGATCCTATCGGAGAACGGCTCAAGGACCTGAGATGACGTCATCTCTGGTCCTTTAACCTACACTGAACATAAATTTGTTGCTCGCGGTTGTGAAGTCCTTTATGGGGATGGTAAGTAGCCTAAGTTTTAATCCAGGTGAAATTTCAGGCAAATCCGTTCGGGCCATTTTGGCGTGGTTGAGTAACAAACACACAAACATCCAAACACACAAACTTTCACATTTATAATATTAGTAGAATGCAGCTCGCAGCATAGGGTATGGCACGTTTTTAATAATCTACGGTCAGCAGAAATATGGCCGGAGTCATGGAAATTGAATAAGATTACTAAAAATATTTTAATTTTAGAATTATTCCCTGTAGCTGTGGCTATTGTTATATGGGATGAATATTTTAGGAATAAGCATATTTTGATACATACAGATAACAAGGTTGTGTTATTTACTATCAACACTTTGTCTTCCAAATGTGATCTGACAGTAAGGTTAATGAGATATCTAGTTCTTTGTTGTTTTAAGTTAAATTTATGGATGAAAGCAAAATACATTGAAGGCATTAAAAACACTATAGCTGATGCTCTTTCTCACCATCAGTGGGAAACACTCTGGAAGTTGGCGCTGGAAGTTCCACCTGTGGGATTTGATTTGGGAGTAATTTCTAGTAAAGTATGCAAAAAGGCTCAAAATGGAACTCCTATCAATCAAGAAAGGAGATATCCACAATCATCAGATAATCACATATACATTAAGAAGCATTGATGAGAAAATAGAACTTACATTTATTAATAAATACCCCTAAAATATGCATCATGCATAATATAACACATAGTGCCAAAGGTATAAAGCAAATGCTATGCACGTGCGTAGGGGCGCAGGGTGCGTCTGGTCGCTTAAGGCTACTTTACCTACACCTATAGCATGGGTATTTTCTTTATTTATTGAGCACTATGCGATCTGTTTGTACATTTCTGTTGTGTGCACATATACTCACTCTGAACCCGGAGGCTTATTTACTCTGCATCTTGCACACTGTATATATGTGTATATATATATATATATATATATATATATATATATATATATGCATAATATGTATATATACACATATATATATATATATATATATATATATATATATATGACTTTTATTTTTTTTTTGCACTCACGTCTATTTGTTTTATATACATGCACTAGCACTTTTGACTATATAACAAATGTATCAGGTGTGTCATGCAGCTTTTGCCTATTAGGGCCTTTATGTGTTTGGACAGTTACTATGTGTACCAGCACAGTGGTTCCCTTTGTGCACACTACACTTAATTTATGACAGACCTTTGTTACAATCTTTCTATGTGCTCTTATAGATATAGGACTATCTGTCATACTACTGTGTATATTGTTTGCAGTCACTATAGGTACCTTTACGATACTTACCTTTATGTAACTTTTGTAGATACATTTACCATTCAAATTTACATACCTGTCTTTCTGTCTATTGAATTGCCTTGAGTACAGACACCCTTTGTCTAATGGTACTTGTCCTTCACTGTTGTATGTTTCTATCTTATATTTATCAATAAAATTTGTATCCTTTTAACCCAATGATATTTTGAGTACTCTTCCCCTTTTTTTCTTTATGTTTTGACGTTATCCTTTGAGGTTTAGGAGTACATTTGTTTACTTGACCTTTATATAGGGAACACACTATGGCTTTGATGTGTGTTATGTTCCTTTGATACCATGTTTTTTTTGTATAACCCCAATACATGTAAAAGACTTCTTTATTCCTTCCCAAAACACAATGCATTTCAGAGCTTATATGTTCCTTTTACAAGTGTGTAGTTGGTGATGCTCATAAAACAGACTGGCACATGAGTGTCCGTGAGAGTCAAAAGTTTGGCATGAAACAACACAATTATAAAACAAAAACACACTGACCTACATCAGAAATATATATAGGATGTGTGCTAGATAAGATCTTTAGCGCAAAACATCTAAAATCAATGTGTAAACCCTGCAAAAATGCAGTGCCAAGTGCTCGGTGTGCGCGTGGTCACTTCTGTGCATGTGCTGTAAAAATAGTGCCACTTTGGCTGTATAACTTTGGAGAAATAAAAGACCCTAATTTCTTCCAAGATGGTGATGACAACAAATACACTGGTCAAGATCACCAACCAGGGCACGCCCCTGGGTCTGTGAACATGCTGGAAAATATGGCAGACTGTATGATCCGCTGTTTACACAATGACAAGCTGCCATAGGGCTTGCTGCAGGCACACCATTCACCCTCTGGTTAAAGTGACCCTCTTCTGCTGGACCATTATTGCCTAATCTCACCAAACCATGCCTTTATGTTCTTTGCTATGTGGAATGGGGCTTCCCCAAACTGTTCCCAAAAAGTTGGAAGCTTAGAATTGTTTAGCTTGGAAGTTGGAAGCTTAGAACATGTTTCCACCGCTGTGATGGTGATGTGCTTTACACTACTCCTTCAGACGCTTGGCATTGTACTTGGTGATGTAATACTTGCATGCAGCTGCATACCTAGTAAAACCCATGGTTTGAAGCTTACTCCGGGTGCCGGCGATCACCAGGAAAATGGCGGCGCCCATGCCCGGCATGCGCTGTACTAGTACGGCAGATGTCGGGAAAGGGTTAATACTAAAGGGGATTTGAAACGTTGGTTAAATCAGCAAATCATTGGCACGTTTATGTAGGCACCACAGCACGCAACAGTGCCATCCTACTACCAAACCATACTGGAATTCATTGGGGTCTTTAGAGAGACCCATTCTTTCAGTAATATTTGTAACAGCAGACTGCATGACCAGGTGCTTTATACACTTGTGGCAATGGAGATGAATGAAACAGCTGAATTCAATGATGAAGAGGTATTATATGACTAAAGAACCTCCTTAAGCCTCATACCCAGTGTTGGTATTCCGTCAGGGGGAATCCTCATGAGGACCTCCCCGAATAGAATACCAAACGAAACTGCAAGCGGTGTGCCAGTGAAAGCAAATGGACCCCATAGACTATAATAGGGTCCATGTGCTTGTCGCCAGATCTCCGGAGGGATCATGCGGACAGTAAAGTAGTTCACAATCTACTTTTCAGTCCCCATGATTTGTGCGGGGAGCACGCGGCAAGCACACGGACCCCATAGACTATAATGGGGTCCGTGTGCTTGCTGCGTGCTCAGCGCTTGCAGTTGCGTTTGGTTTTCCATTCGGGGAGGTCCTCATGCGGACTCCCCAAGATGGTATACCAACACAGATGTGAACAAGGGGTTAGAACTCAGAAAATGTTGATAGAGCAATAGTAATACTGTATTTATTTAATGTTAATCTACTTCCCATTATACAACATGTAATGTTACTGACTATTCATTGTACAGAGAAACTACTCCATTACCTAGTCATTAAAAGCATTCACGGTAATGGGACAGATAAACTAATAAATAAGCACCAGAATTCTGTCATAATTTTCACCAAATAACTGCTGTATGTGCTTTGCACCTAATTTTCTATGTGTTTTAAAAACGTTTTAGAACATTTTTCTGTCCGCATATGGGCGGGGGGGTTATTGAAAAAGGGGTGTGGCTTAATATGCTTACATTTGAGCTAAAAATGGTGCCAAATTTCTCAATTTGCACTATTTTTTTTTAAAAACAAAACAAAATTCAGTTTGAAACTTAAGCAAACTTGCCAGATTTTCAAACACATTAGACACTTTGGAAAATCTGGTTCAGTTTAAGACTGTCTAGTCTAGTTGTGCACTAATTATAGGTTAAACAGTTTTAGTTTCTATGCCCCATTGTATATAATGTGAAATGAAAGATTTTTTTTGAGAGAAGTCCTCAGTAGTTGATACCTTTTTTTAATGGCTCACTTAAAAAGTTTTTTGATGACATATCGAGCTTTCGAGACTCTATAGAGGTCTCTTCATCAGTATAGTATAACACAATTTCTGAAGTTAGGCATATATATACACAGAGAAATGGAGTGTTAGATCCATTGTACAGTATATAGTGCTGATATATAGGCTGTATATAGGCAGATAATATATCTTTCTAATAGTCGTAGTAATAAATACACTTTTAATCATCTATTTCCACTGTAAACAACTGCGACAGAGCTGGCTTCATAACAACTCTATTTATGTTCTACACAAATTTCCTGTTTAGCCATTTGTACGGAGAATAGTAGAAAGATTGCTAGAGGAAATTGTATTGGTAAACATCACGTCACGCCTTGTCCATTTCTTAATGTTTCTAAAAATAGTAAAATAAATAAAGCCTTGTTACATCTATATTAGTCAAATACACCTTCATTTTCAGACTATTAGACACACTTTAATGCCTTTTCTCTGACGGTAGGTCCACACTAGTTTCAGCTGTCATAGGACCAGAACAATCAACAAGTGGACCACTAAAACATTGGTTACATATAGAGTGACATAGTGAATGGGGTCCATCGGGTGTCCATTAAAGAGGACTTTTCATGGTTTGGGGCACATGCGGTTTTATATAACGCTAGAAAACCGACAGTGCACTGAATTTAGAGCACTGTCGACTTTCACGATCTGTGCCCCAGGTGAAGAGCTATTGGTGCCAGTACTGTAGGTCTTCACCGTCAGAAGGGCGTTTCTCACAGTCAGTCAGGAACACCCTTACTCACAGCAGCACCTATAGCGCTGTTCTGTGAGAGCAGGGAGGAACAACTCCCAGTACTAGTCTATGGACGAGTACTATCAGGAGGGGAGGGAGGCGTTCCTCCCCAATCTCACAGTACAGCGCTATAGGTGCTGCTGTGAGGAAGGGCGTACCTGACTGACTGTATACGAACATTTTGTAAAAGAAAAAATATCCTTGTACCGTGTTAGCCATGGGATATGAAATGAAAGAAAAAATTTTTGAGAGAATTTCTCAGTAGTTGATACCTTTTTTAATGGCTAACTTAAAAAGTTTTTTGATGACATATCGAGCTTTCGGGACTACAGATATATACGTTTTTACGTTTTTTAAACTGTTTATTTACATGTTCTGTTTTCCATCTATTTTGCATCTAACACTCCATTCCTCTGTGTATATATATATATGCCTACCTTCAGAAATTGTGTTATACTATCCTGATGAAGGGACCTTTATAGTAGTCCCGAAAGCTCGATATGTCATCAAAAAACTTTTTAAGTTAGCCATTAAAAAAGGTATCAACTACTGAGAAATTCTCTCAAAAAAATTTCTTTCATTTTGTATACGAACAGGCACCTTCATGCAATTTTAATTTAAAGTGAATGTTTAATGAAAAAAATGCAAATAAATGTATATTAGTTGTTAAAAGTGGGAACCAAACAATAAATTATATGCACAAATCCTCCTAAAAATAAGAGTTCAACATGTGCAGAGGTCATACATATCACTAAGGCCTACACCCGCATACACGTGTCTTAAGAAAATCGCTAGAACTGGAAGGAACAAAAATCTGCTTTGAAGCTGGAAATGTTAAAAAAGTATCATCCTATAAAATGTAGTGATTACACACCATGAAAAGTAAGTGAACCCCTAAGAGCTGGGGTTCACATACAGGCTGTGCACATAGATCAGATTGCTTCTCTGTCTCTGTGCCGTCCTCCTCCCCTCCTCTTCCTTTTACAGTTCGTAAATTGCTTGCTTAGACAGAGGGGACGGGACACTTTAGAACCCTATATCTTTGGACTGCATGAAGATATCTTGATGCTTTAAAATGCATTTTAAAGAGGAGAATCTCCTCTTTAAAATTATACCAAGCACTTGATGATAGAACTTATAGTTTTGGAGTGATTCACTGTTAAAACGCTGTCGGGAATTGAGATCTGCAGTTGGATCTCAATGCAAAATAGCGTTTTCAACAGTGAATCACTCCAAAAGTATCAATTCTATCATCAAGTGCTTGGTAGCATTTTAAAGATAAGCGTCTCCTCTTTAAAATGCATTTTAAAGCATCAAGATATCTTCATGCAGTCCAAAGATATCGGCATTAGTAGGGAGGACGTAGTAGCTCCTCCGCTAGTAGTAGCTCCTCCGTAGTAGCTCCTCCGTAGTAGCTCCTCCGCTACTATGGTGCCACCCTGGGAGGACGTAGAGCTGACGTCCTCGGCAAGAAAAGGGTTAAAGAATTTTTTGGGTATGCTCTCCCTGACAGTACAAGGCTATGGAAGAGTACTGTTGGAGTCGGGGAAAGGGGAAAGGTTGGGGATAGAGATGGTGAGGGGGCATTCCTCACAGCCCAGAAATGACACTAGGTTGTAAGGAATACCTTTCTGATTGTGAAGAGATATTGGTGCCGAAATAATTGGCACCGATATTTCCAGCACAGGGACGCATACTGGCAAAGCTGACAGTCGGCTTTCTGGCAGTATGTCTTACCGCACATCTCTGACATGAAAGGCCCTTTTTAAATGTCTCCAACTTAACCTCTGTATCACTATTTAACAATAACTACTCCCAGTCTATATCCTGAAGTGCTATTACCAAGGTTTTCACCAACAGTGACATTTCCAACAAGTCCAATATTATTAGAGATGATCCGATCCCCAGAGCATCCTCTCTAGTTGCATCTTCTACACGTTGAACTATAAAACTGTCTATGGAGATAATATTTCTCCTTGAGGAGAGAGCCCTTTTAAAGGGGCTCTATCAGCGAAATCATGCTGCTAGAGCCCCACATATGCGTGAATAGCCTTTAAAAAGGCTATTCAGGCACCGTAAATGTTATAGTACGCGGCTTCTACTACGGCTACTGCGCATGCGCCCAAGCTTTTTTTTTTTTTCAATCAGTGTCCGCGAGCGAGCGCCGGAGTACGACGGGACCCGAAGACATCGGAGGAAGAAGAGGCGGGGATGAAGATGAAGACACACCCAGAATGCCCGCCCAGGGTGCACGTTCCGTAAGTAGAGCACATTCTTTTTTAGGTTATTTTAAAACGGGGGGGGTAGTGTAATATAACATTTACGGTGCCTGATTAGCCTTTTTAAAGGCTATTCACACATATGTGGGGCTCTATCAGCATGATTTTGCTGATAGAGCCCCTTTAAAGGCATATGGAGTCTTACTAAGCCATTTTTGCTCCGCTGGGGATTGTGGGAAGAATATGCAAATCTGTTTTCCAAGATGTTAACAGGAAAACAGTGCCTCTGTTTGCTAGCCCTCTTAAACAGCATGCATAGCTTTTTCAAGTCTATTACATGATGCGAGAATATGCCAAACCAATTTATTCTATTCCAAAAGGAACAGAATCCCATCTGTGGAGAGCGCTATTTCAATCTGGTTGGATCTCTTCAGCACAGCATAGGGAAAACTGGTTTGGCAAAGATGAGAGACTTCTGCACCAGATTATGGGGATAATATTTCTCCTTGAGGAGAGAGCCCTTTTACAGGTGTACGGAGTCTTACTAAGCCATTTTTGCTCCGCTGGTGATTGTGGGAAGAATATCCAAATCTGTTCCAAGATTTACTGTTTTCCTATTTACATCTTGGAAAACAGATTTGCATAATGCTTCCTATAAAACTGTCCTGCAACAAGTTGATTAATTTCCTTCACTTTGCAGACAATGCAGAACCATGACCTCAGACAATATCTGGGTAGTTAAAGAGGACCTTTCATGTCCTCGGGCACACGCAGTTTTATATACTGCTAGAAAGCCGAACAATTAAATACTTTTTTCACTTTTCACTCAAAAATGTGTGTGCGGCTAAATCATTTTCTGTACTCGTCCATAAACGAGTACTGGGGGGGGACGTTCCTCACCACTCAGCGTCATTGTTGGGTGGTAAGGAATACCTCCTCTGACAGTACAGCACTATGGACTCTACTGTCAGGAGGGGCGTTCCTCACAGACTGTCAGAAATGCCCTTTTGACACTGAAGAGCTATCAGTAAAGGCACCGATAATTCTTCACCTGGGCCACATAACGGGAAAGCCGGCAGTGCGCTATATAAAACCACGTGTGCCCGAGGACATGAAAGGTCTGATCAAGACCACTGTAACTGCTTGTGCAGCCCACTTAATTTCCCTGTACAACTGACTCTCTAACCCCTCAGTTATGTTGGGGGATCTATAGATTATGCCAAAAGTATTTTTATCAGTGGTCATATCATTAGACAGTTCCACCCACAAGCATTTCACATCCCCACTATCTTCAACGATATTTGACTCTTGCACATTGACTTTCATGTCACTTCTGACATACATACATACATACACACTCCCTTCCTTTTAGCCCTGTCTCTGCATTATAGTGTAAAACCCTAAATGTTAACAGCCAAGTCATGTGAGAAATCTAGCCATGTCTCAGACACACCAACTACATCAATGTGTTTCACCCAGACCAGGGTGTTAAGCTCCCCCAGTTGGCTTGCAAGGTTTCTGCATTTGTGAACATACACTTTAACGTGCTGTCCAAGTTCATACATCCATTTCCAGAAATGTGCATTCTGGAGGTTTTATGGCAAGATTCACCTATACTTTTGGGCTGTAACAAACAGATCTCTCTAGCAATTATTATAATCCTCCCACAACCGCAATCCACTTCTCCAACCACCACTACAGCCTGTCCCCTCTCTGATCTATCTTTCCTTTGTCTGCCCAAACCTCTCATCTATTTCCTAGTTTAGGCTGAGGACCCATGCAGTGGTCCGGAACAACAAAAGCGCTGCAGGAAAAACCGGGGTGACAATACGTTGTTTCCTCTGCAGGCTTTCTGCTTCAATTATACCTATAGGAAAACTGTCACATTACTGTAGGTATAATTGACATGCTGTGATTTACAAAACTGCAACAATTTTTTTAAATCGCAGCGTGTCTACTGCGTGTATTTTCCCAATATGTCCACTTTGCAGGGACTGTAAAATGCTGCGTTTTTTCCACAGCATTTCCACTATATAAATGTATATTCCATTACGCAGGTTTTATAAAGACTTACCATGCTTCCAGAGAATGAACTCAGTGTTGTCTTTGTGTTTACATAGAGAGCCTTTATTAGCAAACTGCAATTAGCTGACCTGATTGTCTTGCAGGCAGAGCTGTAGATAACAGTGAGAGCACTCAGCCTTCCCAGAGAGCAGTGACTGATGTCATTTATAAGACCATGCTCCATGGAAATTATATGTAAACAATAGGAGGTATAATTTCACATGGCAGGCAAAAAAGCAGCATTGCTAAAGCAATGTATTTAGGAAAATCTTGAATTTACATACAATGAAGGAAATAATGATTTGATCTCTTGGTGATTTTGTAAGTTTGCCCACTGATAAAGACATGAACAGTCTATAATTTTAACAGAGAGAATATCAAAAATAAAATTCCGAAAATCACATTGTATAAATTTTATAAATTCATTTGCATTTTGCATAGAAAAATAAGTATTTGGTCCCTTACCAACCATTAAGAGTTTTGGCTCCTACAGACCACTTAGACACTGTCTTATACGAGTATTGTCACCTGTATAAAAAACTCCTGTCCATAGACTCAATTAATCAGTCAGACTCTAACCTCTACAACATGGGCAAGACCAAAGAGCTTTCCTAGGATGTCAGGGACAAGATCAGAGACCTGTACAAGGCTGGAATGGGCTACAAAACCATCAGTAAGATGCTGGGTGAGAAGGAGAAAACTGCTGGTACAATAGTAAGAAAATGGAAGAAATACAAAATCACTGCCAATCGACATCAATCTGGGGCTCCATGCAAAATCTCACCTCATGAGGAAGGTGAGAGATCAGCCTAGAACTACACGAGGGGAACTTGTTAATGATCTCAACGCAGCTGAGACCACAGTCACCAACAAAACCATTGGTAACACATTACGCCGTAATGGACTAAAATTCTGTAATGCCCACAAGGTACCCCTGCTCAAGAAGGCCCATGGGCAGGCCCATCTGAAGTTTGCCAACGAACACCTGGATGATTCTGAGAGTGATTGGGAGAAGGTGCTGTGGTCAGATGACCCAAAACATACAGACAAGGCAACAAAGGAGTAGCTCAAAAAGAAGCACATTAAGATCATGAACTGACCTAGCCAGTCTCCAGACCTTAATCCGATAGAAAACTTATGGATGAAGTTGAAGGTCTGAGTTGCCAAGCGACAGACTCAAAATCTTAATGATTTAGAGATGATCTGCAAAGAGGAGTGGACCAAAATTCCTCCTGACGTGCGCAAATCTCATCATCTACAAAAAACGTCTGACTGCTGTTCGCGCTAACAAGGGTTTTGCCCCCAAGTATTACGTCTTGTTTGCCAGAGGGATCAAATACTTATTTCTCTATGCAAAATGCAAATAAATGTATAAAATTTATACAATGTGATTTTCTGGATTTTATTTATCATATTCTATCTTTCACTGCTAAAACTAACCTACCCTTAAAATTATAGACTGTTCATGTCTTTGTCAGATGGCAAGCTTCCAAAATCAGTGGGGGATCAGATACTTATTTCCTTCATTGTAAGCTAGCAGTATAGATGGGATGCTTGAGATGGAAATACCCCTTTAAATGCTCCACCACCCCTGCTACAACTCCCCCCCTCCAAAACAGCAACCGCCCTTTCATTCAGGTGGGAAATCTGTGGGAAAACAGCTTGTACCCCAATGAAAAGCTAACCCAGTGCTCTAGGAACCCAAACCCTTCTTTCCTGCATTAAGAACCCAACAATTCTTTCCTGCACCAACTACTTGTGTTTGTATGGCCTTACTACACCTATTTGCAATGGTATCTATAGATTACAATCACTGGCATCTCAGGATGTCAATGTTAAGTATGTTGTTTTGCTCCATTAAAATGTTCTCAAGTGTATTTTTTTTTACTTCCAAAATACAATTAGTTTAGAGAGGTCCTTGAATACCTGGAAAATACACAGAAAAAAATATACATGACGTACATACAAAGGAACAAAGGTAATTGAGGAAGTGCATGCCATGCCTGGGGGGTGTTCTAAGCCTTACTCAGCTAATAGAGTGAATCAGAGATTAATACTTCTCATAAACTAACGGCACTGGCTGAAGTAAATCCTGCAGAAATAATGCAATTCAGTGACCAAGCAACTGATTTTACCTAATTCCTGCTGCTACAATGGTCTTCATTCCTCACATTTCCTAAAAACTGTGTTTATCTGACGATGGGTTCTTACAGCTTCTAGTAAACATATTTGTATAGTACAAACTGATCTGGATTTCTCTGAAATATAACAGATCGTTAATTTTATTTTTGCCAACATATTGCGTAAAATTTTTCTTTGTCTACATTTCGGTAAATCTGTACCCCTGCTGAGATTAACAAGAAAATTCAAACATTGTATAAAGATTTAGTGTTATGTAAATGAAGTTGTGGTGCATTTATAATGATCAGGGGTGAATAATCTTTTTCAAATGCTCAATCCCAATATTTTGCCTGTAGGAACATACTCAGCACTAAACCGACAATCACACAAATGCTTTTATGTTATTGAATATGTTTTTTATGCTCCTAGAGGTGTGCTGCCAATAATAATAAAACTGAATGTGCTGAATGATCACACAAATGATAGTTTGGTTATATACAATACTAATCATTTCTTTGACAGTGGCGTTCCAAAATGAAGTGTTTTTATCTGCAACAAACCATATTGGAGGAGATATTTACAGTAAACTGGTTAACCACAATCATTAATACTCCAGCAGGTAGCTGGCCTATTATAAAACAAACAAACAAAAAGTTATTATACTTACCGACATGAGCGCTGCTCCCGTTGCCGCCGCATCCTCTTCTCACGGCAGTACGCTGCGTCTCAGCATAGGGGGCATGATGACGCTGATAAGTAGACATCTGAACCAGCGCAAGGAGAGCAGCAGCTCTCCTTGTACTGGCTCAGAGAAAATAAAGTAAAAGAAAAAATCACCCGGGCTGCTGCCCCCCTCCAGTCTGCCGCACTAGGTACCCACCTAGAGGTGGAGCGCTAGGTGGAGTGTACTGCAATACTATGCATAGAGGGGACTTATACATTGCACTGGGGATCTGAGGTCTTTATGATCTTTTTGTTCATAATGTAAACAACAACAAAAAAAGAACATGTTAGTTATCCCCACGTGTGTATAGGTCCCCACTCTCCAAAAATAGCGTTAATTGTCCCCTATGATGAATGCCATAAAGAAATATATACCGCAATATATACCGGGAATTAAAACAATATGGAGGTGAAATTTAGATGTTTCCTTTCTTTTTCAGTAATATGTTTAGCCCTAAAATTAACACACTCCCAAGGGGTTAAAGGAGAAAATACATCTATATATGCAATTTCTACCGAGCATAGAAATACCCCTCATGGGGGTGTAAGCTGATGTTTGGCACACAGCAGCGTGTCAAAGAGAGAGTGCCACTGGCTGTTTGAAAAGTAGATTTTGCTAGGATAGTTTTCAGGTGCCATGTCTTAATTACAAAACCTATAGAGTACCCATACAATTGAAACCCTCCAATAGTGATTGTATTTTGGAAACTACACTCAGTAGCTACAGTCAGTGGTGCAACTACCGGGGTAGCAGCGGTTGTGGTTGTCATAGGGTCCAGGATATTAGAAGGCCCAGCGGGCCCCTATGTTTTTTTTTTTTTTTTTCAATAGGCTGTTACCTGCTGTAGTAACCTCAGAAGGTAATAATCCCTATTTACTTACCGATTCCAGCTCCTGCTCATGGCTACCTGAACTTCCCCTTCTGCGGATGCGCCTGTGATGCCCCAGGCCCACAAACCCAAGCACTGCTATCATTATACTTTTCAGACTCTGGAGCATAACGATGGGAGGCCCAGGGAAGGTGAGGGAACATAACACTGTTACTTATCTCTCCTGCTCTCTGGCAGTCTTCAGGCCTGTGTGGTGACCTCCCAGGTGTCACATGGGCCTGTGTCAATATGCGTCACGACGCAGGCATGGATCACGAACTCCAAGATCACGGTTAACCCCTATGCGTGCGACGTATTTGATCGACTACTATTCACTCAACACTAATCTGTACCGACATGGAAGATGGATGAAATCAGTACGGAGTGCACTGGAGCCAGGGAGAGGTAAGTAACAGTGTTTTTTATGTTTGTATTCTTCCCCTGGATCTCCGATTATTATACTATGTGGTCTGAAAAGACCCTGGAGCATAATAATTGTCATGGTCCACAATGGGGATAATACTGTGTGAAGGGGCCACTATGGGGCATAATAGTGTGTGCAGGAAGGCGGTTTGGGGGGGAGAGGTTGGTCAGGGGTCCCATGTCAAATGCTGGTTTTGGGGCCCAGTCATTCCTATTACACCACTGGCTACAGTATTGTATGTAAATGTACTGACCACGATGCCCCGACACTTGAGGGATGCAGATGGTGAAGTTGCATCGGGGCCCACAAGACTATAGTTATGCCATTGGCCCCTTCCCACTATAATGTTTTCAGAGCCTCATAATCAAGTCTCCAGATCACACTCCTGTCTCCAGATCACACTCCTGTCTCCAGATCACAATGTACGATAAACACTTATATCACCAATTCTTGTGATTGGCTGTATTGATCAGTGTCATTGTTCTGTCATTACTTTAGTGATGTAAATCAATCGGTTAAGGACCATGGAGAACTGTGGTATGTAAAATGTAGATTTTTATTTGCCCATAAGCCGCTGATAAATTTTTATACTCCATAGTAGACCTCAATGGCTCCTCCACACACACACAGCAAATCCATTCACATTGTAATGAGCCCCCTTCCTACAAATCATGTCAGTTTTCTAAAGTTCCTATAATTGACTCATACTCTTACCCTAAGATTGGCAACGGCCTCCAAGCAACAATATTTCTGGACTGGAGATTAACTTGTGGGGTCCATGTAGGGTTGCTACATGGACCCCAGCCAATCTAATATATGCCATCTACCCTGTGGATTGTTGATAAATATTTATTGATGGAATATTTCTACAGGTCAAGCTAAGATGTAAATTAATGGAGGGGAAAGTAAGGGTATGTTCATACAGCAGAAACCTTTTCTGCCGTGTGAATTCTCCGCACGGCTCGCCGCAATGGGATGCCGATGCAGTGCACTGGCACTCTGTCGTGGCACCCTGCTCCTCATTAGGCCCGTATGAATGGGCCTAATTGGGAATAAGTCTCGTGCCGTGAACACCGCAGCTGTTTCAGCCATGGAATCCGTGGGAAGAAGGAGCATGTCGCTTCTTTTTTCCGCTAGCGGAAAAAAGTTACTTGCAGCAAAAAAAGTGAGCCGTTTTTGCAGGCGGATTTTGAGGTGGATTCCACGTAAAAATCCGCCTGCAAAAACCTTCATGTGAACATACCCTAAAAGAGTAGGTAGATTTAATCAGCGCTGATGCATCTAGAATAGATTTTAAAAAACAATTGAGAGACTAGACCCAAAAGTGACAAGTCAGCTTAGACTTCTTGTAAGGGACTTCAAATGATAAAATGTTACAGGAACAATTTCATGTATCACTGACTACAGCTACAAAAGTGAGGTTCTTAGCGCACAGTTTTGTGAATTGTGCGAGCCCATCTGCCACGTCACGGCGACCTCATTCAGATGGGTCCCTACACTAAGACTTTATTTATATAAGAAATGTTATACTCCCCCCCAGAGATCAAGATCATACAGACTGCACTGTAACAGTGAATAAGTAAGAACATTATCTCTTGCCCTATGTATAACGTGTTAGTGTAGGGACCCAACGTAATAAGACCAATAAGTGGTTGATGGGCTCAAAAGTTTCATGTAAAAGTTGTGCTATAACTTTTTCTATAACCATTACTAAAAGACAATGCACATGCATAGAAATTACATAAGTGGAAGTGCCTACAGTATAAATCCTACTATTATAAATATGTTTGTGTGTTTGGATGTTTGGATGTTTGTGAGTTTGGATGTTTGTTCCTCAATCACGCTAAAACGCCTGGACGGATTTGCGTGCAATTTTCCACAAACAGAGTTTTCCCTTAGGATTGAGTCATAGGCTACTTTTGGTGCCACTAAGCAACATGGCTTCCTAGCAGGAGACTCACAAAAGCAGGACTCCTAGCCCCAGCTATAGACTCACACACACTGCCTGGCATTTCCTGCCTCAACCTGCCTGCACACTCCTTACTGTCACCTCAGGAGTAGCCCTCACTCTACTCACTCACATTTACATATAGCTTTCCACTATATAACAGATCACATTGTCTGTATTACTACATACACAATATAACAGATCACATTGTCTGTATTACTACATACACAATATAACACATCACATTGTCTGTATCACTACATACACAATATAACAGATCACATTGTCTGTATTAATACATACACAATATAACACATCACATTGTCTGTATTACTACATACACAATATAACAGATCACATTTGCTATCCCACCAAACTTTTTAAAGCACTTTTACAGTTTCACACGTCTGTGTCCGCCCAATTCTCAAATCACCGCAGACGAAGTCGCGGGTAAAAGCTAGTATATAATTATGAACTGCACACATCCATATATGCACTTAATGTACATGCTACAAAATTTCATACATACCGTACACTTTAATCTGTGAGCTGAATATACTCATATATCCATTTACTCTATGTTCGGCACACACTCATATATACTCTTACCCGAAGTGCTGAACACCTAAAAACACTTAACTTATGTGTTGAACATACTCACGTACCTAATGATAAATACACTTACTCTAAGTGCAGCAGATACTCCAATAAACACGTACAATATGGGCTGCACACACTAATATACACATTTATTTTATGTGCTGTACACAGTCATATTTACGTAGTCAAAAAAAGGAAAAAACATAGATGGCACTACTACAATTCAGAACAGCAATAATGACCAAAGTCTAAGATTAAATAAATACAGGCTAATACTAGCCAGCGCCTATGTGGGTGTGCTCTACATCCCTGGAAAACAGTCCATGAAAATCTGAAAAAGTTGAGAAATAAATGGAGGGCAACCACCCAAGGCGTTTCTTAAAAAAATCTTGCTTTATTTGTGGGAGAGAGAGATGCGTACATGACAAACTAGCAGGCAACAGCACACAAATGTGATTCCTCAAGCCTTGTATACACACCTTGGGTGAGTGCCCACCATTTATTTCTCTACTTTTTCACACAGTCATATTTAGATTTGGTTATTTGCAGCACAAACTCATATATAGCTAGAGATGAGCGAGCAGTGTTCGATCGAGTAGGTATTCAATCGAATACTACGGTATTTGAAATATTTGTATTCGATCGAATACTACTAGCTATTCGCAGTAAATATTCAACCACAGCAGTCTCCATTGTGGTCCGAACTTAGACTTCGCCTCCTCACAGACGAGCCTACGGCAGAACCAGCGTTGATTGGCCGAATGCTGTACACTGACCAATCAACGCTGGTCAAATCATTCCTATGAGAAAAAGTAAGCTCCCTTGTAACAGCAAGCTGCCAGCTCTCCTGACTAGCAAGGACGAGCCTGCTGCAGAACCAGCATTGATTTGCCACATGCTCGTCTTTGCTAGTCGGGAGAGCTGGCAGCTTGCAGTTACGAGGGAGCTTACTTTTTATCTGAAGTTAAAGCGCACGGACCCCATAGACTATAATGGGGTCCATGCACTTTAACTGCACAGCTCTCCTCCTAAACACTCTCCTCCTGCTATTAGTGGACTTGGTGACTCTCCTTTAGTCGAATAGTGGTTTCCCCTGAAACGAGCATTTTTTCCCATAGACCATAATGGGATTCGATATTTGATCGAGTAGTCGAATATTGAGGCTCTACTTGAAACGAATATCGAACCTCGAATATTTTACTGTTCGCTCATCTCTATATATAGCTAGCCTATGTGCAACATACACTCTTATATACAATTTCTCTATGTGCTGCACACAATATTATATACAATTTCTCTATGTACTGCACACACTCTTATATACACTTACATTGCATGCAGCATACACTTATGTATACAGTTACCTATGTAGAGCACACACTTATATACAGTTTCTCTATGTGCAACACACACACATATATATATAGATATCGATATATAGATATATGTTACCATATCTGCTGCACACACTCATGTATACAATTATATATATACATACACACACAGCATACACTTATATATGCACTTATGCTATGTGTAGCATACAATTATAAATTCATAATTGTTATTCATTCAATAATAAATATCCTAACTCTAAGTGCAGCAGATACACATGTACACTTACCCTATGTGCTACACACATTCATATATACAATTACTCTATCTGCTGCACATACTGTAATATAGAATTACTTAGTCTATGTGCAGCACACCCACATAAATACACTTACCTTATGTGCTGCACACACTTATATATACACTTAGCCTATGTACTGAACATAGTCATACATGATTACCTTCAACAGAGCCATACCTCCCAACCGTCCCGGTTGGAGGGAGGTATGTCCCGATTTCAACTCAGATCTGCATCCAGAGGACGCAGATCTGAGTTGAACACATATGCGGCTGAAGCAAGGAGCTGACACAGGTCAGCTCCTCGCTTCGCCGCTGCGCGCCTCTCTCGCTGACACATGCGGCTGAAGGAAGGAGCTGACTCAGGTCAGCTCCTCGCTTCGCCGCTGCGTGTCTCTCTCGCTGACACATATGCGGCTGAAGCGCTTCAGCCGCATATGTGTCAGCGAGAGAGACGCGCAGCGGCGAAGCGAGGAGCTGACCTGTGTCAGCTCCTTCCTTCAGCCGCATGTGTCAGCTAGAGAGGCGCGTAGAGAGCGGCGAGGGAGCGGAGGAGAAGGTAAGTTTAATGTGGAGGTGGAACGTGAATCTGGGGGCAGATGAAGGAGAGGACGGCACGACACTGGGGGCAGATGAAGGAGGGGACGGAATGACACTGGGGGCAGAGATGGAGAGGACGGCATGACACTGGGGGCAGAGATGGAGAGGACGGCATGACACTGGGGGCAGAGATGTGGGGACATGAATCTGGGGGCAGAGATGGGGGACATGAATCTGGGGGCAGAGATGGGGGACATGAAACTGGGGGCAGAGATGGAGGGGACATGAATCTGGGGGCAGAGATGGAGGGGACATGAATCTGGGGGCAGAGATGGAGGGACATGAATCTGGGGGCAGAGATGGAGGGGACATGAAACTGTGGGCAGAGATGTGGGGACATGAATCTGGGGGCAGAGATGGGGGACATGAATCTGGGGGCAGAGATGGGGGACATGAAACTGGGGGCAGAGATGGATGGGACATGAATCTGGGGGCAGAGATGGAGGGGACATGAATCTGGGGGCAGAGATGGAGGGACATGAATCTGGGGGCAGAGATGGAGGGGACATGAAACTGTGGGCAGAGATGTGGGGACATGAATCTGGGGGCAGAGATGGAAGGGGGACATGAAACTGGGGGCAGAGATGGAGGGGACATGAAACTGGGGGCAGAGATGGAGGGGACATGAATCTGGGGGCAGAGATGGGGGGACATGAATCTGGGGGCAGAGATGGGGGGACATGAATCTGGGGGAAGAGATGGGGGGACATGAATCTGGGGGCAGAGATGGGGGGACATGAATCTTGGGGCAGAGATGTGGGGACATGAATCTGGGGGCAGAGATGGAGGGGGGACATGAATCTGGGGGCAGAGATGGAGGGACATGAATCTGGGGGCAGAGATGGGGGACATGAATCTGGGGGCAGAGATGTGGGGACATGAATCTGGGGGCAGAGATGTGGGGACATGAATCTGGGGGCAGAGATGGAGGGGGGACATGAATCTGGGGGCAGAGATGTGGGGACATGAATCTGGGGGCAGAGATGGAGGGACATGAAACTGGGGGCAGAGATGGGGGGGACATGAATCTGGGGGCAGAGATGGAGGGACATGAAACTGGGGGCAGATGAAGGGTGTATATGAAACTGGGGGAGAAATAGAGGGGGGCATATAATTTACGGGTGACTGTAGGAGGATTATACTGTGTGGGAGCACATGAAAAATTAATGAGTGGGCGGAGTCAACACAAAAGTGGGCAGGGCTAAATTTGCTGCGCCGCACATTTTGTCCCTCTTTCGGTTCTTCAAAAGTTGGGAGGTATGCAGAGTTGCACAGACACAAACACTTCATTTATGTGTTGCACATACTAAAAGATTCTCTTACAGAATTACAAATTACACTTATGCTATGTGCTCCACACACTCATATATACAATTGCTCAATGTGCAGCACACACTCACACATACATTTAACATATGTGCAACACAAACACGCATGTGTTTCATAAATTCATAGATGCAGCTTACAATACGTGACACACACAATGATACATACATTTACTCTATGTGTAGCAGATATATATATATATATATATATATGTATTTACTCTATGTGCAGCACACACTTATGCTTACTCTTTGTGCTGAATATACTCGTAAATACTTACGTTAAGCGCCACACATACCCATATATACACTTAAACTATGAGCTACAAACACTCATATATACACTTAACATATATGAAGCACACCCACATATATAAACTTACCATATATCCTGCACATACTCATACATAATCCTGACCTATAAAGTGCATACATTTTATATACATGTTTCTATGTGCAGCACACACTCAATTATTCAACTACTCTAAGAGCTGCACACTCTTATATAAATTTATACATTTACCATACATGCAGCACAAACTCATGTATACAATTACCATGAGTGAGACAAGTACTCAAGTGTAGACTTACCCTATCTGCTGTACACACGCACACATAAGCATACGTGCAGCAAATATTCATATATACACTTCCCATATATCCTGCAAATACCTATACTTACAATTAACCTACGAGGTGCACACAATTATACTGTATATGCACTTATGCTACGTGTAGCATACAATTATATATTCAATTATAATATATGCTGCATGTACATGTATAGACTTAATATACAAGCTGAACATACTCAAATATACACTTACCCTTCCTGCAGCACACACTTAGTGTGCAACACACAATCATATATATACTGTACTTACACTATGTGAAGGATACAATGATTTATACACTTATTCTAGCTACAGCAGATTCTCATATATATATTTACTCTATGTTACTCTATGCAAGTATATATATCCACCCCAATCCGAGAGGAGGTAATACAAAGAAATTACTGCATAAAAAAGAAGCCCTTAGGGGCCACACGGTGGCTCAGTGGTTAGCACTGCAGCCTTGCAGCACTGGGTCCTGGTGTTCAAATCCCACCAAGGGCAAAAAACCATCTGCAAGGAGTCTGTATGTTCTCCCCGTGTTTGCATGGATTTCCATCCCATATTACAAAAGACATACTGATAGGGAAAAATGTACATTGTGAGCTCTACATGGGGCTCACAATCTACATTTAAAAAAAAAAAAAGAAGCCCTTTGGATACTCCAGTTTGGAAGCACATATCCTATGGGTCTCAATATGAAATCTGACCTAGCTTTGATCTATTAAAATAATCCCTTTCTTGGCTACAACAGAAACAACATATAATTGTTGTAAATAGAAACATATATTTCCAGGGAGATTATATATATATCTATTACCTTTCATATATATTCAATATGCATATATTTTTTAGTATACTACCTTATCTATCAGTTAGTCCTTTGACTACTGTCCTTTGGGAATTATTTATATATAACATCGAGCAAAATATAATTTCACTCAGAAAAGATAATAATAATAAAAGGACTTGATAGGCAACATACAGTCAAGGGCTTTTTTGAGATGTCGGATACAATACAATTGGGATCCACATATTACCTACATAACATCGTGAGAACAATATGCTAATTTTCAATCTTTAGCTCTTATTTGTATAATATGTGTTACCAACACACTTTGTTTTATATCATGCTTTTTCGCTCCTTTTCCGACATGCTGAATGATAGTCTGAGTTCGGAACAAGTCTTGAATTTAATCCCATATTTGGACTCTTTTTGAACTAAAATGGGTGATATCGTAATGAGACCACTCTATCCTAAGTGGTTTTATTGTGAACTACGTATGGTTTGTACGGTTACCTACTGGAGAATGTCTTTAATAGAGATGAGCGAACAGTGTTCTATCGAACACATGTTCGATCGGATATCAGGGTGTTCGCCATGTTCGAATCGAATCGAACACCGCGTGGTAAAGTGCGCCAAAATTCGATTCCCCTCCCACCTTCCCTGGCGCCTTTTTTGCACCAATAACAGCGCAGGGGAGGTGGGACAGGAACTACGACATCGGGGGCATTGAAAAAAATTGGAAAAAGTCATTGGCTGCCGAAATCAGGTGACTTCCATTTTAGACGAATAGTGGATTTCAAATCCGGGTCATATGAGAATGTGAACTTTGTGACTATGAGACAGGGATAGCTGTACAGGCAGGGATAGCTAGGGATAACCTTTATTTAGGGGGGAATGTTATTAAAAATGTTATTAAAAATAACTTTTTGGGGCTCTATCGGGTGTGTAATTGTGATTTTTGTGAGATAAACTTTTTCCCATAGGGATGCATTGGCCAGCGCTGATTGGCCGAATTCCGTACTCTGGCCAATCAGTGCTGGCCAATGCATTCTATTAGCCTGATGAAGTAGAGCTGAATGTGTGTGCTAAGCACACACATTCAGCTCTACTTCATCGGGCTAATAGAATGCATTGGCCAGCGCTGATTGGCCAGAGTACGGAATTCGGCCAATCAGCGCTGGCTCTGCTGGAGGAGGCGGAGTCTAAGATCGCTCCACACCAGTCTCCATTCAGGTCCGACCTTAGACTCCGCCTCCTCCAGCAGAGCCAGCGCTGATTGGCCGAATTCCGTACTCTGGCCAATCAGCACTGGCTAATGCATTGTATTGGCGTGATGAAGCAGTGCTGAATGTGTGTGCTTAGCACACACATTCAGCTCTACTTCATCGGGCTAATAGAATGCATTGGCCAGCGCTGATTGGCCAGAGTACGGAATTCGGCCAATCAGCGCTGGCTCTGCTGGAGGAGGCAGAGTCTAAGATCGCTCCACACCAGTCTCCATTCAGGTCCGACCTTAGACTCCGCCTCCTCCAGCAGAGCCAGCGCTGATTGGCCGAATTCCGTACTCTGGCCAATCAGCACTGGCTAATGCATTGTATTGGCGTGATGAAGCAGTGCTGAATGTGTGTGCTTAGCACACACATTCAGCTCTACTTCATCGGGCTAATAGAATGCATTGGCCAATCAGCGCTGGCCAATGCATTCTATTAGCGTGAACTGAGTTTGCACAGGGGTTCTAGTGCACCCTCGGCTCTGCTACATCAGATTGCTACATCTGATGTAGCAGTGCCGAGTGTGCATCAGATGTGTAGTTGAGCAAAACTGACTCAGCACTGCTAAGTCTCTGCATTCGCATGGGAATGCATTGGCCAGCCTTCGGCCAATCAGCGCTGGCTCTGCCGGAGGAGGCGGAGTCTAAGGTCGGACCTGAATGGAGACTGGTGTGGAGCGATCTTAGACTCCGCCTCCTCCAGCAGAGCCAGCGCTGATTGGTCGAGTTCCGTATTCTGGCCAATCAGCACTGGCCAATGCATTTCTATGGGGAAAAGTTAGCTTGCGAAAATCGCAAACTGACAGGGATTTCCATGAAATAAAGTGACTTTTATGCCCCCAGACATGCTTCCCCTGCTGTCCCAGTGTCATTCCAGGGTGTTGGTATCATTTCCTGGGGTGTCATAGTGGACTTGGTGACCCTCCAGACACGAATTTGGGTTTCCCCCTTAACGAGTTTATGTTCCCCATAGACTATAATGGGGTTCGAAACCCATTCGAACACTCGAACAGTGAGCGGCTGTTCGAATCGAATTTCGAACCTCGAACATTTTAGTGTTCGCTCATCTCTAGTCTTTAACATTTCGGTATGAGTATGCCTTGGGTATGGGAACATCGTTGCAGACTAAAGGAAGTCTATATAGAGAAAATTGTAGGATCAAGCTTTAGGTGGAGGTCCCGCAAAATAAAATCAAAATCCTGGACGTAATTCACATTAGGCGGTTCTTAGTCAGAATAGCTCTTACAACTGGTAGGTACGATTAATTTGCAGGACTCTTAGCTGATCCAGTTTATGCAGACTGCTGATTTTTCGATTGGTGTTTAAATTAATTGTCTTATAAGTAATAGTCCATACCGAAAATCAATGTATTAAACTAATATGAGTACAGACTAAAAAGGTACACTCTTGCTAATTAGCCTGAGAAAACTCTTAAGGTACAGAAACCAATACAAGTAAGGCTAGTTTTGAATGATTACATACTGGTGTGTAGTGGGTGGATACTAGTCCCACTAGGCTTCATAAACAACAGAAGGTCAGTTTGCTGGTAGCTAAGATTAAGACACGGCTGTGTCGAAACGTGTCAGCGGAGATGCGGTTTTAAACACTTTATGTTTTCCTACTTCTTTCACTGATGTCCATGTCTCTGCCTATGGAATTTTAAGAAGAATGCAATAAAAGTCACGTTTTATTTAAACACCGGTATGTTACCATATCTGCTGCACACACTCATGTATACAATTGTGTGTATATATATATATATATATATATATAATTTATACATACATACACACAATTATGAACTGCATACATCCATATATATATTTAATGTACATGCTGCTAAATTTCATGCATACACTTTAATCTATGAGCTGAATATACTCACATGTCCATTTACTCTATGTTCGGTACACACTCATACTGTATATACTCTTACACTAATTGCTGTGCAACTAAACACACTTAACTTACGTGTTGCACATACTCACATACATAATGATAAATACACTTGCTCTAAGTGCAGCAAATACTCCCATTAACACATACAATATGGGCTGCACTCACTAATATATACATTTATTTTATGTGCCGCACAGATGTACACTTAACTTATTTGCAGCACAAACTCATATATAGCTAGCCTATGTGCAATACACTCATATACAAATTCTCTATGTGCAAAATAAACACTAATATACAATTTAGCTATGTGCTGCACACACTCTTATATACACTTACCCTATGTGCTGCACACACTTATATATACACTTAGTCTATGTGCTGAACATAGTCATACATATGATCATCTTACATAGAGCTGCACAGACACAAACACTTCATTTATGTGTTGCACATAGTAAAAGATACTCTTATAGAATGTGAAGCAAATAATGATACATACACTTAGTCTATGTGCAGCACAAATTCATAAATTCACTTACCCTATGTACTGAACACATAAAAAACACTTATGTGCTGCACACTCTCATAGATAAGCTTACACCATGTGACGCACACAATGATGTATACACTTATTCTAGCTACAGCATATACTCATATACACTTATGCTATGTGCTCCACACACTCATATATACAATTGCTCATTGTGCAGCACACACTCACACATACATTTAACATATGTACAACACAAACACGCATGTGTTTCATAAATTCATAGATGCAGCTTACAATACATGACGCACATAATAATATATACATTTACTCTATGTGTAGCAGATACATATATATATATATATATATATATATATATATTTACCCTATGTGCAGCACACACTTATGCTTACTCTTTGTTTTGAATACACTCATATATACTTACGTTAAGCGCTGCACATACCCATATATGCACTTATACAATGAGCTACAAACACTCATATATACACTTAACAGTGGCGTAACTACCGCCGTAGCAGCAGAGGCAGCTACCACAGGGCCCGGGACATTAGGGGCCCGGTGACAGCTGCTACCGCTGCTATCATTATACTCGGGAGTCTTTTCGGATCCCCGAGTATAATGATCGGCGGCCCGAGAGAGGTAAGAAACATAAAAAACACTGTTACTTACCTCTCCACGATCCGGGCAGGCTTCGGCCTAGTCGTCTGACGTCTCATGACCCCCGGCCTGTGTCCCGGTGTGCTCACCGCCGCTCACGGCAGGTTTCCGTCTCCTGCTCTGTTTTATGCAGGAAACGGAAATCTGCATAAACGGAGGGCCGGGCGCAGATGTGAATGAGCCCTTAGCAGGAACAGTCCATGAATTCAGATGCCAGCTAGCATTTCAAATGAATTGCTGGGCAGACCATGCAATGCAAATACATGCAGGGATCAACCAGTCATTCAAATCAATTGCTGGCAGTGCAACACAACATCACAAGCTGATCACACATTCAGTAAGTTCTTTAGATGTAGTCACTAAATATAAATATAAAGCTATTACACATGGACACTTCATACATGGCACCTCGATGCTTCTGATGCTACATTCCATGTTATCCTGTGTAGATATAAAATGAAAACTAGGTAAGCCAGATAATAACAAGGTTTATGATAGAAGTCACAGTAGATACTGTATGTACTGACATTAATTTTCTCCAGTGGCCTCACAGATCTCAAAGTGACATTGTACTTTATCACATATTGATAAATGTAAAAAAGTAATCTAATATTACTACAGATCTAATATTCATGTCCTATCCTAAGGTTAGCCCAATAATTTTAGAAACTGGATAGCCCCTTTAACCATGAGTTCTTTCTGTGTCTGTACATCACTTCGAGACAGGCCGAAAGACAAGTAAATATTTCCGAAGAGGAGACAAAACTGTTTCTATGGAGCATATGTAATGACATCTGATGTGCTTTAGATTATATATTAATATATTATATTAATGTTCGTTATAATGATCACATCTACATATAGGACCGCACATCTAGCTATAGTGCACAAGAAGAGACATAACCTCTGGTAGATGTTTCCACTGCATGGGATCTATATACCTCACAAGTGCATATATTTAGGCTACACATTTCAGACAGTATACATTCTGACTGCAGGCTGGGTTTTCTTACACAGTGCAAATACAGTGTACTCTCTACTAGAGATGAGCGAGTACTGTTCGGATCAGCCAATCCGAACAGCACACTCCATAGACATACCTCCCAACTTTTGAAGAACCGAAAGAGGGACAAAATGTGCGGCGCGCTTTGCGCGCTGTGGCAAATTTAGCCCCGCCCACTTTTATGTTGACTCCGCCCACTCATTAATTTTTAATGTTTCCGCACACAGTATAATCCTCCTACAGTCACCCGTAAATTATATGTCCCCCCTCTATCTCTCCCCAGTTTCATATACACCCTTCATCTGCCCCCAGTTTCATGTCCCTCTTCCATCTCTGCCCCCAGATTCATGTCGCCACATCTCTGCCCCCAGTTTCATGTCCCCTCCATGGCTCCTTGCTTCGCTGCTGCCCGCCTCTCTCCCTGACACATGCGGCTGAAGCTGCTCGCATGCTCGCTTCGCCGCTGCGTCTCTCTCTCTCGCTGACACATGCGGCTGAAGCGAGGAGCTGACCTGTGTCAGCTCCTCGCTTCGCCGCTGCCGCCGGCTCCTGGCTTGTACATCGCGTCTACAAGCCAGGAGCCGGCGGCAGCAGCGAAGCGAGGAGCTGACACAGGTCAGCTCCTCGCTTCAGCCGCATGTGTCAGCGAGAGAGAGACGCAGCGGCGAAGCGAGCACGCAAGCAGCTTCAGCCGCATGTGTCAGGGAGAGAGGCGGGCAGCGGCGAAGCGAGGAGCTGACCTGTGTCAGCTCCTTGCTTCAGCCGCATATGTGTTCAACTCAGATCTGCGTCCTCTGGACGCAGATCTGAGTTGAAATCGGGACATACCTCCCTCCAACCGGGACCGCAGGACATGTCACCCAAATCGTGACTGTCCCGCGGAAATCGGGACGGTTGGGAGGTATGCATAGAAATGAATGGATGCACCTGGTACTTCCGCTTTGATGGCGGCCGGCCGCTTAACCCCCCGCGTCGGCTACGTCCATTCATTTCTATGCGAGCGTGCTCTTCGGATCAGCTGATCCGAACAGTACTCGCTCATCTCTACTCTCTACGTATTGACTACAAGTATATTGCAGCCATGTTTTGACATTTCTTCACCCCATAGGAGGCTATAGACAAACATATACTAATTTAAGAAAGCTTCTAACTTTGGTTCCTAATGGATGCAAAGGCAGATGTCAGTGATAATAACATCAGACCGTCAGTTTCTCACTTGTATAACTATGTTAGAATAGCAGAGCTGACTGCGCTACCCTGCCTGCCCCCATAACAGCCCAGACCTGACTGAGCAGAGCCAACTGATGGCAACTGATGCCTTTGGTGTTAGGGAAAAAACCTGTAATAATGAGCAGAGAGATTGTTATATATCTGAATGAGGAAGCAGAATAATGTCCAGAGAAGCCCATGTGTACAGCGACCAATATTGGACATTTACAGTCACCCCCAACCATTATCTGTAAACCGTCTCTCTAATGATCAGTCACGTCTTAAGATCTTCAGTATTTAGATCAGATCCCGGTCACTTACTGAAGGTATCACTGCTGCAGATCCGCACACACAGACGTCCATCTTCTCCCGACATCACTGACAAGTAACTGACGGCAGCCAACTGTCATTTTAAACTCAGATCCAGCAATCCTATTGGTCGCCGGTGGATGCAGTTACCATGGTGTCCATATACCATATACATTGCTGTATGATGATGTTTATTGTAGGATGAGGCCCATATTACTTACTGATGAACTTTTATTAACTCTTTATAAGGAGTGAAATGTGAAGCAACAGCCATTCTGCTATTTATGTGGTCATATAACTGTTACCCTGTTTGCCTGCTCTATAACACATTCATTTCATTAAAAAGGCCAGTACAGTTATCTGATGTCTGATATTGATGGCCAACACCCAGAACAAGTATCAAGATTACAGTGGGTGAGCATCACAGCAGCCAGCATGTAAACACTACTGAGAGCTGCATATTCTGGGAAAAAGCTATTCTGCAGTGTCCTAACAGTCTAAAAGATTAATGGAGTCCAACACCCGGGGCCTCTGCTGATCAACTGTTTGATGGGACCATGGTGCTTTTGTGATTGCTGTGACCCCTTTACTATTTACATTGCACAGGATCTGTTTTAGGGTGCATTCACACTGAGTAAACGCTAGCTTATTCTGAACGTAAAACACGTTCAGAATAAGCGGCGTCTAAAGCAGCTCCATTCATTTCTATGGGCGCGGGGATCCGAGCGCTCCCCACGTATGTCGGGGCTCTGAGAGGGCGTCACAGTATTGAGCACAATATTCTATGTACTTGTATTTGGGGAGTTTGAGTATATCTTCATGCATGCAAGCATATTTAATTGTGGCTAGTATTTCATTTATTTGCACATGCTAATTTTGCACTATATCTATTGATTCATTTATGAAGCTAGATACATCTTACGTAAAATGCTCCGGTACTATTCCGTTATCGGGCCAGCAGCAGCGCATTTCAGCACCAGCTTTCGGGACAGCAGTTCAGTTCAGCAGCGGGAATTACAATGACATCCGAGGACTGCTGGCCCGATGCTTGTGCCCAGTAGCCAGTACATCAATGACCCCCCCTCCATCTCCTCCTCCTTCCAGTGCTGCCCCCCAGCTCTCCTTACATCTACCCCGTACCCTCTCCCCGCCACATGACTAAGCCGATGCTGGCCCGATGATAGAGGCCGTGCTTGTGTGTAGTAGGCAGTACATCGATCGATGCCCTCATCCTCCTCTTCCTTCCAGTGCTGCCCCCCAGCTCTTCTTACATCTGCCCCGTACCCTCTCCCTGTAATAGGCCTCACCGTAAATCTTGAGCAATGAATGCTACTAGATAGCCGCCGGACGCTGCAGAAAGTTTGTCCCTCCGGCTCGCTGTAGCTCACCGTTCCTATAGTCGGCGTGTTTCTTGTCAGGGCCTGGATTGAGCCCCGGTGTCTTTCCTTTCGGTCTCGGTACTAGCGCTGAGGTGAGGCCTAGTCGTGTGGCGGGGAGAGGGTACGGGGAAGATGTAAGGAGAGCTGGGGGGCAGCACTGGCAGGAGGAGAAGGATGGGGGAGGGGGGTCATCGATGTACTGGTTACTGGGCACAAGCATCGGGCCAGCAGTCCTCGGATGTCATTGTAATTCCCGCTGCTGAACTGCTGTCCCGAAAGCTGCTGCTGAACTGCGCTGCTGCTGGCCCGATAACGGAATAGTACCAATGCTCCACTTTGTGGATAATGTATCCTGACCTATGTATTTATATTTTCTTGCACTTGCATTATTGTAGCTTACATTTTGGACCTACAATCTTTAAATTATTGTGCATAAATTCTTTTTCTGCTCAAGTAACTAATAAAAAAAAGTATATTTTTGTACAGCTTATATTTTTGTGGACATTATTCATTATCTTACTAGCCTTGATACTAGATAGGTATATCAATATTATGGCGGTGACCTCTATGGTCAGTAACTGTCTACAGCTGTCTCCTGACACTAACAGAATAATCATGTGCTAACATCTGGAAGGATGGGTAATCGAAAGGAATAAGCAGGCGCCATTGAACCCAGAGGACCAAGGGAATGTGACACCCTCCCACACACACTATTTAGAGAAAAGGGGCATCTATTTAAAGGAGTTGGAGAACCCTTTATTCACAAAAAAAGTGGTATTTTTTTGTGAATGTTGTCTTGCTGCCAGCTAAAAATTTGACTTGCTGGGTGGTCTCTGTGTATTTACATATCAGGAGCTGCCAAGCTATTCTTATGAATGACCAGCAGCTCCTGCCCCTCCCCCAAGTAACACTTCAATGTGATAGGGTTATTCCTGGGCACAATGACAGTCAGGCTAGGTTCACACCTGCTCCTATATTCCACTCAGGGATTCCGTTCCCTATTCTGCTTTAAAAATACGGAGAGAAAAGTCTGACAAGTCCTGGGTCCGTGTGAGGTCTGATGATTTTTTATTTTTTTTCGTCTGAAAATGAGCCTGCGTGTAGTATAACATTACTAAATAACTTTACAGTAAAGCTGTCAGTAAGTTTTGGTCTCCCCTCTGCAGCACTGACCTCTAAGATTTCTGGCATGAGAACATTTATTGTATGACAATAGGAACATTTGAAGCTAATGGGTGTAAACTCAATTTATTTTATTTATTTATTTATTTATTTTTTGGGGGGGCACCTTTTTTTTTTTTCAACTGTCATTTTTATTAAATTTTTCATAACAAAACAGGAAACTAAATAAGACCCCTGGTGGAGGTACCCCCATGACAGATCGTCTCAAACGCTGTAGGAAGGGACACCCCGAGAGGACCCATGGAGTGAACGGACAAAATAAACCACCTTGGGAGTAGTGAAGCCAGTCAGTGGACGGGAGATTCAAGTTGGCCGTAAGGTCAGCAAAGGGCCTGAGCTCCAACGGCACAGGGTCAACCATATCCGCTTTTCGGTAAAGACCTGCTGCAGACCAAACCCTGACCATACCGGAAGATAGCCTATCCGGGATGAGAGGATTATATAAAATGGACACCATCGAGGAGCGCAGAGACATCAGGGAAAACCGAACACTGGAAGCGGACCAAATCAACCGTGTAAAGTGAATGGGGTCGAGTAGGTAAGGGGGAGGGGGCGCAGGAGGAGAGCCAACCCACAAAAGCACATTGGAGTGCATAGGCGGCAACCATAGTTTTTCAATCCATCTCCAGCTCGTTGCAATAAGTGTTCCTTCAATAAGTGCTGATCCACTTATACCAGCATAGTTGGATTCTTTTTCTAGCCCCATCGTTCTGGAGCAATCACTGTAGAGATTTTTAGCCCTAATATGCTAATTAGACTCTCTACTGTCCTGGGCTGGAGCAAACAACCAGGGACCGCCTACCTGACAATAGTAAGCCTAATTAGCATGTCAGTCACTTAAACCGCCCTGAGGTTTTGCATTTAATGGCCATTAGCTTCCAGGTGAAATGTGTAACGTGCTACTCCATACTGTAATTATAAACTGCATGCAGTTCTTTAGTAACAAAAAGGCTCATGTAAACTCAGCCTTACAGAGAAGTTAAAGGGGCTCTATCAGCAAAATTATGCTGATAGAGCTCCACATATGCATGAATAGCCTTTAAAAAGGCTATTCAGGCACCGTAAATGTTATATTAACCCCCGGTCCCGTTTTTAAATAAAAGTATAAAAACATATATGCAAAACTCACCGAATGTGCACGATGGGTGGGGATAAACGATGCTACGTCAGCTTTGGGCACGCCTGCCTCTTCTGTCTTCTTGGAGTAACGCCCTCTGGTTCCGTGTCTTCCGGCTTCTTCTCTTCAAATCCCCTGCCTGTGTAGTAGTGCTTCCCTCCGGAGAGCCACTGCGCAGGCTCACTCGCCATTTTACTTAATGACAGTTCGCGAGTGAGCCTGCACAGTAGCGCTCTGGAGGGAAGCGCTACTACGCAGTCGCGGGATTTGAAGAGAAGAAGCCGGAAGAAGACACGGAACCAGAGGGCGTTACTCCAAGAAGACAGAAGAGGCAGGCGTGCCCGAAGCTGAGTTCAAATGAATGGGTGAGAAAGACTCCTGCAGGTTTCCGTCTCCTGCTCTGTTTTATGCAGGAAATGGAAAACTGGAGTACGGAGTGCCGGGCGCAGATGTGAACGAGCCCTAAGCTGAAGCATGATGATTTACATTAATTCTGTCCATGTACTGCAAGGTATAAAGCAAGCATACACTGTATACACTTGTTATTTAAACATGGCAGGAGGTAAAAAGATATCCACTTCAGAATCCAGTCTTAGTTTCTCATAAAAGTTACAGATATAGTTTCTGCCTTAGTAAGAAGTCATTGTGGAGTTCCAGAGATGCCACTATGAGGATAAGTACCCACATGGCGAAGAAGCATTTTTTGTTGTTGCAGATTTTGTAGCAGTTTTTTGAGTCAAAGCCAGGAGAAGTATTAGAGCTATTATATTTCTCGATCCTTGCTATAAAAAAAGCACAGCAAAATCTGCAATATAAAAAGCTGCATTTCTGCAATGTAGGGACTTAGCCTAAAAGTGTTTTTGTGGCCAACTTAAAGGCTCTTTTACACAGCCCATGAAATTGTGCTCTTCAATCGCTCATTTCTGACTATTTCCAAATTTATACATGTAGGCAGGACATCTTCCTTTGGGGATGTGCTGGCTATAATATAAGGTACAAACTGTTTGGGAACCAAACAATTGTATTAACAATGATTCATTTTCATACAGTTGTAACAAGGCACACATCCACGTGTATTGCCACTATGCTTATACTTATAGGCTTGTTTCTTGTTATAATCCTGTTTATCCCATTGAAACCTTTGTCTCGATAAAGAAGGAAAGAAAGTAACGCCACCAGTAGGTATGGACAACAATGAAGAGCGCCCTCCTCAGGTGTATACATAAAACACACAAAACGAACAAGACAATAAAAAAATAAAGCCATTTGTAATATTCAGACCATTATAAAGCAAGAGAATCCATTCTAATAAATAAAGTTCTTCTATGAATAACTCATCAGACAGGTCTATTTACCCTTTCTATGCCTGAAAAAATGCAAACCAGATAATTGATGAAAATATCTAGAACCATTTAATGCATTCCGGACATCACAATTATTGACCCCACTAAGATATTTTCCAATTTTGTCTTTTTATTCCAAAACACAGCATGCACGTTTTACCTATAAATTGACTATGAGAAGGAAAAAAGCAGAAAAAAACACAACAAAAACTCAGTATATATCTATATATGGTTTTTTGCTGCATTTCATTATGTGTGGTCTTTCCCATTTCTTCTCTTGGTATTTCATTCTTTAAATCTTGAGGTAGCTGACTTAGCTATATACATAAGGCTCTAACAACAGGAACTGAGGATACACCAACTATACATGGTGAAGCTCAAAATAATTTTTTTTAGGGAACCATAAACTTTCCTATCAAGAGTGTCTGGAAGGACACTCTGTCTACTGAGGCAACAGATTATTTGGAAAGCTTACCAACTGGAAGGTTTCCCTTTGGGACAAAGTCCTACTGGCTTAGAAATCTTATTTTATATACAGATACCACCACAGGTTCATACCGTTTGCCTGGTGGTCCACTCTTTCTGTAGGTATTCTGTAGGGAAAGAGTGGCCCGAAAGACCCTTATCTTTAGTGATAGCAAAATAGAATAGCTGATCTCTTTTAGGTTTCTTTTTAGGGTCTTTATCAGACTTGGTGGCTTTTACTGCTTTTAGGAGACAAAGCATAAGAAGAGTTCATTAGAAGCATCATTTAGAAAAATACATTCACCTTCAGATGGTTAAGATTCTCTTGAACTAGTGGATGAAGACGAGTGACGAGAATGAAGACAAGGAGGGTTGTCTACTTTGAGACCAATACTGAAAGACAAATTTTACTGTTTGTATAAGGAAAAGTTCTACAGTTTTCCAATATACTTCCAATATACTTTCTATATCAATTCCTTACAGTGGGGGGGAATCAGTCCATGGTCATGTGATACATGAAAGGAACAATTGAGCTTCACCTCTTTGGATGTCTTTATCTTCGGAACTTTGACATAGAGAACATAAATGATATCAGTTATGGGTTGGTTACATTTCTCACACAATCTGTGCTGGGACTTTCTCTTCCTTTTACCAGTCTTCTGACAAGTTGATGACATCTAGTGGAGAAAGGAAAGTACAACTCATTAGAAACCAGTATATGGGACTATATGCAGCTCATATATATATATATATATATATATATATATATATATATATATATATATATATATCTCCTTATCTTATAAAAATGAATTCTTGTCTGTCTGTCTGTCTGTCTGTCCGTCTGTCTGTACTCTAATGCAAGCCAAACGACTGGACCGATCTTCACCAAATTTGGTACAGAGATACTTCAGGTATCCGGGAAGGTTTAAGATGAGACTCCAACTCGCTCGGACATACCGTTGCTGAGATACAGCATTCCAAACACAGTGCCCCCCCCTTAGCCAATACAAACCTGCAAGTCTATCACTCATATTCCAACTGCAATACACACGGTCACTCCACATGCACAATACAACACTGATATCCAAACTGAGATACACGCATCAGAGGATTAGATACACAGATCAGCACACAGTATCACACGCCAGAGGATTAGATACACGGGTCTGCACACAGTCCCACACACCAGAGGATTAAATACGCATTTCTGCACACAGTTCCACACACTGAAGGATTTGATACATGCATCTGCACACGGTTTCACATGCCGAAGGATTAGATACAGGCGTCTACACACAGTTCCACACTCCAGAGGATTAGATACGTGCGTCTGCACACATTTGTACACGCCATAGGATTAGATACACGCGTCTGCACACAGTTCCACATTCCAGAGGATTAGATATGCGCATCTACACATAGTTCCACACGCCGTAGGATTAGATACGCGCCTCTTCACACAATACCACACAGGGGAGGATTAGATACACGTGTCTTCACACAGTTGTACATGCCATAGGATTAGATACACGCGTCTACACACAGTACCACATGCCATAGGATTAGATACACGCGTCTGCACACAGTTCCACATTCCAGAGGATTAGATATGCGCGTCTGCACACAGTTCCACATTCCAGAGGATTAGATACGCACGTCTGCACACAGTTGTACATGCCATAGGATTAGATACACGCGTCTGCACACAGTACCACATGCAGTAGGATTAGATACGCGCGTCTACACATAGTTCCACACGCCAAAGGATTAGATACGCGCCTCTTCACACAATACCACACAGGGGAGGATTAGATACGTGTGTGCACACAGTACCACACTTTGGAGGATTAGATACATGCCTCTGCACACAGTACCACAAGCCAGAGAGTTAGATACGCGTCTCAGCACACAGTATCACACGGGGGAGGATTAGATATGCACGTCTGCACACAGTACCACACGGGGAGGATTAGATACACGCGTCTACACACAGTACCACATGCCATAGTATTAGATATGCGCATCTGTACACAGTACCACATGCCGGGGGATTGGATACACGCGTCTACACACAGTTCCACACGCCGTAGGATTAGATACGCGCCTCTTCACACAATACCACACAGGGGAGGATTAGATACACGTGTCTTCACACAGTTGTACACGCCATAGGATTAGATACACGCGTCTACACACAGTACCACATGCCATAGGATTAGATACACGTATCTACACACAGTACCACATGCCGTAGAATTAGATACACGCGTCTACACACAGTTCCACACTCCAGAAGATTAGATACGTGTGTCTGCACACAGTTGTACACACCATAGGATTAGATACACGCGTCTGCACTCAGTACCACATGCAGTAGGATTAGATACGTGCGTCTACACAAAGTTCCTCACGCCGAAGGATTAGACACACGCCTCTTCACACAATACCACACAGGGGAGGATTAGATACGTGTGAGTGCACACAGTACCACACTTTGGAGGATTAGATACATGCCTCTGCACACAGTACCACAAGCCAGAGAATTAGATACGCATCTCAGCACACTATATCACACGGGGGAGGATTAGATATGCACGTCTGCACACAGTACCACTCGGGGGAGGATTAGATACGCGCGTCTACACACAGTACCACATGCCATAGGATTAGATATGCACATCTGCACACAGTACCACATGCCGGGGGATTGGATACGCGGGTCTACACACAGTTCCACACGCCGTAGGATTAGATACGCGCCTCTTCACACAATACCATACAGGGGAGGATTAGATACATGTGTCTTCACACAGTTGTACACGCCATAGGATTAGATACACGCGTCTGCACACAGTACCACATGCCATAGGATTAGATACGCGCGTCTACACACAGTACCACATGCCGAAGGATTAGATACAGGCGTCTACACACAGTATCACACGCCAGAGGATTAGATACACGGGTCTCCACACAGTCCCACACACCAGAGGATTAAATATGCATTTCTGCACACAGTTCCACACACTGAAGGATTTGATACGTGCGTCTGCACACGGTTCCACATGCCGAAGGATTAGATACAGGCGTCTACACACAGTTCCACACTCCAGAGGATTAGATACGTGCGTTTGCACACATTTGTACACGCCATAGGATTAGATACACGTATCTGCACAGAGTACCACATGCCGTAGGATTAGATACACGCATCTACACACAGATCCACATTCCAGAGGATTAGATACGCGCGTCTGCACACAGTTGTACACGCCATAGGATTAGATATGCACGACTACACATAGTTCCACACGCCAAAGGATTAGATACGCGCCTCTTCACACAATACCACACAGGGGAGGATTAGATACGTGTGTGTGCACACAGTACCACACTTTGGAGGATTAGATACATGCCTCTGCACACAGTACCACAAGCCAGAGAATTAGACACACGTCTCAGCACACAGTATCACACGGGGGAGGATTAGATACGCGTGTTTGCACACAGTACCACACGGGGGAGGATTAGCTACGCATGTCTACACACAGTACCACATGCCATAGGATTAGATACGCGCATCTGCACACAGTACCACATGCCGGGGGATTGGATACACGCGTCTACACACAGTTCCACACGCCGTAGGTTTAGATACGCGCCTCTTCACACAATACCATACAGGGGAGAATTAGATACACGTGTCTTCACACAGTTGTACACGCCATAGGATTAGATACACACGTCTCCACACAGTACCACATGCCGTAGGATTAGATACACGCGTCTGCACACAGTACCACATGCCGTAGGATTAGATACGCGCGTCTACACACAGTACCACATGCCGTAGGATTAGATACACGTGTCTGCACACCATACCACATGCCGTAGGATTAGATACATGCCTCTTCACACAATACCACACAGGGGAGGATTAAATACGTGCGTCTGCACACAGTACCACACGCCAGAGGATTAGATAAGCGTGTCTGCACACAGTACCAAATTCCGTAGGATTAGATACGCACGTCTGCACACAGTACCACATGCTGTAGGATTAGATACCCACTTCTACACACAGTTCCACATGCCGTAGGATTAGATACGCACCTCTTCACACAATACCGCACAGGGGAGGATTAGATACGTGCATCTGCACACAGTACCACACGCCAGAGTATTAGATACGCGCATCTGCACACAGTACCGCAAGCCAGAGTCATTAGATATGCGCGTCTGCACACAGTTTCACTTACTGGAGGATTAGATACATGCCTCTTCACACAATACCACACGGGGAGGATTAGATATGTGCATCTGCACAAAGTACCACACCAACAAGGATTGGATACTTGCATCTATACACAGTACTACACGGGGAAGGATTAGATACAGCTTTACTCCAGGTATCCATAACAACTGATCACAGGTTTTTCACTGACATCCAAAATGAGATGCACATAATCACATGACGCTTATGGACATACACACAAACCACATACAAAATACACCAGTGCAAAATTGGACAATTCTTATGGGGCCACTACACAAACATAAAATGTAATATACCCGTGCGAAGCCGGGTCCTCCCTCTAGTGTATATATATATATATATATATATATATATATATATATATATATATATATAGTGCTAGAAGGAGTATACATTTCTCCCAGGTTCCTGTCATACACAATCTAGGTGCAGCTGACAAAAGCTGTGCTCCTGGCTGGTGGGTCTTACCAAAATCCTGGTAAGGTCTGGGTGCTGGAGCAGGGAGTATTGGTGTCCATTCAGCCACTCCAGGTTTTGGGATAGGTGGGGTTAAATCCTTGCTGTCCTGAAGTATGTGTATAAAAGGGCAGTCAGCCCACAGATATATGGCTCTCTCTGCTCCTGGGAAATCAAGTATGAGTACTTCTGCTGTATTGTGTATTTAGGGAGCTGTGCAAAACGCCCAGATCTCATAGGTAGGAGACCTGTTGTTTAAGGTAGAAGCCGGGCCGCTAGGATTTTATTTTGTATTGTTTCTGTTTTGTTTTGCCTGGAAAATTCCTAATAAAACTGGTTGCGGCCAGTTGCACCACATTTGGCTGGATTGAACTTTTATTTTTGTGCCAAAAAGTGCTCAAGACAGCGATCCCTGAGCTAATCCTGTTACCATATATATAATACAAATATACAGACTGTATGAAAGGTAAATGTAGATATGTGTAGCTGTCATGCGAGTATACACAAGATGCAAGTATATGTAAGAACTAGGGTTGAGTGATCGGGATCGGAAAAGATCGGATTCCGATCGACGATCAAGTAAATTTCACGATCGCGATCAGAATTTCGACCCGATCTTTTCCAGTGGGAAAGAGATCGAGATCGGAGGTTATCTCAAGATCGGCTCAACCCCAAAAGTGACTTTTCCCATTTCCCATCAACTAGGGTTGAGGATCGGGATTGGAAAAGATCGGATTCGGATCGGCGATCGAGCAAATTTCACGATCGAGATCGAGATCGGCTGGAAAATGAAACTGGAACACTGGAACTGGAACACATTCCAGTAGGTAAAGAACATACACAGGCATATTCAAATCAAACATATATAATATGTAGAAACATGTGCAAGTATACAAAGTCCACATCGCTGATGTGTTATAAAAATTTGAAGTCAGCAAATGGAGTCACATGGGGAGCATAAATATGCCAATTTATAGTAAATGAAGGCAATCCCATAGAATGAGGAGGCATTAAACACATTTCAGCCTGTCTGTCTATTTGCCTCTTATAGGCGGGCCCTAACCTGATTAATTAACTAATTATTGCCTGCTAACTTGTCTCTTCTATTTTTTTTTTCAATTCAAGTACTTTATGGAATTTTCAAGATTAAACAACCTAAATCATAACAAACCATGAATACAAACATACAAATAATGCGGACCAGAGCCAACAAAAGGAAACCCATGGCGGACACAATCAGCAAGACAACAAAAACATTGATTAAAGAAAATGAGGAGAGACTGAAGAAGGGAGGGAAGGCGGGCAGTGAGAAAAAGAAGGAAAGAGAGAAAGGAGGAGGGAAAAGAAGACAGGGAAGAAAAAGAAGAGAAACTAAGAGAAAAAAAAAAAAAAAAACCCAGGGAGGGTAATGGGGGAGTGAACAGGGTAACATACCAGGTGTGGGCCCAGAGGGAGGCTCGGAGGACATCATGTGTCAGGACCACAGTAGAGGGACCTTAAATTCACTATGTAAGGTCAGAGACAATAGATGCAAAGACACTGGTAGAACAAACGCCAAAGGAGGGCGGCCATGCTCAGAGCTCATAGTCCAACGTTTAAGCCTGGGAGATCTAGAGCCCAGAAGCCTCTAATACTTTGCAGAACGTTGGAATTCCAACCACTAAAACCAAGTTTTGTTAAAGGCTTCACCCTTATCATGCAGGAAGGAAGTGAGGTTTTCCATACACATAATCTCATTGACCTTCAAAATCCAGAGGTAACCTGTCTCTTCTCATGATAATTGTATCAGCTTTGACCGAGGCGCCAAAAGGGTTAATGCCCACGATCGGTGTGGGCATTAGCGTATGGTGTCTGCTGTATCATACAGCAGACACCAGGCAGCTATGGCGGCTGCCCGACATAAGTTAAACACTTACTAGTACGGAAGATATCGGGAAGGGGTTAAAGGGTACCTGAGATTTCATAAAAAGTTTAAATATTAGGACAGAGTGTTCTATGACTGTATAACCCTTTATATGTGATGGCCTATTAGTTTTTGGAGGGAGAGAGCTCTTTAATAGCTGGATAGCTACAGTGCTGCACAGACAGCTGCATCAATGTCACTTCAATAGAGTAGTGATCTGACTGAGAGCTCATTGCTTTATAACTGACTATACTGAAGGGAGTTCCATTCACTCAGCTGTATTCAGTCTACAAAATATGGCCTGCATTTCCCAAGATGAACTTCGTTGTGTGAGGCAATTTTGTAGAGGACCCAGGAGAAATGTGTCTCCTTGCAGCAACAGTTTTTGTTTTATTTGTTAATACATAAGAATAACCAGAATGGATTTAGACTGCAAGTGATGTTTATTGATAGTGAAACATTCTGCTATTGAATGACAATACTTTGATGGCTCTTGTTTAGTTGGCAGCCACTGTTTGGTCAATAAAGTCTCTGAGTTCAGTGACCCGGGCATACACGCCAGGAGATGATGGAGAGCAGGTGCCACTTCCCCAGGATACTATTCCAACCAAAGTCCAGCTTTCATTCTTCTGACATACAAGAGGTCCACCAGAGTCACCCTGAAATCCATACAAAGGGAGAATCAGTAATTCACTAACACTGTCATATAGGTGCTAAGTCATCCTCTTAACATAAATTGAGGGGCGGCATTTTTTTAATCGGCCACAAACTTATTGGCTTATTCCAACAAGTCAAATCCCCGCTTCTGTCCAATCTGGCCTCCACTTCTTCTGCCAGGGTTGCTGCAATGTTATTCAGTGTCTGTACTCTGGAGGCAAAAGCAGAGGCCAAAAGCAACAGGAACGGGGATCAGTGAGTAAAACATTGGCCGCTACTTCTTGGAATAATTGAATAGATAGCGACCAAACTTGTTCAGCACCAGAGAAGGTGAGTAAAAACAAAACAGTTATACTTACCTCTCCTGGTGCCCACGGCACCCGCTTCAGGGCTCTTCTAGCCTGCCTCTAATGTCACACGCCCTGGGTGGTTACTGCTGAAACCTGTGATGGAGTTATCATGTATGTGTACTGAATGTCAAGACATCATGATGCTCGGCATGCTTCTGCAGTGACCCCTGCAGTGCCTGACTTAACCATTTCAGTACTGGGCCAATTTGTGGTCCTGGACAAGGCTTTATTTTTATGTTGTTTTTATTTTCGAATGTGTTTTAATTTTTTTTATATCCGGGAAAATATAAACAAAATAGGAGGGAAATTGTGTCTGGTTTTCACTTTTTTTTTTTTTTTTTTAAATTTAATAACACAAAGTGGTACTGAAAAAATTTATAAAATAGTTTTTCCTCTCCATTATGGTAATTTTTATTTTGTATGATATTGTCAGGGGTGGGGCTATAACCTTTAATAACAGCGTTATATTGGCATATTCCGCCAGCGCTGGTCTGTGCATGCACCTCCTATTGGTGCATGGCAGGCTGTGGGCGGGCTCTGGAGCCAGGGCTGCAGCACCATAGGTTGGGGGCTGAAGGTGGGCTTGCCGATTCAGCAGGGAAACACTGAGGAAGATGGCAGCAGCCCACATGGTCCCGGCGCCGCAGCTGTTCCAGCCCACCTACACAGCTCGTGGACGGAGGAGGCTGCTGCAGCCGACACACCACAGGTAAGTGCAGCGGTACAGGGGGTTGGGGAGAGGGTGTCCCGGGGAGGGGGGGCCGTGTCCCTACGTCGGGGTCTACAGGGATCAACCACATACCCAGCTTCATGTCCCCCCACCCTTCATCGGCCCCAGAGTAGTTGGACTCACCTTGCCACACTCCCCTGACACTCTCTCTGCTCGCTCACTGCACATAAGTGTCGGGCGGCTGGCTGCGTATGGCACGTACACTGCAATACAGGTGCCGGTATTCAGCAATGCACTGTATAATACCAGCGCCTGTATTGCAGTCTACCTGCCTAGGCTGCAATACAACTACACGCCTGACAGGCCAGGGAGGCAGCGCGAGGCTCCAGCTATCATAGCAACCTGACGCCGGTCCTCGCTCTGCCTCCTATACGCCACACGCAGCCAGCCGCCCGACACCGATGTGCAGCAAGCAAGCGGAGAGAGCGACGGGGGAGCATGGCAAGGTGAGTCCACCTACACTGGGGCCGATGTGAGGGGGGGGGGGACATGAAGCTGAGGGCAGAGATGGGGGGACAAGAAACTGGGGGCAGAGATGGGGGGGCAAAAAACTGGGGGCAGATGAAGGGGGAACAAAAAACTGGTGGCAGATGAAGGGGGGACAAGCACCTGGAGGCAGAAATGGGGGGGGCAAGAAACTGGGGCCAGAAATGGGGGGACAAGAAACTGCGGGTAGAGATAGGGGGACAACAAACTGGGGGCAGAGATGGGGGGGCCGAGAAACTGGGGGCAGATGAAGGGGGAACAAGAAACTGGGGGCAGAGATGGGGGGACAAGCTACTGGAGGCAGAGATGGGGGTACAACAAACTAGGGGCAGAGATGGGGGGGACAAGAAACTGGGGGCCGATGAAAGGGGGAACAAGAAACTGGGGGCAGAGATAGGGGGACAAGAAACTGGAGGAAGAGATGGGGGGGGCCAAGAAACTGGGGGCAGATATGGGAGAACAAGAAATATAAGCGGTTCAGCGCCACTGCCAAACCGCAGATGAAGTCGCGGGTAACTGCTAGTATGCTATACTTGTCATTATGCTTTGTGATATTGGTTAGGTGCAGTTTAATAAGGTCTTAATACATAGACACAACTTTTCCTGACAGTACGTGCTCCTCCAATCGTACCTGAAGAGTCGGTCAATCCCCATCCAGTGGTGACACATCTTCTAACACCTTCAAAGTTGTCACTAGCCTCTGCCACACAAACAGGAGACACTTCTGCTTGAGTATTAACAGGAGAAGCCAGTTTGATCAGGGTAATGTCATTTACTATAGTAAAAGGGCTGTATTTTGGGTGCTTGAATACCTTGAATAAAATTCAGACAAGATTTATAAGGCTCTATTATAAAGATATATGACTGAAATGTATCTGTAAGTGCTGTACAGAGAAGGTAATCTCCCATAGTAATGGATCTAACAAACAATATACCTATCCTAATCCTATCCTAAGGATAGGCCATCGGTATTAAAAAGGTGGATAACCCACTTAATATAAGGAGCATAATTTGTATTAGGGGATAGGGAACACTCTGGATAACAGGAAGCACTGTGGGAAGGGGGTTGTGTTAAAATCCTCTACTCCTCTTTATGGCATGCTGTGCACACTAATGCCAACCATGTCCCCAACCGCCCCCCTCATGCGCAGCAGAAACATAGCAGTAAACTCGCCTGCAACCAAAACTAAGCTAAAAATGGTAGCTGGTTTCCGAGGTTAAGGCCCCCAACTTTGGGTCCTGGCCCAAAACAGGTTTTACTGTTGTCTTTCAAAGGTTTAAAACCGCACCAAATCCACATCAAGAAATTGATCTGCTTCAGGTTCACAACCCCTAGCACAATACACTTTCGCTCTGGGTTATAAGCAGTGTGTGGAGGGGATCAGCTGCTACTATGCCATGTGTGGCCCTGGCCTAAAGCACTTGGCCTATGAACAGGATTTATCATCGATCCATAGGTGATGCACTCTTCATTCTCCATTTAATCTCTAAGGAACTGATGGGGATAACCAAATGCAGTGAAGATTATTGCAGAATTATTAATTCCTTATCCTTACATTTACATTACAGTAAGATAAGGTATACCTTGGCAATGGTTTTAACTTGGACGTCTTCAGCAGATGTATGCTGGTCAAATTCACCTAGAACTACCTTATGTGAAGTCCTAAAAATCAATATACAAATGAGAAAGCTAAATCCAACAAAGACAAATGGCTTCCTATACAGGGGGTTCGACCAAAACAATCTTAAATGATCGGGTACACCAATAGCAAAAGAGGATATCAGAGGTAACAGGGTTCTCGCAAATTTCTCACAATATCTATGACAGATGTCTAGCCGCAGCTCGTATTTTCATAGACATACTTGTATGTTTAGTTGGGGAATAGCTGAATATTGAGACATTGTGATATTCAGGTAGACGGTTTCTCTCAAATGTAAGTTACAAATGAAATAATCCAGTTTTGTGCAAAAACATTTGAACAACCAAAAATCCAATGACCAGAAATCCCTCTGTATGTTGTTATTTATTTCTAATATATTTACTTACCTGACACCACAATGAGCAGCAGTGATGACCCATGTGTCGCTGATAAGGGATCCTCCACAGAAGTGAAATCCAGTACTGTCCTATAATGAAGCGCAAACATTTATCATGGAGATTCTCACATCTCAACCTACAACATATATATCGATTGATTGTATTTTTACTTGTCTTATGAGAGAGAACCTTTCTTGTCCTCTAAGGTGCAGAATGTTAAATATCATTGCAAACATTGAAAAAATGGCCACCATACAGCTGCTTTCATTGTTGCATGAGCCTTACGTTGCGAAATTGCTTATTTTTACAGTACTTGCAAAGTGGATGGGATTCCAGCTAATCCAAATCATTTTTTTCAGAAAAAAATCTTTGTTTATGAAAATCGCATCATGTCAATTATACTTTGTGTTTATAACTGGAAGTAAGTTCTGCTTTAACACCCATCTACCGCACTAGCACTGTATATCATAGTGGGCTTGCTGCCAGCTGAGACTACGTGATGTGTTGAGCCTTATACTGAGAACATGCTACATGGTGACCAGTCTAAGTGATCCTCGGTGACTAGAACATTCGTAAGATGTCTCTACATTAGAGAGCTGAAGACATTATTTTCTGAGTAATTTGTTTTTCATTAAGTTGTCGACCAATATCTGCCATGATTTGCAGCCTATTCTGGACATCTTAATGATAAGCACATCTGTCATTCAACATGAACAACTTTTTCAATGTACAGCACCTGACAGCAATCCAAAAAATCCATTACAGTAGATCCACTAGTCAACAGATATCTGCCTTCGGTTGGCATCTGTCATACTCTTTTGTGTCATGAAAAAAAAGCACTGTTGAGTGTCAGCACTGTTTTTGTCAGCTATCAAAAATGTCTACTGCTGCCAGCTTAAGGCTTGTCTGTTTTTTGTTTTGCAGCTCCCACTGACTTCAATAATGAAGATGCCCAACTAATATAAGGCAGTGTCAACTGGTTTCCTTGGTAGGGTAGGACACTGAAATTACCTGTAGGGAGACCTGCCATGGCCAGGATCCTGGAATAGCTTCCTCTCCATTTACAATTCTAGAATACCCAGTGAGGACTGGCTGGATGGCTGGCCTTCCACAACCTGCAAAAATATAGCATAATGACAGACAGTAGTTCCACTAAAGAACAACTAAATAATATTATAAACTGTACATTAAGTGATAGGTGTTATCCAAAATTTTTATTTTGGTTACCTATCTTTAGCCATTGGTCATCGGTATCAGATTAGTGAGGATCTAATAGCAACTGATCAGCTACAAGAAACAGCCTCTGGCACCAAAAATACACAGTGGACAGTTCCAGAAACAGACAGCTCTGTCCACAGTGTACTGTCAACACCGATCATCATAATAACAAATATCTGCAGCATTTTTTCCATTATTGTACACATCAGATTGGATTATAACATCTACTCAGCATAGTGTTTCCATTGATTTGACTAGTTCTTGTATAGAGTATTATACATATTCTTGCAATATATTCCTGTATTCTCCATGCTGCTGTAACACAATGAATTTCCCCATGGTGGGACTATTAAAGGATTATCTTATCTTATTCTGTGCAGGATCAGCTACTAGATGTGATAATGTCATCTTACTAGTTACATTGTTCCAGTTATTCTATCATTAAGTTCCAGTCAAGCAAATAAATGTTATTCAGTACCAAAGGAAAAATACAGAGACAACAATGAAAACTGTTCCTGAGCCTTATTCATCTGCTTACCATAGGTTGTGCCTAGGAGGGCAATAAATGACAAGAGACAAAGTATTGCCATTTTCAATTCGTTGAGACCTGCAGATTTGTGAAGATTGCTTTTATTCACTCAACTGTCCAGTGAAAACATGGACCATTATCTGATGGGTGGAGATTGCTCAGGGAAAATAGCATTTGGTTATCATGAAACCTTGGATGACTACAGCGCTGCTGGAGAGAGAAGTGAACCAGTATCAGTTATTACAAAAATAATATGGCTGGAGCCCAAGATAAATGCTATAATATTGTTAAAATGTAAATTTTATTCTATGAAATTTTATTATAAAATGTCCCTTTATGTTTTCCTATTATAGAAAATTATGGCATTCCGTTTTCGGCATGACCATAACTCCAAGGTAACATGCCTGCCTGCTTGGGATTATGTTTGACTCAGACCTTTCCTTCACCTCCATGTCCAATAATTTACACACTCATGTCATCTCCACCTCAAAAAAATCTCCATAATTCACCATTTACTTACCATGTAAAAATTAAAGATCCTTATTGTTGCCCTGATTCATTCTGAACTTGAGGCAAGGAAAATCAATGCACTGAGCCGATCCGTTGAATGTTCGATGATGTCAATTAGGTAGGCACCCTGTAGGGGTGACTACTCTATACGTGGTAGCAGCAGTGATCACAACAGCCCAGAAACTGAGCGGTAGAGTTAAATGAAAAATTGGCAAATCAAGGACCCTTGTGTGGATAAAGGGAGACCCAAATATAGAATACTGCGCCTCACCGGATGAAATTTGATGCAATACTTTATAATACACAAGACGCCCATATCGGCGTTTCGGGGTTCACGTCCCCTTTCTCAACTGATGAACAAAAAGATACAGAGGACCCTGCATAAAACATATAAAAGGGACCAATTACTTACAACACTCAGATATTAATGATAAAACAATATACAATATTCATTGTGTCTATGAATCATAGCTAAAATATGACAATAAAAACATATTACATTAATAAAAGTGCTTAAAAAATTTCTCAATAAATATATCAGTGGTTTAACTGATCATTTACTCATTATAAAACAAGCAGTATCCGTATAAATGTACCTGTAATCCAAAGGGGATCCACCTATGGGGCCTCACTGCGTGTCTCACAATTACAGCATCCGCGTGGTATGTGTGTGTTTATATGTTGTCTAAAGCCTGCGAAGTCCATTGCGCATGCGCAAATCGGACCTTCTGTGCATATAAATAAAACACTACCAATCCGTTAATGTAGAGTCTTTAGTAAGACTTACCGAAGTATAGTATTATATTCGCTATAAAAGCTTCAGTGTATTTGTGTTGAACTGTTTTGTTAGCAATGAAGCCGGCTTGTCCGTCTTTTTCCATTTCCTTGCGCATGCGCAGAAGGCTGGTCCCATTCCGAGGCTTGGAGGGCGGAAGAACCATTCCGGTTATCTACTGCGCATGTGTCATAGGTAAACCATGTATCAAATGCGGTAACTAGACAGTATAGTGATGTACTGGTACTAACAGCCGAATGATTAAAGAATTCTGCTTACTCTGCCTTGTTAGCAGTATCCTTAGTTACTAAAAAACTGGCATTAAATAAGCGATAGAATTTAAAAACTAAACATTACAAAAGCTCTGTAAAAAAATAATAGATGTAAAAATCATGCACAGATATGATGAATAAATTAGCATATAAATTAGAGGAAAGCTGTAATTAATATACTTAAGACAGTCTTTAACATGAAAAAATGACACCAACATTTACTGTGGAGGTACAAACGATAAATGTATATAGGAGGACCTATCTGAAGATTTAACACCCCTAATTATATGAAATATCTTCAAGTGTTTCGTTTAGGCCTCCCGGTGTCAATGTCTGTAGCTTAAAAATCCAATACATTTCCATCTTTTTGAAAAGGTCAAACCTATTATTATAACTGCTGGGAATTTGTTCTAATGGGGTAATGATAAGATCTTTGAATTCACTATCATGTCTGTGTTTGGCGTGCCTAGAAACACTATTCTTTTCATAACCATTTAGCACTTTGGAACGATGTTTGTTGATTCTCTCACGCAGACACATTGTTGTGCGGCCCACATACTGAAGACCACATGGGCAGGTTAAAACATAAACCACGTAAGAGGAGGTACAGTCGAGTTTAGTTTTGATGGAAAAAGACTCCTTAGTAGAGATGAGCGAACACTGTTCGGATCAGCCGATCCGAACAGCACACTCTCATAGAAATGAATGGAAGCACCTGGTAGACTTTGCCGGCGGCCGGCCGCTTAACCCCCCGCGTGCCGGCCGCTTCCATTCATTTCTATGGGAGCGTGCTGTGAGCGTGCTGTTCGGAACGGCTGTTCCGAACAGTGTTTGCTCATCTCTACTCGTTAGTTACTGTGCTCACAACTTCTGGGGATTCATGTGATATATTGAATGGAATGTGATGTAAATAGTGAAGGGACCACACACAGTATAATATGCTCCATAATGGACACACACACTCCACTGTTCATGCTCCTGCATTACCCCACAGGACTTGATTCCTTATCGGACTGTAACCTTATATGTCCAGACACCATCTGCACATAAAAGGACACTGACTGGTGATGGCTCATACAGCTTTATTTGTGTAATTAAAATAACGTTTACCATTAAAACAGCAGATCCACTGTATAAGCCATGAGACCGTGACAATTTCAAAAGAATAAAAGTTAATAATAAATCAAACATTGGGTACTGTGTTTGTTTTTCCAAAAGTTTTGCCAGTTGCTTCTTTTGCCAGCTAGTCCACTGTTGAAGCATGTGCAGAATGGGAAATGTGTTACTTCCACCTTTCAGCTGTATTAGTGCCTATATCAAATGATATGATAGAGTCATATGAAGATTTAAAGGACACTTATCTCCAGATGCCATAGAGTTAAAAGGCCCTTTTCAGAGGCTCCTCTGGGTGTTGTAAAGAAATCTGCAGGGTGCTCTTACTGTTTATTATTGCATTGGAGCCCTTGGCTCACCTACTAGAGTGACGTGGGATTTTATAGAGGCCCCCATAGGTTTGTTAACCATATGTCTGGCAGGAAAAATAATAAGATAAGATAATTCTTTAATAGTCCCACCATGGGGAAATTCAGTGTGTTACAGCAGCATGGATAATACAGTAATATATTTCAAGAAAGAACACATACAAGCTCCGAATAGCAAATAGAAAAGATACCAGGAGTCATAGCAACTCAGAAGAAAAAGAAAGACTCAAGATAGTTTAGTTCTCTGTGCAGAGTGATCTTCACCTACCCCAGTGTTGATTATACAGCCTGACCGCAGTTGGGAGGAAGGATCTCCGATAGCGCTCCGTCTCACACAGGCTGAAGCAGTCGGTCACTGACAGTACTGCCCAGTACTGTCACGGTCTCATACATGGGATGGGAGTTATTCTCAAGCATGGAGCTCACCACGGAGAGTGTCTTTCTGTCACCCACCACATGTACTGGGTAATAAGCCTGTCCAGTCTAATAAGCCTGTCCAGTCGAGAGATCACTAGAGAGATCAAAGAAAATTATTTTCACAGAGTTCCCTGGTTTCTCCAGGTGAGAAAGAGCTCTGAAGAAGGTGGATCATGGGAGTCCATATCAGGACACACTAGAGGGCGTAGATGTATTAGGACCAGTCTCTCTAGGACCTTTATTAATTGGGATGTCAGTGCTACAGGTCTGTAGCTGTTGAGGACTGTTGGATGAAGTGTCTTTCGAAGTGGTACCACACAAGATGTTTTCCAGAGTTGTGGTACCACTCCCAGCTTCAGGCTCATATTGTACATATGTGTAATAACAACACACAGCTGGTCTCCGCACATTTTAAGGACTTTTGCACTTATCCCATCAGGTCCTCCAGCCTACCTGCTTTTATCTTCCTGATTTCCCTACACACTTGAGACTAAGGCAGAAGGCAGCTGGGTGCAAAGGGAACTGGTTTGGTTTGAGCTAGGAGGTAGGGGTGGGGCCCTGGCGTGGGTGTGTGGGGGGGGGGGGTGTTGAAATGACATGCTGGGGTGGGTGGGGGGTGGTGTGAGATCAAATATGTTTAAGAATAGATTTAGTTCAATAAGCCATTTGGTGTCCCCGTCTGTCAGGGAGATGGGTTGGCTGTGACTAGATATTGTTTTAAGACTATTCCAAACTTTACTCACACAGCCATTTTCTGCTCCATCTTCCTCCTGTAATTGGCTTTTCCCTCCCTAATTTGTCGCCTCATTTCCCTCAACAACCCCCAATCATTTCCTGTCTCCACACCTGAACGCTTTCTGTGTCTCTTTGAAAAGAGCTTTTGTATAAGAGTTGATCCATGGCTTGTTATTAGAGAAACACCTCACCACTTTTGTGGGTATCGTGTTGTCTACACAGAAATTGCACGAAGAACGAGTTCAGCAGCAGGCCAGCTTGACAGCTTCTGAAACGCTGGAGCAGGCTGATAAACACCAACAACATGCTCATTATATGGCGTCCCAGCGAACTGCTGAGATGCCGGAACAATCACAGGCACGGCGTGAGGAACAAAAATTCAGCAGCAGGACAGCTTAAGAGCTGCTGAAATGCAAGAGCAGGCAAACCATTGATGGCAGCAATTTGCTGAATATACTGTAGGCGGATCATCGACACCAACAACGCGCAGACGAAGTCGCGAGCTAGTAAAATATAAAGGGAGGGGTCGTTTCACAAGGTTTGGGGCTCTTGGTGTGACTCTCCTCTAACTCTGTACTCTGCCCCATCTTTTCATTCTGCCTTGAACGCATTTATTGCTTAGATACTGGGGGGTAACCCTTGGCCTCACTTAAGACTCTGAGGTCAGATTGAAGTATATATTTGTATGTGTTTTTCTTGATTTATGTGTTTGTATTGTTTTGGTTCTTTGTTGTATCTTGGCAGGATCTTTTTATTTCTATGTACAATTCTCAGATTATATTCCTTTTGTCATTTATTTTGCATTATGTACTCCTGTTGTATAATCTGTTGTACAATTTTTCAATAAAACGAGTTTAAAAAAAATATAACGGTGAACTCGCAGTGGAGATCTGACTTTAATAATGCGACAACAGCACAAATGACTGGCCAAATGTTGTCACTACACCTATATCAGCACCACTCAGACATTGGAACCAGATTGTTTCCTTAGTTAACTCTGATGCCACATAGAGAGCTGTCACTGTTGCCCAATCCTCCAGTAGTGTCAAATAACAAAGTAATTGCACTCAGGCAAGAGCAGCACAAACACATACACAGATGTACAATGGCAGCAGCTACTGTTCTTGGTAACAGTCTACACATTATCTGGGTGGCTGTCCCTTAAGGACCAGACTTCATTTTTAAAAACTGACATGTGTCCATTTACGAAACTTCTTATGGAGTAAAAATCCAGCAATCCATTTCTTCTTTATAATAAAACTTAGCTTTTAATGAAAATATAAAAATTAAAACATGGAAAAAATCTTCAAGACAAACATAACCTTACAATGTGAACGACATCAAACAAGTTGGCTGACGCATTTCTGAAGATATATGCTCCCTTAGTCGTAGCTTGATGTGACTGAACTTACTTGTTCAATATATAGAGGCAAGTAATCAAGATGAACAGACGGTGTGTTGGATGTGAACTTCGTACCCATCACAACCTTGTACAAGAATATAAAAAGACAACATGTTTAAAAAACTTTGAGCTTTTCACATATATTCAGATACAAATGAAAAAAATTGAGAAAAAATAATTGTGAAAAAATCACATAGATATATAGCTCCAGAAGAATATATTGTTATGGTCAGCAGGGTTTATTACAAAAACAACAACAAATTAAACCCTACGGAGCCCTCTGGGCTATGGCTGCTAAAAACCTGATGTGAACACCGACTAACAGTCCCTGTCACTGCAGCTAAATTAAAGGACCAGGTGCGCTCTGATAACACTCACAGAGTCCTGTGCAGTCAGAGGAGCCGCACAAATAAACAAGCTGGCTAGCCTGAACTCCAGGACAAGCCAGAGACCAAGTAAACCCTGTGTGTGGTAGTTCCACCCAACCACCCAGGCAACTACTGCCAAGCCCACTCCCAGTCACCCTGTCTGAGAAGTATTGCTAGCTGACCCTACTGAGTTACACCACAAACACACAAGACAGCATGCTGCCTGACTAACAGTGGCATTGCTATCTCAGGGGTCATTTACTAACTAGGGCAATGTTTACAGGCTGGAACCCATACATACAAACACACATCATTTCAGGTTTCAGAATGTGATCATAGAGCGCCGGGCGTCCAGACCGGCCCCCTTATATAGGCAAGGGGCAGTCACCAGCAACTAGCCCAGCTGCCCAATCCGAGCGTCCATAGGTCGACACACATGTCCATCAAAGACTCGACCATACCCGGCTGTTGCAAGGCAGGTTAACCCCTGCAACCCTGGATTGTGCAGAGGAACAGGTAGCGACACCCATCTCATGGCCGCAGTTACTGCACAATCCTAACACTACCCCCCCCTCCACGGCGCAACGACGCCATGCGTCTCTGGGTCGGAGACGAAAATGGCGAGGAGTGAGCCAGACACGATCCCTTGGGGACAACTCCGTCCCTGACCTATGTCTGATGTCAGCTGTTGCTCTGCTCCTGGCCTTGGCCTGACTCATGGCAGAGTGCACAGGCCGTGGAACTTTGCCATTTGTAAAAGGACTTGGCAAGTCAGGGGAGTGTATAAGTCTAGTTCCATTATTCTGCCCAGAAACTGCCAACATTCAGTTTAGTGTTAGGTTTTTCCCTGGCTTTCCCTTGCAGGCAAAAACCCTCCCTGGCACCTGATGGCAGGGGACCAAAAGACTTTTTTTGCAGATTTACAACTCCTGCTTCTGCTTTGAGGCAGCGTTGCCCTTGGCAATGGTTCAGTGGAGTAATTATGAGACCTAAGAACTGGCAGAGTCTTAGTAGTATTTATAGCAAAGACCTCTGCAGGCTGAGGGGGCAAGACCTCCTGCTTTGAAGGCCTCACTGGAGGGACGGCTGATGGTATAGCCTCCATACACCTGCCCTTGCACTCCGGACTCCACTTATTAATCTCCCCTTGCCTCCAGTCTATGACTGGTGAGTGCCGGCGTAACCATGGGAGACCTAGCAATACTGTATCAGTTAAACCCTCCAAGATGTGAAAAGAGAGCTTCTCTGTATGCTGTGTTTTACTCCGCTGAAGCAACGGTGGCGTCTCAAATTGGATCTGCGGCCGAATCTGAGACCCATCTACCACCGTAATGTTTATGGGGGTCTTGAGAGCTCTCATGGGAATACCATTCTGCTGGGCGAATTTGGCTGACATGAAATTCCCCATGGCCCCAGAGTCTATCATTGCTCTGGTATTAACCCAACCATTACCCAGTTTAAAGGCTACTGGAAAACGGACACGATTATGGGACTTTTGTGTACCAAGTAACCCACCCCCGATGGACACTTGGCTAGCTTTCTTTTCCAGTGGGGTCGAGCATTGAGGAGCAATATGCCCTGGCCTGTTGCAACGATAACAAATTACCCCCTTAGTTTTCCTACTCCTGCTGCCACCAGGAGTGGAAGCACGGGAGGTGTCCATAGGTTCAGTGGACTCCACAACGGGTGAGGCAGTGGTAGATTTTATGACCCCCCTCAGAGACATGAGGTTATGCTCGAGCCCCCGCTCCACTCTCCTATCAGACAACTGTGTATCCACACGAGTAGCTGAATTTATTAAGCCAGAGAGGGAGGTAGAAGGCTTACGGCCTGCTAGTTCGTCCTTTATATTTGAGGACAAACCTTCCCAAAATATTGCCACCAGTACCTTGTCTGGCCAATCCAGCTCAGATGCCAAGGTTCGAAACTCAATAGCAAAGTCCGCTACTGAGCTCTGGCCTTGCTTTAAACATAAGAGCTGCGAGGCAAAGGTGGACTGGGGCACTGGGCCATGAAACACCAGGCGTAGTGCTTCACACAGCGCGGCTAGTGTAGCCAAGTCCGCTGCGTCCCGTTCTTTTAACGGGGTGACCCAGGCCAATGCTCTCCCAGTGAGCAAGGAAACCACAAAGGCTACTTTAGATTTCTCATCTGGGAAGTGACTGGGACAAGCTTCAATGTATGTTTTACACTGGTATATGAATCCCCGACATCCCTGCGGCTCACCCGCATACTGCTCCGGAGGCAGGAGAGGACACGGTGACGCTGTAGGGGTCGGCAGACTACCAACCACCTGAGCCATAGCCTGAACTAACCCTTGAGACAGGTCAGAAAAATTAATTGGGGCAGCTGGTGGAGATTGCTGCAAGTGTTGCTCCACCGCGCCCAGGCGTGTGTTCAGACTATTGACAAGACTCGCCAATTATGAAGACGAAGTCATTATTGCGGCGGGGCTCTGGCTCTGATACTGTTATGGTCAGCAGGGTTTATTAAAAAAAAAAAAAAAAATTAAACCCTACGGAGCCCTCTGGGCTATGGCTGCTAAAAACCTGGTGTGAACACCGACTAACAGTTCCTGTCACTGCAGCTAAATTAAAGGACCAGGTTTGCTCTGTTACTAATCACAGAGTCCTGTGCAGTCAGAGCAGCCGCACAAATAAACAAGCTGGCTAGCCTGAACTCCAGGACTAGCCAGAGACCAAGTAAACCCTGTGTGTGGTAGTTCCACCCAACCACCCAGGCAACTACTGCCAAGCCCACTCCCAGTCACCCTGTCTGGGAAGTATTGCTAGCTGACCCTACTGAGTTCTACCACACACATACAAGGCAGCATGCTGCCTGACTACCAGTGGCATTGCTAGCTCAGGGGTCATTTACTAACTAGGGCAATGTTTACAGGCTGGAACCCATACATACAAACACACATCGTTTCAGAATGCAATCATAGAGCACCAGGTGTCCAGACCAGCCCCCTTATATAGGCAAGGGGCGGTCACCAGCAACTAGCCCAGCTGCCCAATCCGAGCATCCATAGGTCGACACACATGTCCATCAAAGACTCGACCACACCCGGCTGTTGCAAGGCAGGTTAACCCCTGCAACCCTGGATTGTGCAGAGGAACAGGTAGCGACGCCCATCTCATGGCCGCAGTTACTGCACAATCCTAACATATATATACATAATTGATAATATGAAATGCAGAACTATAGATGGGACTGTGAATATATAGTGTAGACTGCAATTTGAATAAAAGTCAGATATTCAAGATTTTATTACTGTGTCTGATTTGTTATAGTAAAATGAGAAGTATCAATTGGGCTGAAAGAAAGTCCAGAGTAATCCTTATTATAACAAATATGAACACATTTTTTTGTGCCCGTTCAAATTAAAATCGCATGGCATATGATCGGGCGTAAAATCACAAGAATGATGGCTTTTATTCATCAATGAATAGCTGAAAAAGCTAATAAATACAGTGAAAACATTACATATTTTATATTATGGATAAGAGAAAAGAATTCATTATACTGAATCAAATAAATGCATTCCTGCATCATGTATCCATTAATGAGAACAGCCATCACTGTTAGAAGATGTAAAAAAGTGCATGCACGGAGATGTAACGTGTGTAAAACAAAATTCCCTAAACAAAGATGGCCACCACTGCCAGAAAACATGAAGAGCGCATGCCTGAACTCATGACCATCACAAAACATACCCATATATGAAAAAGACTACCAATAGGAGAAGACCAATACAAGGTAAATGTCAAAGAAAAACACAACCTGACAAAGCAAGGTAAGTAATATGAATGATTTATCAGTATATATATATGCTAAGAATACGTGAAGCTGCATGGATCATGAGATTAAACACTAGATCTCCACATGGCATGAATTTAAGAATAAATTCATGACATGTGGAGATCTAGTGTTTAATCTCATGATCCACGCAGCTTCGCGTATTCTGAGAAGGTGAGTATGATCACCTCCCCTGATAGGTTTTGGAATTCTATTAATTGCTTTGTAAGAAAATGAAGAAATGTCCGCATGGTGTATGTCCAAAAAAATGTTTGGAGACACCTGTCTGTTTGGATTGGCTTTTGTTGTTGATGTATTGAATGTGCTCGGCGGTTCTTTGCTTCACTGGTCTTATAGTGCTGCCGACATAACAAATATTGCAGGAGCTGCAATTGACCTTGTAAACAACGTGGTCAGACATGCAGTTTAAGTGTCCTCTAATCTTGTATGTTCGATTATGTGCCGAATTTACAAAGATTGTAGTTTTATCCACATATTTACAAGGTTGACACCTGGACATTCCACATTTGTAAAAGCCCTGTAAATGTAACCAGGTGTCAGATTTTTTCACAGACCAATTTGAGTATAAACTAGGAGAAAGATAATTTCCAATGGTTTTTCCTTTTTTGGAAACAAAGTTGCATCCCTCAGAAAGAAGGCTATAAAATGTATCATCCTGTTTTAAAATTGTGAGATTATTTTTCACAATGTGTATAATGTCATCATAGTTGGCACTATAATTTGTTGAAAAATAAACACAATTATTTTTAATTGATTTTGAAAGATTCTCCTTTTTAGAAGTGTACAGTAGTGTATGTCTATCCATTTTTGACGTAATATTGAATGCCCTGCTGATCGATCATCTCGGATAACTCCTCTTATTTAACCTACGTTTAACTTCCTCCGAATGTTGTGTAAAAATGTCCTCACTGGTGCAAATCCTCTTTAAACGAACCAATTCTCCAACAGGGAGCCCTTTTTTGGTATAGTATGGATGTTGACTATCAGCATGTAGGGTCAGGGGATAATCGTACACATTAGGGAGAGTGTGTGCCTATAAATGCAGTACGGAGACTTACAAGTCATTCCTGCTCCGCTAGGGATTCTGGGTAAAAAATATGCAAATCTATTCTCCAGGATGTAATTAGGAGAACAGTGCACTCTGTACGCCGCCCTCTAGAGGGCAGCATGCTTAACATCATGCATGACTCAGTTATCAGCATGTAATAAGCCATTTCCAGCTTTTTTTCTATATACACAAGTTGCAACAGTTTCAGTTAGTGTGTTGCCAACACCCAGTCTCCAGCCAATCAGCGCTGGCTCTGCCGGAGGAGGCGGAGTCTAAGGTCGGACCTGAATAGAGACTGGTGTGGAGCGATCTTAGACTCCGCCTCCTCCGGCAGAGCCAGCGCTGACTGGCCGAATTCTGAAGACTGGCCAATCAACACCGGCCCACCGCATTCCTATGGGTATGCGGTGATGCAGCAGAGCTGAGCGAGTGCACACACTCACCTCTGCTGTGCAGAGACTCAGCAGTGTTGAGCCAGTTCTGCTCAGTCGGCTCTGCTGTGCGAGCTTGGCACACACTCAGCTCTGCTGATTCTGTATACTGATTCTGTATACTGGCCAATCAACGCTGGCCAATGCCAGCGGTGATGCAGAGCTGAGTGTGTGCCGAGCTCGCACAGCAGAGCCGACCGGCACACGGTGTAGTTGAGCAGAACTGGCTCAACACTGCTGAGTCTCTGCACGTCTTCTGTATCTCATTCGGCCAATCAACGCTGCTCAATGCATTCCTATGGGAAAAAAATTTATCTCATAAAAAACACAATTACACACCCGATAGAGCCCCAAAAAGTTATTTGTAATAACATTCCCACATAAATAAAGGTTATCCCTAGCTATCCCTGCCTGTAGAGCTATCCCTGTCTCATAGTCACAAAGTTCACAGTCTCCTATGACCCGGATTTTAAATCCACTATTCATCTAAAATGGGGGTCACCTGATTTCGGCAGCCAATGACTTTTTCAGTTCTGCTCAACTACACCGTGTGCCGGTCGGCTCTGCTGTGCGAGCTCGGCACACACTCAGCTCTGCATCACCGCTGGCATTGGCCAGCGTTGATTGGCCAGTATGCAGAATCAGTATACAGAATCAGCAGAGCTGAGTGTGTGCCGAGCTCGCACAGCAGAGCTGACCGGCACACAGTGTAGTTGAGCAGAACTGGCTTGACACTGCTGAGTCTCTGCACAGCAGAGGTGAGTGTGTGCACTCGTTCAGCACGTCTGCATCATACCCATAGGAATGCATTGGCCAGCGTTGATTGGCCAGTCTTCAGAATTCGGCCAATCAGCGCTGGCTCTGCCAGAGGAGGTGGAGTCTAAGGTCGGACCTGAATGGAGACTGGTGTGGAGCGATCTTAGACTCCGCCTCCTCTGGCAGAGCCAGCGCTGATTGGCCGAATTCTGAAGACTGGCCAATCAACGCTGGCCAATGCATTCCTATGGGAAAAAGTTAGCTTGCGAAAATTGCAAGCTGACAGGGATTTCCATGTAATAAAGTGACTTTTATGCCCCCAGACATGCTTCCCCTGCTGTCCCAGTGTCATTCCAGGGTGTTGGTATCATTTCCTGGGGTGTCATAGTGGACTTGGTGACCCTCCTGAGACGGATTTGGGTTTCCCCCTTAACGAGTATATGTTCCCCATAGACTATAATGGGGTTCGAAACCCGTTCGAACAGTCGAACAGTGAGCGGCTGTTCGAATCGGATTTCGAACTTCGAACATTTGGGTGTTCGCTCATCTCTAGTAGTAAACATTGATTTAATGGAAATTTTCAACTTTCAAGATGTGAAATGCTCTGTTTTTCAGATAGATAGCTGTATCACCCAAATACATTAATAAATATTATCTATCATATATCTGCTGTATGTTGGCATCATCTTTTGATTGTCCTTTCATTTATTTTGGATGTTAGAAGGTTTACAAGTATTACAGCAATTTTTCTAGATTTCAAAAAAAATTTCACAAACCAATTTGTTAGGGACCACTTCAGTTCTGATGGGGATTTTAAATGTCTATGTATTAGAACCCCCCCCCCACACACACACACACACATGAATCATCCCATTTTCTACATTGCACCCCTCAAATAATTCAAAATAGCATTTGGGAAGTTTGTTAACTCTAAGTATTTCACAGGAATTAAAACAATATGGAGGTGAAATTTAGACAATTAATTTTTTTTCAATAATATGCTCATTTAGCCCTAAAACATTCACAAGGTGTTAAAGGAGAAAATGCATCTCACAATTCATTATGCAATTTCTCCTGAACGCAGCAATACCCCATATGTGGTCGGAAAATGTTGTATGGGTACATGGTGGGGCATAGAATTAAAAGAGTGCTATTTGGATTTTGGAGGGCAGATTTTGCTGGTATAGTTTTTGAGAGTCGTGTCACATTTGCAGAGCCTGTAAAGTACCAGTACAATGGAACACTACCCAAAAGTTTCCCCATTTTAATAACACACTAACGTACAAAGTGAAAATTGAGATTTTCTTTAAAGAAATTGGCCACTTCAGTGCCCAATATGTTAGGCCCACTATATGCCATCAGAGGCATGCACTACTAAAACTTTTAAGCGCGTTACAACAGGTACAAAAAAGTTGTATATGTGGGGTTAAACTGCTGTTTGGGCACATAACAGGGCTCAGAGGGGAAGGAGCTCTGCATATTATAGCTTTTGGAGTATAGATTTAGGCTAAGGTTGTTGCAGAAATGTAGCTTTTTTTGTTGAAGATTTTGCTGCAGTTTTTTGAGCCACAGTCAGGAGTGTATTTACAGAAGACTCTATTGCCATTTGGAGACACTGATATCAAGGACACCATTGCTATAAAACTTCACTTTTATTAAGAAGCCAAGATAAAAAAAAAGAGTAAATTACTCTTGGGCAAAAATATATAAAATAATGCAACAAATCACTTAAATTAGCAGGATAAAGAGATCCATCCTAAGTAGGTTTTCTTTTTTTTTTACATGTACATGTGAGCCACATAGGGCTCACAATGTACATTTTTCCCTATCAGTATGTCTTTGAAGTGTGGGATGGAAATCCATGCAAACACGGGGAGAACATACAAACTTCTCGTAGATGTTTTTTGTGCTCTTGGTGGGATTCGAACCAAGGACTCCACTGTTGCAAGGCTGCAGTGCTAATCACTGAGCCACCGTGTGGCCCCTCTAGGGTTTTCTGTCACAAAGAGATATAGTTTTGCAGCAAGTGAACAGTATGTACTGATCTGATCCTACACCTCTAGATTATCTCAACTCCCTCATTCACATTTGCATGCAGAAACTAATTCTGAAATGGCTTCTTGCAAACTTTATGAGCTGATACCAAGCAAATTTTGATAGGCGTCTTCTCCCTGAGGCTACTGGCCTAATGCCACATCAACAGGACTCAGAGGGGGAAACCACCCATCTATCTAGAAAACCTACTTAGGGTGGGTCTATTTGTACTGCTAATTTAATGGGTTTGTTTTATAGCAAGTTTTATAGCAATTTTCCATGAGATCAGTGTCTCCAATTGGCAATAGAGTTTTCTGTGAATATGGTCTAAAACTGGAGAGTTGAAAATGTTTAGTTCTGTGAATTGTGGATTTAACAAATTATTTTCTTTATATTTTCAGTTCTTTTTAAATCCAGTCCTGACTTTGGCTCCAAAAAAATGCAGCAAAATCTCCGACAAAAACACACTACGTTTCCAGAATGTGGGGCCTTTGAAGGATTTTTCTGGACAGCATGTTGTTTTTGCAGAGCCTTGGAGGTGCCATTAAATTGGAATTCCCCAAGAAGTGACCCCATTTTGTAGGGGCTCTACAAACTGTATGATGTCTAAAAACCAATAAACTAAATCTGCAACCAAAAGCATATAACGCTCCTTCACATCTGTGCCCTGCTATCTGTCCAAACAGCAGCTTAAACCCACATGTATGACACTGGTGTACCCAGGATCATGTACCTAACAATGTCATATGTGGGTATATACTGCTGTGTCGGAACAGAAAGGAAGGAGCCATATTTTGGTTTTTGGACCACAATTTAGCTTTTGGACATCCTACTACTTTTGCAGAGCCCCTGAATTGCCAGTAAAGTGACCCTATTTTAGAACTATACTCCTGAAGAGAGTATAGGCATAGGCATAGTGAGCATTTTATAACTCTTGACTGTTGCATTAATTTAGTCTCCAGAAATGAAAACGAGGCCGATAATGAAAAGTGAAAATTGCAATTTCTGCAGAAATACACCATTTCAGTGCCTAATATGTTGTGCCAGAAGAGACACACACTCCAAAAATTGTTAAGCGGGTATGCCAGGAACAAAAGCTCTTGGAGCCTTTGTCTCTGATACAGGCTGGGCATATATTGCGCATTGAAACCTGAACAAAAGTCGGATGTCTTTACAGCTTCAATTTTTATGAATGATATATGTGCAGTTTCTGGTTATCAAAGTCCGGATTACTTTTATAACATTTCCCACATTTACTGCAGTAATAAGGTTTTTTGTTATGGATCTTGCGGTGTTTTGCAAGGTCCGATGTGTTAGAGAAACATTTAATACATAGAGGACAAGTATATGGCTTCTCCCCTGTGTGGGTTCTCTGATGTACAACAAGATGTGAAATATTTCTGGAAGAATTGCCATTTTCTCCATTCACCATCAGCTATACATTCATGTCTGGAATATATTGGCAAAAGTGGCATGATGTCCAAAAACAAAACTGTCTAAAGCTGTGCTCCTTCCCTTTTGTGCCCAAAGCGCAGTTTATACCTACATGTGACATTAAGTATGTTATCTTGGGTACAACAGTGTCTTCCATGCAGCGCCGCACCTCCCATGAGGCGACCGCTTCAGGCGGCGCTATGCCAGGGCCTCGGGAGGGCGGCATTTTTGCTGACCTAAGCCAGTCCAGGACAAGCTGTCCTGGACTGGCTTAGCGTCACCGTGTCTGCAGCCCGACACGGGAAGCGAGCAATGTATTGGGGTGGCCCTGCTGGACGCAGCGCTGCTCCAGTGGCCACCCCTCACACTCAGGCAGAGAGCAGGTCCTTTCCCTGCCTGCTCTCTGCCTGCGAACGCCGCTCGCTCCGCTCGGCCACGCCCCCTTTCTGATCGACCCCACCCCTTCCTCTCGACCCCGCCCCTTTCTTGCAACCCCCCCGCCCCCTCAGCTCCGCCCCTCCTCGGGGGGGGGGGCGGCTTTCTGACGCCGCTTCAGGCGGCAGAAAGCCAAGGTTCACTCCTGCTTCCATGTGAGTGGTCATAAACCACAGTTTGGGCACACAGCAGAGAGCAGATGTGAAGGAGCGCTATTTGCTTTTGGAGCGCAGATTTAGATGTTTAGAATCTTTACGCAATGCCCCTAAGGTACTAGTAAATCTACCCCATTTTTGAAAACTCCACCCCTGGAAGAATTTGTCATTGGGTGTATTGAGCATTAGTTTCCCAGTTGTGAATGCACAGCAGATGGTGAAAGGTGAATGTGTAAGCTTTGTGTAATACATTGTGAATACATTGTCCCCCCATCTCTGCCCCCAGTTTCTTGTCCCCCCTTCATCTGACCCCAGTTTCTTGTCCCCCTCATTTCTGCCCCCAGTTTCTTGTCCCCCCCTTCATCTACCCCCAGTTTCTTGTCCCCCCATCTCTGCCCCCAGTTTTTTGTCCCCCCCATCTCTGCCCCCAGTTTCTTGTCCCACCATCTCTGCTCCCAGTTTCTTGTCCCCCCATCTCTGCCCCCAGTTTCATGTCCCCCCCCCTACCTTGGCCCCAGTGTAGTTGGACTCACCTTGCCATGTTCCCCCGCCGCTCTCTCTGCTCGCTCACTGCGTATAGTTGTCAGGTGGCTGGCTGCATGTGGCATATATGAGGCAGAGCGGGGGCCAGCGTCAGGTTGCTATGACAGCCGGAAGCCTTGCGCTGCCTCCCTGGCCTGTCAGTCTTTCGCTTCTATTGCAGCCTAGGCAGGTAGACTGCAATAGAGGCGCCGGTATTCTGCAGTGCATTGCAGAATACTGGCTCCTCTATGGCAGTCTACCTGCCATACGCAGCCAGCGGCCCAACACCTATGTGCAGTGAGTGAGCAGAGACAGCGGGGGGGGGGGGGGGAGCGTGGCAAGATGAGTCCAACTACACTGGGGCCAATGTAGGGGGGGGGCATGAAGCTGGGGAATGTGGTTGATCCCTGGGGACACCAACCCAGGGACACCCCCCCCCAGGACACCCCCTCCTCAACCCCCTGTACCCGCTGCACTGACCTGTTATGTGGTGTGTCGGGTGCAGCAGCCTCCTCCTTAGCCGTCCGCAAAGTGTGTAGGTGGCCTGGGATAGCTGCGATGTGGGCATGCCCACCTTCAGCCCCCAACCTATGGTGCCGCAGCCCTGGCTCCAGAGCCTGCCCACAGCCTGCCATGCACCAATAGGAGGTGCATGCACAGACCAGTGCTGGCGGAATGCCAGCTGCTACAGCCATGCCGGAGGGTTCTTTGGAAGGTCAAGGTGGCGATTTGGGCTGAGTGACCCACATTTAAAGTAGCCTATTACCTTTTCCTGGGCAATATACAGTGTGTGTGTGTGTGTGTGTGTGTGTGTGTGTGTGTGTGTGTGTGTGTGTGTGTGTGTGTGTGTGTGTTTGGCTGTGATTGAAGAACAAACATCCAAACTCACAAACTTTTACCTTTATAATATTAATAGGATTGACTAAATATTATTAACTCTTTCTTGGTAGATTACCTTTATTCTATGGGTACAATTACAGCCATACCTAATGTATATTGGCTTTTTATGCATTACTAATTTTGCAGAACAAAATGCATTTGGGACATAAATGAATTGTTGGTTGAGAGCTTATTTTTGCAAAGCAAGCTGTTTTGGTGAACATATGAATTTATCACTTTTTATAACATTTTTTATGTGGTAAGTTGGCTTTTTTGTTGTTTTCTTTTACAATGTTTAACTGTAGATTAAATAATGTTTTAGTGTACGGGTTATTACTGTTCTTTTTATTAATTTTTTGGGTTTTTTTATGTAATTTATTTTTATATATTAAAGGGTCACTTTTCAGGCTTTATTCATTTATAATTTTTTTTAAACACACTTTATTTGTTTTTACTTTTTTGTTTACTTTCTTTTTTTTTAAAGTCCCACTAGGGGGCCTGAATCAACAATGCTTTGATCGCTGGCTCAGTAGTATACACTGCAGTGTATACAGGAAGTCAACCCTTTCAACTTGACAGGTGTGAGGACTCCTGGCAGCCTGGGGTCATAGTCAGACTCCTGTGGGGAATCGCTCAGGTAGATGCTTGTAGAAGTGCAGGAAACAGAGACTCAGACACTGGATTGCACACAAGTTCAGGCTTTATTCACATGTAGCGCATACACTGCTTTTGCAAAGCCACAGGATAACAAAAAAAACCCTTCTCGGCTGAGAAACTAACTTAAACGTAAGGAAACTTTTCCCTGACTATATAGGAGACTGGCTACCAGTCTCCCACCTTGGCAACAACAATGGGTGGCACAGTACCTGCTTTGGAGGTCCGGTTTGGACAGTTCAACTCTGTCTGTGTGGTGCCACCCTGCTAGTCCTCACACTCAGACTGTTATTAGGGCCTGATTAGTCAGCTGACCTCCCTGGTGTGGGTCTCACCACCCACCCCTTAGGTGCCTGGCTGGAATATACTTGTCTTCCCAGACTACACCCTTCACTCTCTCACACCCTAGACTGCAAAAAATACATATTAGCACACCCCACACTCGCCACAGTTTTGCCAATGGGAGGTGCTATTGCAGCAGAAACCCCTTAGATTCCGTGGTCAGGTTTGACTGCAGCATCTAAGGGTTAACAAGCCCGATGATAGCTGAACAGCTCCGATTGCGGGTGCTGGATCGGAAGTCTGAGAGGAGCTCTCCACTTCCTTACACCAACAAAAGGGGAATAATAACACCCAAGTGACAATGTATTAGTGCACATTCAGGAGGACTAACAGAGGAACAGCACAAAGCAGAATCAGAAAATATGCTCTAGAGTTATTACAGTGACAATGCAAGTATTTACTAAAGTAGATGTGTGGTAACAAATGGTGACAAGTTCTCTTTAACATGTACTGATGACTATGTACACTTCATTCTTATGTTTAGAATTTCCTCTGTCCTTTGCAAAATCTAGTATTAGCCTGTCTTGTATCTACATGACCTTTGGAACCATTTTAATTTCATGTTAAACATGTGAATAGTTAAAAAAAACCTCAAATCGCATTTGTTGAAATGTTTGCAATATGAGGAATGCAACCTGTTGTTGACTCAAACTTGTCTAACAGCTTCTAGGGTCCCCCATGTACTATACATTATGTCATTGTGTTGCAATATGATGTGCGGCGCCTATTGAAGGTTAAAGGGGAAAGTGGAGGAGTTCGAGGGAAGGAGAAGGGATCGTTAAGTGAATGCAGCCAGTATTCCCGATCTGGTTGTTAAAAATCACACCATCCTGTAGGGGGGACATTAAAGTGCATGTGGGTTATATTAAAGGGGTTGTCTACTCTGATCTTGTAGCCCGAGTTAAGGATGTCCGTAGCATGGAGAACTTGACAGCCACACTTAATCATACTGTTGAGACGTTCCAGGCTATATGGTCATCTTGGGACGCATACTGTATTTTGAATGGTCTCTGACTCCTTCCCCTTCCCTTCCTCCCCCACCCCCTCATTTCTACTCTCAGGTGTTTGTGATGTGTATAAATTTCCAGTCTATTTGACATTATATGCATTGCTTCACGTTCATGTTTTTTAGGTTTTCAACTTTTGTGTTGTATTGTATTTTACAAAAATCCTTTCAATAAAAATTACAGTTTAATAAAAAAAAAAAAAAAAGGGGTTGTCTAGACTTAATTTTTTTATGGGCTATCCTCATGATAGGCCATAAATATCTGATCAGTAGGGGACACCCAGCCCCACAATCGATCAGCTGTATGGAGACACTTCTGGCGTCCATCATTTACACAATAAGAGGCTGGAAGCAGAAAGCTCTGTCTACTGTATAGCAACCTGGCAAATTCATTGCGTCACAGTGCTTATTGAAGGCAGTGAGTGCTGAGCTGCATTGAAGGCACCTGGCTACTGTACAGTGGATAGAGCGTTTTTGCTTCTGCCCCCTGTATTGTGTACAGCACATGGGCCAGAAGTGACTCTGTACAGCTGATCAGGTTGGAGATCAGGTGACCCCAAGAATAGCCCTTAAAAAAAAAATAAGCCCAGACAACACCTTTATAGAGGTTGCCCATAAATTGGAGCACCCCTGTGGTGGCAGGGAGGTGAAAAATCTAAAAATTCTGTTGCCCCCCTGTGTCTATTTGGTCTAATGTCAGCACCTCATTGTTGGAAATCCTGAACTCCATGTGACTGCTGAGAGCAATCAATAGCCTTGGGGGTCACTGGAGAGGGTCTGGTGAAATCAATCACATATGTCACTAGTAACACCAACAGGCACTGCGGTCACTAATTGGTCTCAGCGGTCACATGAGGCGCAGGATTACTGGCAAGAAGGTGCTGGCACGAGCCTGAATGGACACTATAGGCGGACAACAGAGCACTGAGACAGGTGAGTATGCTATACGTCCCCTGCATGGGTTGCTCCAATTCCTGAATAAGCCCTTTTGTCCTTCGGACATTATACCATGGGTGGGGCCAGGAAAGGGGGGCTTTATACTGTAGCATAAATAATGATAAATCTGACGAGACTGGGAAAGTGGGTTTTTTTATGTCTTACACAGCATTTGGGTGCCATATTTTTGCCATATTTCTTTCATATGTTGAAGATGTGCTGCCGAAAACCACATTTTAAAACCATGAAAAGTCGCAGTAAAACAGGCAGTCAAATGGCAGAAAGATTTGCGTGAAGACGCCCCAAGTTTTAGGAGGAGTACATCTGACAACTGGATTTCAAAATGATTTGCCTAAGGACTTATTCACATTTCGTTTCTCATGCACGTGTGCCATCATAGCAGCCGCATTACAGATTTTGCATTGGGGCCCAAGTGTTTCAAGCTATCAGTCAAACTGAAGTTTCTCTTCCTAAATGTGTCTTGAGCAGTTGAACTTGACAAAACCCATCCTACTGCATATACTCTACTTTGTAGGTTTGTTTTTTGACCCAGTGATGAGATGGCAGCCATTCTAGTCCCTACAATGATTCCTCCCTATGGCTGGGGCCCCACGTGGCATGCTGCAGGAAAAAAAACCTTATGCGTTGCCACCGGCGTTTTTTCCCAGCAGCGCCTACGTGGGGCCTTAGCCTAAATAAGTTTCTTTGGCTTCATAATGGTGGGTTATGTACTGTAGATATTCTGTTTTCCCTAAGTCCCAACAGCAGCACAATATGGGGTATTTTCTGCCCCTGTGTGCTGGTAGGACAGGCGGAAATTTTAATTAGCCAAGTTTAATCACCTGGCTGGTCCCCAGGAGGGGCACCAAACCCCTCCCCCTGCGTGTTAATACAAAGTAACCAGTATAGGCTTTACACAAAAGAATCTGCTGCATTCGCGGTGAAGTTGTACTTATACATATACCCTTATATACGTACACAACACACCTAAGTATTGAAAATATAAGCAACATTTTGAACATATTTGACTTGCTCTCCTCTAGTATATTCTAGGGAAAGAGACTTGTGCCGCTGTTGGGACTTAGGGAAAACAGGTTATCTACATAACCCACCATTCCCATACGTCCCACCAGCGGCACAATATGGGGAGAGTAATTCCCCTCTTTAGGGTGGGTTTTGGCGCTCAACTGAGCTTAACACCGTCAGGCCAAATGCCGAGGCCTCCGCAGTATGGCTAGCTAGCCTGTAATGTCTTACAAAAGTGGAGTCTGAGCTCCATGATGCTGCTGCGCAAATCTGCTCCAGCGGCAAAGCACATCTTTCTGCCCATGAGGTGGCCACAGCCCTTGTGGAGTGCGCTCTCAGGAAGGCAGGTGGAGGTAAACCTTGGGACATGAATGAAATCTTAATGGCCTCCTTCACCCACCTAGATATGGTGGATTTAGAAGTCGCCAGCCCCTTCAATCTTCCTAAGAAATTAATAAGCAGGTTCTCCGCTCTTCTAAAAGAGCGGGTGCACTCTATGTATATTCTTAAACATCTAGATAGGTCCAATGCAGCTTGACCTCTTCAGCTGTGGAGGGAGCTGGATAGAATACCGGAAGCATGACCAACTGGCATCTGTTGGAGACGGAGGGTACCTTGGGTGTAAAACCCGGGAGGTACCTCAGTTGGACCCTATCTTCAAAAAAACTGGTATAAGGTTCCTCGCAAGAGAAAGCCTGCAACTCACCCACTCTCTTGGCCGATGTTATGGCCAAGAGGAACGCCACCTTATAGTTGAGGAACTTCAGTTCAGTATTTTCCAGAGGCTCAAATGGTTTCTCACATAGTGCCGACAAGACCGTGCTGAGGTCCCATTTGTGGACAGGAGCAGTCACTGCTGGTCTCAATCTCCCCGCCCCTTTTAGGAAGGTGCTTACTAGAGAGTCTTGAGATAAACGCCTCCCCAGACAGGCGGACAGGGCGGCCACATGTACCTTCAGGGTGGCAACCGAGAGCCCCTGTCTAGGTCGTCCTGAAGGAAGTCCAGGATCACCTCCACTGGGGGATCCATGGAGTCCACTTCTTGCTCCTGGCACCAGGTACTGAATATGTTACCGATCCTCTGGTAACTTTTATTTGTTGACTCTGTGCGGGCACTTGACAGCATCTTCAGGATGGCTCTTGAGAGTCCTCTATTCCTTAATAGGGACTAGGTAAAAAATATGCAAATCTATTCTCCAGGATGTAATTAGGAGAACAGTGCACTCTGTATGCCACCCTATAGAGGGCAGCATCCTTAACATCATGAACGACTCAGTTATAAAGTCTTTTTAATCATAATGTGGATTTAATTGCCAAATCAGTATTTCTGTCCCAAAAGGAATAGGGACTGGTCAACTTCCAGGCTGTCAAGTTGAATCTCCTCAGATCCTGGCAGATCAGCTCTCCTTGAGTTACCAGGTCTGGGAGGGGGGAAGCCTCCAGTATATACCTTGACTCATCCTCATGAGCTGGGCAAACCAAGTCCTTTTTGGCCAGAACGGGATTATGGCGATGCCCGAGACTTGGTCCTGTCTTATTTTCATCAATACCCTGGGTATGATGGCAACTGGAGGGAAGATGTAAATCAGCCTGAACCTCCATGGGATGGACAGGGCATCCACTGCCAAGAGATTGTTCTCCTGATACAGGGAACAGAAGGTTTCCACCTTGGCGTTGAGTCGGGTCGCCATAAGATCGACCTCTGGGAGACCCCATCTTTGGACGATCTGCTGGAATACTCCTGGATGAAGCGACCATTCTCCGGATACGGTGATACCCCGACTCAACTGATCTGCTACTATTTTCAGGGAGCCCTTGATGTGAACAGCAGATAGATGGGACAGATTCATCTCTGCCCATGCAAAGATTAAGTTTGTGGTTCTTAGAAGGGCCGGGGATCTGGTGCCGCCTTGCTTGTTTATGTATATTACCGTCGTCATATTGTCCGACCGGACTCTGATCGCCTTCCCCTTGAGGAGGGGAGCGAAATGACACAAGGCAAGGTATACTGCCTGAAGCTCCTTCAGGTTGGATGATCCCTCCTCCGGATGTGCCCAAACGCCCTGTACGGTCCTGTCGTCTAGGTGGGCTCCCCATCCCCCGTGGGATACATCTGTATTCAGCAGGATCCATTCTGGTGGAACCGTGGACCTCCCGTCTTTCAGGTGTATCCACCATTTGAGGGAAAGACGGGTACTGGGAGAAAGGCAGATCTTCTTCTGCAGTCCCCGTGGAGACCTGTTCCAGGCGCTCAACACTTCTTTCTGGAGGGGACGCAAATGCCATAAAGCCGAAGGTACCTCCCTGGCCGAGGATGACATCAGGCCTAGAACTCTGGATGGTCCGGATGGTTACCCGCCGAGTTCTGAAGAGGAACCGGGCGGCTGCCTCTATCTTTAGTTTTCTTGGGCTGGAAAGATGGATCTGCATGTTCTGGGAATCCAGAATGAAACCGAGAAATTTCTTTTGGGTGGCTGGCACTATCTTGGACTTCTCCCAGTTGATCACCCATCCCAACTTCTGCAGGAAAGATACGGCGATGAAGATGCTGAAGAAACACTGAAGTAGACTGAGCTTTTATGAGCCAGTCGTCCAAATAAGGAACCAGGAAAAGGCCTTCTAATCTCAGAGCGGCGGCGACGGGGGCGATCCTCTTGGTGAAGACGTATGGGGCTGATGATATGCCAAAAGGGAGGGCGGTAAACTGAAAGTGCTCTGTGTGGCCAGATATCTGGACGGCTATTCTCAGATATCTTCTTTGCGGAAGGAAGATACGTGTAAGTAAGCGTCCTTGAGATCCAGGGTTGCCATTACTTCGTCATGTTGAAGGAAGGATGTCACGGAATCTATAGTCTCCATCCGGAATGGTTTTCTTTTTAGGAACCAGTTGAGGGAATAGACTCCGTGTCCTCCTTCTTGAGGAGGGACCCTCTCCAAGGCCGCTTTTGACCTGTATTCCTGGACGGCTGCCTCCAGAATGCTTTGCTGGGCAGCAGGCAGGACACGAGTAGAAATAAATGGAGCCCTGACTCACCACCCGCAAAACCCAAGGATCTCTGATGGTATAATTCCACACGGAGGCAAAGTGGGCAAGATGCCCACCCACAGGATTTATGGCCACAGAGAGCAGCGTACCTTCAAAAGGTTGGCTTCTCTTTTGGCTCCTCCCTGGCTCGCCCCCGGCCTGCACCTCTGGACCGGAACCTGGACCGCCTCTGAGGTTGAGCTCTGGGAGAGGCCCCATGACCCCTCACCGGGGAGGTCTTCTACTCCTGGAGGCTTGGGGCAGGGATCTGGCTTTATCCTCGGTCAAACCTTCCATAAGCTCATTCAATCCGCACCCGAAAACCCTGCCAGGCTGGAAGGGCAGGCCGCAGAGCGCATATTTGGAAGGCAAGTCCGCTTTCCAAGGACGAAGCCACAGCGCCCGTAGTCTGGGCCATTGTTTTAGCAGATAATCATAACTGCTGTCTTGAGGATTCCCCCAGGAAATCAGCTGCCAGATGAACGGGAGCCATCGATGCCAGGATCTCGTCCCTACCAATGCCAGCATCTATGTCATGTTCCAGCTGCGCCAGACGGGCACGGAGAAAATCCGAAACCTCAGTGGAGGCTACCGCCACTGCCGACTGCGCTGATGCGGAAGAGTATGCCTTTTCTAAGGTGGAGTCTATCCTCCTGTCCAAGAGATCCTGCTGGTTGGACCCATCTTCTAGGGAAACTATGGTGCGCCAGGATAACTTTGCTACCGCAAGATCAACTGGCGGCGGACCCCAGCGGTTGAGTTAGGCCGAATCCACAGGGTATAAGTTCTTAAATACCCTGGAGGCGACATGAGCCTTTTCCGGGAACTTCCACTCCTGCTCCATAATGGCAGATAAAGCTGCATCTACATGGAAGGCCCTCTGCCCCCCAGAGGTAGACGCGGAGGCTTCCCCCATACCATCCTGGTCCCTTGATCGGATGGCCCACAGAAAAACTGATGTCTTATCCCACTGAAAAATGGGTTTGCTGGCAATACTCGACTGCACCTCAGAGGGGCAGGAGTCATCCTCAACCTGCAGTCTTTCTAGGGAGGGAAGAGAAGCAGAGCTCCTTTCTGTGTGCTGCCTCTTAGAGAACTGGATGATGGAGGTACGGATGTCCTTTAACGACTCATCCTAAAAGAGAAGGAGGAGGAGCTTACCAGAAGTGAGGAAACCATCATTCCACTTGCATTCTGTACCGTACTGACCATATACTCCTTTATCCATACCACTATGTATTCCTCAGGAGGGGGGCATCTACAGGAACAACAACGCGACCAATCATTCCCTGGGAACATAAAGGTCAGTCAAAATCCCACAGGGAAGACTGTACCAACTACCCCCTTGTATACGCTTACCATCAGGTAAGGGGATGTCACACTCCTGACAAGAAAAATGTTTCCTCTTAGCCGAGGCTTTTCTCGTCTCCTGGACTCCAGGGGGAGTGGTGGAGGAAGACATGGTGGAATAAAGGTAGTGACCGCTACACTCACCTAAGCAAAAATGACTGGATAAGAGGAGTAACAATCATGCAGAATAATAAATAATTCCTTACCCGGCGTAGGTGACAAGTCCAAATTGGCACACAGTGATTCAATATGTGACAACCACAACAGTTGTGAAAAATCCGTAGTCACAAAAATAGGAGCCCCAGTAGAGGATCTAGGAAGGCAGGGATAGAAAACCCTGCTCTTCCTTTTAAACCTGCCGCCAGGAAGGGGCGGAGCCGCCTGGAGGTCCGCCTCTAACCTCAACTTCAACCTCAACTTTTTGTCAACCCCCACCCCAAGAGACCTACAGCCACTCTAGAGGAGGGGGGGAGAAGAAGCCCACTGCCTCCTTATGTTCCCCCAAAGTATCTACCTTTGGCCGCGACCAGAAGTGCAGCCGCACCGTAAGTGTGCGGCTGCGAACTCCGTCCTCCCCTACAAAGGACCCAGAAGAAGGGTTCCGCCTCCTCTTCAGCCGCGCCGGAATGAACGCCCGCCGGGGAAGCGTAGCCCGCGCTCCCCTGCCGAAGTGCCGACAGCAGCAGCAGGTGAGTGAAGGAGGGGGGAGGGAGGACGGAGGGAGGGAGGGAGAAGAAGACTCCACTAACATACTCTGCTTCCCTCTAGGTGCCAAGGGAGCAGCAGCCGAATAGGGATGGGACCCAGGATCACATAGGAACCCCTGAGCCCTATAGGAGGACACCAAGTCCTCCCCACCTGTCCACACACAGGACAGAAAAAAACATGCAGGGGGAGGGGTTTGGTGCCCTCTTATAGGGACCAGCCAGGTGATTATACTTGGCTAATTAAAATTTCCGCCTGTCCTACCAGCACACAGGGGCAGAAAATACCCCATATTGTGCCGCTGGTGGGACGTAAGGGAAATGTATTTATTATTATTTTATTAAAACTATTTTTTAAATGATCTAATTAATTTAATGTTTCTGGAGAATTCCCTTAAAAATAACAAAGAAGAAATGTAATAAGACAAACATTTTGTAAATTATGTCTATTTATTAGTTTTTTTCTTATAAAATCTGTGATTGTGGAAGACACAAATCACATCAAATCTTCCAGGAAGGTGTTAACTCACAGATTTCTTATTATGGTCACGGGGCTGTAAATTCAGCCAAGAAAGCTGCAGCCGCTATCCACTGGGGATCTCAAAGCAGTCATGGCTGAGTTTAAGGTGCAGTCTGTCCTGGTAACCGGCTCCAACAGGGGAATAGGCTTAGAATTTGTACAACAGTTTCTGAAGAGTCCAAATCCTCCAGAAAAGATATTTGCTACCTGCAGGGATCCAGAATCTCCTCAAAGTCAGGTAACAACTAAGCTTATCAATTTTCATTTGGTGTGCAAATGTTAGAATGCACCTTATATTATATATGCTTTTAATAATTATTGGCGGAGAGGTTAAAATATAGATATTAATATATACTATATATGTATTGAAATATAAAAAAGTTTGTGAAGGGACTGCTGATATTTACCTAGCAAGTGCATGTACCTAAAACAAGGATTCAGCTATATAGTATTCCTTCCAGCATGGCTGATCGATAGAAATACTTGTACTTGTTTCTATGCAGAGAAATTATGTTCATTGTCAACTTTTACAGTAGAAGGAGATGCAAACATGGTCTTGTGGATCAGTTTGCATGCATCTTTTTTTTCTTATGTTTTTTTCACTTTTGGGATCATTTTTCTTCTACATCACTTACATGCATATTTTTTTTCTACCTTTACCTATTGCGTGCATATCTTGTCACCCTCTAGAGTGCTGCTATATTTTTTCTTTTCATCAGTTTTTATTAACATTTCTGTGTAATTCTTTTTTTTTTTAAATAAAAAAACATGGTGTAAAGTTTGTTGTTTTTTTTGGTGCAGATTTTGGTTTTTAAATGGCTGCACTTAAAGGGGTATTCCCATGACGCTTGTTCACTAACCTGCAGGCTGTTGTGCTCTCTTCACTTCCTGCTTTTCTTGGCACCTTGGTGGGCGGGGTTTCACTTGCACGGGATTGGTTGTAAATGAATTACCACAGTGTGAAGCTGATGTAGCAGAGCTGGATTTGAGTCAGCTTGCATTACATACAGAGGTAATGGACTCCCTATCTCAGCACTTATCAACCAAATTCAATTAAACTGACTGATAAGAGCTCAGAAATCCCAGAGCTCTCACCTCCCCTATCTGTGTCATTTAAGTAGAGGAGCTTCTCAAACAGCTCAGAGCTGCTCCCAGCCCCTCCATCCCCCCCTGAGAGCAGGCAGCTACATCACTTGACATTTGAGCAGATAATCCCAAGGGCCATAGAAACAAGTTGTAAACAATGAAGTGAATAAATTGAGATAGCGGCCAAACAAAGCAGTTTTGATAAAGCAATGCATTTAAGAAAAGTCTTAAATCCACATAAACTAGCAGTATAGATAGGATCCTTGTGATGGGACAACCCCTTTAAGTGAGATGTACCAAAATTATTAGGAGGCATTCTTCTTAGTAATGTCATGCCCCAGAGCTAAGGGAACTGAATTTTTTCAGAAAATTATATATTAATCTGCCCAGCTCCTCCTTCTCTATAACATGTTTCCTGCAGATTAAGGCCCCATACACATGACTATAGTTGTTTTCCGGATAGTATACAGACCCATTAATTTCTATTGTCCTATGCACACATTATAGTTTTTATTGATCAATGTCCAAGCCATAGAAACTAACCGTGAATTATGGAGCAAGTCCTATTCTTGTCCATATTTGTGGGGATCGTACAAGTCTTTTTTGCAGATCCATGACTGTGGAAAACATAGGAAGAATATGCAAATCTGACTTCCATGATGTAATTACGATACCAGTGCCTCAAGTATGCACACCAATAGAGGGTGCTGACTGAGAATGTGCAAGTCTATCTTCCATGATTTAATTAGGAAGACAGAGTCTCAGTCAAACAAGCCTATAGAGGGTGCTGCCTTTAACATCATGTCGACCTTCTCAGAGGCCTTTGTTTGCAATGATGTTGGGATTATACCAGATACAGTCTTCTCAGCCAAGGACAGCTGTTTCGATGTACTTGCATCTCGTCAGCTTGGCGTAGAGAGGACTGATCTGGCAGAGGTGAGAGGCTTAGATAGGGTTAAGGGGATATCGTCACTCCATAGGGAGAGACCACCATATAGGTGTGTGGAGTCTTATTAAGCCATGAGCGCTCCACTGCAAAGAAACATGGGAAGAATATGCAAATCTGTCTTCCATAATGTAATTAGGATGCCAGTGCCTCAAGTATGCACACCAATAGAGGGCGCTGACTGATAGTGATACAATGCAGACATGTTTCTTTGCTGATTGCGAATCACTATTTGTGGACAGTAACCACTATGTCCATGTAGCCTTAAAAAGGGCCATTCACTGTCTCCACAGATTCCAATGTTTTTCATCCTTTAATAAGCGTCACCCCATTGATCTTGCACAGTTGGAATTCTTTCTGTAGCCCTCACCCTTCCTTTGCAATAATCCTGTTAGTTGTGGTGCGTAAAAGTGGCTCTATCATTAGGAAAAGTCATTTTTAACAAAACATATACTTGCATAGCTATTCCACACATACCTTTAGTATGTAAATCGCCTCAGTAGTTTTTGAACGAGCCTGTTTATACATATATATATATATATATATATATATATATATATATATATATATATACATACACTAATTAGGCTCCAGCGAGCACTGGAAGTCTCAGCGAGCACTCCTCTCTCTGCTGTGTGCACAGCACAGACTGCTGCTGCTTATATGCTATATTTTTGCCATATTTTTTTCATATGTTGAAGATGTGCTGCCGAAAACCACATTTTAAAACCATGAAAATTTGCAGTAAAACAGGCAGTAAAATGGCAGAAAGATTTGCGTGAAGACACCCCAAGTTTTAGGAGGAGTACATCTGACAACTGGATTACAAAGTGGTTTGCCTAAGGACTTATTCACATTTTGTTTCTCATGCACATGTGTGCCATCGTAGCAGCCCCATTACAGATTTTGCATTGGGGCCCAAGTGTTTCAAGCTATCAGTCAAACTGAAGTTTCTCTTCCTAAATGTGTCTTGAGCAGCTGAACTTGACAAAACCCATCCTACTGCATATACTCTACTTTATAGGTTTGGTTTTTGACCCAGTGGTGTGATGGCAGCCATTCTAGTCCCTACAATGATTCCTCCCTATGGCTGGGGCCTATGTGGCATAAATGTTGCAGGAAAAAATGTTATGTGTTGCCACCGGCGTTTTTTTCCGGCACCGCCTACGTGGGGCCTTAGCCTAAATAATAGAGATGAGCAAGTAGTGTTCAATCGAGTAGGTGTTCGATTGAATACTACGGTATTCAAAATACTCGTACTCGATCGAACACTACTAGCTGTTCGAAGTTTAAGGTTCGATGCAGAACCAGCGTTGATTGGCAGAATGCTATACCCTCGCATGCGCGGTCGGCTCTGCCTAAGCCCCGATGCCTAGGCAAAGTGAATTCCAGCTGGAAGATGCCGCGGGGACACGGCACAGAGAAGACTTCTAAAGGTAAGAGAAGAACCAGCGTTGATTGGTAGAATGTATAGCATTCTGCCAATCAACGCTGGTTCTGCATCGAACCTTTAGAAGTCTTCTCCGTGCAGCGCCCCCGCCAGGAGAAGACTTCAAGGAGAATCCAGCCCGACCGTCACTCGTGGACTTAGTAAGTATAATTTTATCGAATTTTGCCTACCCCTGAAACAAGCATTTCCCCCCATAGACTATAATGGGGTTCGAAATCCGTTCGAACAGTCGAACAGTGTGCGGCTGTTCGAATCGGATTTCGAACCTCGGACATTTTAGTGTTCGCTCATCTCTACTAAATAAGTTTCTTTGGCTTCATAAATGTATTTATGATTATTTTATTAAAACTATTTTTTAAATGATCTAATTAATTTAATGTTTCTGGAGAATCCCTTAAAAATAACAAAGAAGAAATGTAATAAGACAAAAATTTAGTAAATTATGTCTATTTATTAGTTTTTTCTATAAAATCTGTGATTGTGGAAGATACAAATCACATCAATTCTTCCAGGAAGGTGTTAACTCCCAGATTTCTTATTATGGTCACGCTTACTCTTACTTCCTGCCAAATAACACAGGGTTGAAAATACAGCCAAGAAAGCTGCAGCCGCTATCCACTGGGGATCTCAAAGCAGTCATGGCTGAGTTTAAGGTGCAGTCTGTCCTGATAACCGGCTCCAACAGGGGAATAGGCTTAGAATTTGTACAACAGTTTCTGAAGAGTCCAAATCCTCCAGAAAAGATATTTGCTACCTGCAGGGATCCAGAATCTCCTCAAAGTCAGGTAACAACTAAGCTTAGCAATTTTCATTTGGTGTGCAAATGTTAGAATGCACCTTATATTATATATGCTTTTAATAATTATTGGAGGAGAGGTTAAAATATAGATATTAATATATATTATATATGTATTGAAATATAAAAAGTTTGTGAAGGGACTGCTGATATCTACCTAGCAAGTGCATGTACCTAAAACAAGGATTCAGCTACATAGTATTCCTTCCAGCATGGCTGATCGATAGAAATACTTGTACTTGTTTCTATGCAGAGAAATTATGTAGAAGGAGATGGAAACATGGTCTTGTGGATCAGTTTGCATGCATCTTATGTATTTTCTTATGTTTTTTTCACTTTTGGGATCATTTTTCTTCTACATCACTTACATGCATATTTTTTTCTACCTTTACCTATTGCGTGTATATCTTGTCACCCTCTATAGAGTACAGTAACCACTATGTCCATGTAGCCTTAAAAAGGACCATTCACTGTCTCCACAGATTCCAATGTTCTGCATCCTTTAATAAGCGTCACTCCATTGATCTTGCACAGTTGGAATTCTTTCTCTAGCCCTCACCCTTCCCTGGCAATGATCCTGTTAGTTTTGGTGCGTAAAAGTGGCTTTATCATTGGGAAAAGTCATTTTTAACTAAACATATACTTGCGTAGCCTTTAGAAAGGCTATTCCACACATACCTTTTGTATGTAAATTGCCTCAGTAGTTTTTGAATGAGCCTGTGTGTATATATATATATATATATATATATATATATATATATATATATATTAATTAGGCTCCAGAGAGCACTCCTCTCTCTGCTGTGTGTGCAGGCTGCTGCTGCTGATAATGACTCTCACACACACAGCAGAGAGGATGCTCGCTGAGACTTCCGGTGCTCGCTGGAGGCTAATTAGCATATGAATAAAAATGGTCTCATTCAAGAACTACTGAGGTGATTTACATAGCTGGAGGCTAATTAGCATATGAATAGAATGGTCTAATTCAAGAACTACTGAGGTGATTTACATACAAAAGGTATGTGCAGAATAGCCTTTCTAAAGGATATGCAAGTATATGTTTAGTTAAAAATGACTTTCCCAATGATAGAGCCCCTTTAATATGTTACTTAGGTTTCTGCTGTCACGTGGGAAGGTGTGAGCTCTGTAATACTGTCCCTTGTCCGCTTTGGCTCATGATCACTCATTTGACAGTAGATAGCCTATTAATCATATCAGACAACAAAACTAACTGCACTGATTCCTTAGGAATGGTGGGGGCTAATTACCTATAATTAGAGGTAATTAAAGTTAATATAGTTAGATAATATTATAATACATTTTATTTATATGGCGCCAACATATTCTTCAGCACTTTACAAATTGTAGGGTTCATGTACAGACAACATGAGGCATTACAGAATAATAAATCAATTCACCCAATAGGAATGAGGGCTCACAAGAATTTACAATCTATGAAGTCTGTAACAGGGCCCTAACTAGGACTCTTCATTTTATCTACTGCCATTATGTCCTGTGTGACGTCTTCAGTCAACTATGACCTATACTGTAGAACAGGAATAAGTGTTTATAGGGAGGATAGCCTTTTAAGGTTTACTGCTAGGGTGTAAAATGGGTTAAGACAAGACCTATATTTTGCATTGCAGATAAATAGAATGCTCCTTTTTTGTAGGAATTAAAGAATTTGTCCGCCAAGAACCCAAATGTCATAGTGATTCAGCTAGGTGAGTTGTGCAATGGAGAAGGTTTTATACTGTTTCTGAGCATAACTGCAGTTGTGTAACAAGGCAAAAGGTCAACAATATCACATTTCTTTACTTGGAGTAGTAAACTGGTTGGGCTAATAGATAAGGGTACTGCGTCCTGTTTGTAGTGCATGCTTAGGCTGGCTTCACATCTGCGTTTGGTTCTCTGCACGCAATCAGTTTTTGTAACAAAATCTCAAAATCCTCAAATTCTGATATCAATGGGTTGTAAAAACCACCCGCAGTTGTGTGTTTGGAGCATTTCCGTCTGGTATCTCCTCTTTTGAACAGAAAAAAAAGTCGAACTTGCAGGACTTTTTCTCCGTTCAAAAATTAAGGATTAATAACAACCAATCAGGGGTTTTTTTAGGTTTATGGAAAGCGGATAATAAACGGATAGCAATCAGTTTGTATCCGTTTTATAATCCGTTTTTTTCCTCTGAGCTTGCTCAGAATTAAGAAGGGGAAAGAAAAAAACGGATTAGTGAAAAATGGACACAAACGGAACACAAACAGTCGTTGAACCATCACCCATTGACTAACCATCTAAAAAGACAGATTCGGGTATCTGCTGTGTAACAGTTTGGAATCCTTTTTGTACCATATGGTTTTTATCTTATAACGGTTTACAAGTGGACGGACACCAGGCGCAGATGTGAACCTAGCCTTACTATGGTTTCCACTTACAGATTAGTTGGCATCATTGCTTTGCATTACAAAGGTCATAAACAATACCAACCCGGCAGCATGATGTATGTTTTACATGTATATTGGAATCTATAGTCTACCGCAGAGGTACTCAACTACTTATAGTAAAGGTCCATTGACTACATTTTGTCATCATGTATAAGTTCAGGATTTACAGTATTTTTTGACAAAAAGACCCGTTTGACTATACGTCGCACAAAAAAAGAAAAATGAGGCAAAGATAATTTTCTAATGTGGCATTATACTACATGGGGGCATTATACGCTGGGTGGGGGCATCAAGGAACATTATACTCTGGGTGAGGGCACTAAAGAGCATTCTACTGTGTGGGGCAGTAATGGACAATAATGCCTCCAGATAGTTTAATGTCCCATAGAAGTCTCCGCACAGTATAATGTTCCATACAATGAAGTTGAGTATAGTCAAGTCCTTTATTGAGAAGCAGCACCAGTGGATTTCACTTGTTCTATGCATGCTCAGTTCTCATCTAGCCGCTTTGATAATCGAAGTAAATTAATTCCAATGAATGTAGGATCAAAGATAAAAGGTAGGCTAAGGTAAAAGAAAGTTAAGGAAACATATGGTTTTACCTGGATTACCTGGATTTCTGCTTTGATTACTAATAAATGCGGTCTGATTGTTATGTAAATTACAATTAGAAACAACTCAAACTAAACAATACACCAACCTGTCATATGGCTCATGTATTTTAATGAGTGTATGAAGAAAACATCCTCAATGCAGGGATAAGTAAGTGAACCTCCATGTTATTTACTCCACCAAGACCTAATTGACAAGAGATGTTTCAATAAAGGAGATGAGACTGAAAATGTGAGTTTCACAGGTGACACAGAAAGCCTGGTTACAGACAAATCTGTTCCTCTCTAGAAAACTGTTTTTTGTAAAACATGTCTCGATGAAAAGAACTTTCCAAAAATATATGATAGAGCTGCATGTTGTTGGAAAATACTACAAAAACATTGCTAAAGACCTGGATGTATTTTTTTTTATTTAAATAAATAATAAGCAATAATAATAAGAAATTTAACCTATGGGGCTAGTTCACACAAAGTTTTTTGCAGGCAGATTTTGACGTAGAATCCGCCTCATAATCTGCCTGCAAAAAAGGCTCCCATTTGTTTCAATGGGAGCCGCTCGCTTCTTTTTCCCACTAGTGATTTTGCTATGCCCTTTCTTCCCGCGGATTCCGCAGCTGAGACAGCCGCAGCGTCCATGGCGTGAGACTCACTCAGGCCCATTCATTCGATCGTAATCAGGAGCGGGATGCCGTGACGGGCTGCCTCGTGGAGAGTTCACATGGCAGAAAAGGTTTCCGCCGTGTGAACATACCCTTACACTTTGTGTATGAGACAGTACTGAGAAATTCCAAAAGCTAGAACTGAAGTGGAAGAGTTTATCTAGATGAATTATTATCCCTTTACAATGCAACATCAATTCATAGTTAGGCCAGTTCCAACCTTGTGTTTTGGACCGAACACTGGGCAGGGACCTGGACTTCAAGCATCACAGTCAGCTATGCTGGGAGTCTCTGCTCCCTGCAGGATTACAGTCCCAGCCATAGTCCTGCGCTGTGTCATAGATAACTATGGTGCTCGAAGTCCTATCCATATGAGCTGTGGTCAGGCTGGAAATAAAAAAAATTTCACGCCTTGCATGCCAGTAAACTCCCCAGTTTTGCAAACAGAGATAACACAGGAATTTTGTTTCACTCACTACAACTAGTTGTTCTGCTGGGATTACTGTAAGAGAACAAAAGGCAATTCTGAAAGAGGTGAGAAAGAAGGAGACAAGGAGAGCAGCAAAACACCTGCAGAACACTCTATAAAAGAAACTCTAGTGCCCAGTATTACAAAAACACAGATTGGAGTTCATGGAAGGAAACCAGTCCTGAGTCCATCTGGATGTTCCCTGATGCTCCTCGAAAATACTCTATGGACAGATGAGACAAAAGAGCAACTTTTTAATACATATGCACAAGTGTGAAGCCTGGTGCATGAAGCCTCGTATTTGGGCTGCTTTGATGCTTTGGGGACGGGTCGCCTTGTAATCATCGAGGAAACAATGAATATTAAGGCATATTAAAACATTTTAAAGAAGAATGTAAGGGCAGCACTCCATGAACGCTAGCTGAAGACTCAAAGGACACAAGTAAATGAACACAAGTCTGGACCTTAACCCTATCAAAATTCTGTAACACATTTACAAACAGGAGTGGTCTAAAACTCCTCCTGAACAAATGTTTTAAATCTAATATAGCTAAGAAAAAGTGAAATAGGTGACTTATAGCTATGGCACTCATCCTGAACCCTATTTCTCCTTGTATTATTACAAGACAACTGGCATTAACACATTGATAATTCTGCCCCATATAGTGCTAAATCTCCGGATCCCCTCGCACTGTAGATCGCCTGCAGCCACCACTAGGGGGAATTCGGGGTATAGGAAATTATACCGTCACTGCTGAACTCAATGAAAACAGTAAAAATCTCTTAGCACTTAGCTACCACTAGTCTCTTAGACAATGCGTTGTATCTATGTTGAGAAGCAGGAAAAGGAATTTGATGGAAGCCTCTATTCCTTCTTTGGTCCCATGGTGAGTCCATTGTGAGTCCATGCCACTTACATCTCCATTGGTGGTGCAGGCTCAGCAATTGGATTGTTTTAGGAAAGACTGTTTCTCCATAGGGAGAATACAGTCTGGATTTTTCTTAACCATCCCATTTTCTAATGGAGCAGTTATAGGGAGTCTGTCACTAGAACTCAGCATATCAGCCCAGGCTTGCAGATAGATAGGTTACAGTCACCTGAATCAAACAGTGTCTTTTCCTTGTGTACACAGAAGGAAACAGTGTTTTTTTCAGGTGACCCAAACCTATCAATCTGCATGGCTGGGTAAATACATTGGATTTTGGTGTCAGACTCTCTTTATAGCATTGTGTATGTACAGAGCGAAGAGGGTGGGTGATGGAAGGAGTGATCTCATCTCTTTAAAATCTTTGGGCTAGTTCACACTTGGGCAAAGGGGCGAATTTTGACAGCGGATTTCGCTTCAAAATCCGCCCCTTACAATGGTGGTCTATGTAGACCGCCGGGCTTTTTTTTCCGCTAGCGGCCGGCTGCCACTAGCGGAGAAAAGAAGCGACCTGCCCTATCTTCAGGCTTCCGCCCCCGGCAGCTCCCTCCTATGTCGGCTCACCGCGTCTCTCTTGGTGTCAAAACCCGCACGGGCAGTTCACGTGTGAACTGACCCTTTTTGTTCAGCTAAGTGTTGTAGATGTAGTAATAAGTGCAATTTCCTTCCTCTCCAAATAGCTAAACGAAGTACCAAACACATTAAAAAGCGGTGAGCAATGAAAGCACATGGACCCCATAGACTATAACAGGGTCCATGTGTTTCCGCGCAGTTTCCGCATGAATCATGCAGAGAGGAAAGTAGTTGTTGAAGTACTTTTCTCTCCATATGGTGTGGAAACCGCGTGGAAAACACACTGACCCTATTATAGTCTATGGGATCCATGTGCTTTCATTGCTCACCGCTTTTTAATGTGTTCGGTATTCCATTCGGGGGTCCCCTAGCAGACTCCCCAAACAGAATTTCTGAACGCAGATGTTAACCAGGCCTTAGTAATTTAATATTTAATGACATGGTAAATCCATGACTAGTAACTTCTGCTGTTAGCAGCCCTTGACCCTACACAATGCGAGATTTCTCAGACAAGAAATATAACCCTTATATACTATATATATAGAAGGAGTTGGTTCAATTTCACGGAATAATAAAGGTGACTTGACAGAAGAAATGTAAAAAAGAAAAGGTTAGTTTTGGGGGTTGATGGTCCTCATAGAAAAAGTGGCTGAGGATCAAATATAGACTAGGTGCTCTTTCAGCGGGAACGAATGACCTTTACCATACAATGAGGTAGGATCAAAGTTACAATACAAACCTTTATTTTTCACTGCTTTTCTTTATCCTCTTCTGCCTGTGCTGTTCTGAAGACACCACCGACCCTGCAAGTGTTAACTCCTCGGTAAAAGAAGTAGAAAAACATTTGAATGGACAGAAGCTGGATCTGCTGATCAACAATGCCGGAGTACTAACACACAATAGCCTGGAGTCAGAGACCTCTGAGGACATGTTACGTGTCTACAACATAAATGTGGTGGGCCCTATGCTAGTCACTCAGGTACAGTCTATGTAATAATGTTTGTTGAAATATGGTTTGTCTGAATTTGTGTCTATAAAAGGGTTGTATGAGATCACTTTCAGTGGCGTAACTAGGAATGGCGGGGCCCCATGGCGAACTTTTGACCCGACGCTGAAGAACTTGACCAACTGACCCCTAGCACCACTGCCCACTATAATCCTATTAATATTATAAATGTGAAAGTTTGTGAGTTTGTGTGTTTGGATGTTCGGATGTTCGGATGTTTGTTCCTCAATCACGGAAAAACCGCTCAACCGATTCGGCTGAAATTTTCCACAAACATAGTTAATACACCCGATTAAACAATAGGCTACTTTTCGTCACAATAGTGCACATACGTTTGTGCCAGGACCCCCACAAAACCCAAACTCACACCACCATCTCTGCAATCTCACACACTTTGGACCATAGCAAGCCACAAAATTCATATTGCCCTCTACAGCCTCGCCCCTAACCCCACACAATCTCATATACATATACTTTACCACTTTGCCCCTCACCTTACCGATACTCCAGGAGGCTCTCTTTAACGCTCCGGAGCAGCCATGTTTGCCGACTCCCACCGCTCTGACAATCCGCGACACCCCCCACCCATGTCAATACCCCTAGGCGGTCTAAAAGATGCAAAAAAATTTTTTTTAAAAAAAGTAAAAAAAATATATATAAAAAAAAGGATTAAAAATTCAAATCACCCCCTTTTCCCTAGAACACATATAAAAGTACTTAAAAACTGTGAAACACATACATATTAGGTTTCCCCACGTCCAAAATCGCCCGCTCTACAAAGCTATACAAATATTTTTCCTGTTCGGTAAACGCTGTAGCGGGAAAAATGGTCAAAAGTGCCAAACCGCTGTTTTTTCACTGTTTTGATTCTGATAAAAATTTGAATAAAAAGTGATCAAAGCAATAACATTTCCCGAAAATGGTAGAACTACAAAGTACACCCGGTCACGCAAAAAAAGACGCCCTATACATCCCCGTACACGCACGTATAAAAAAAGTTACGGCTGTCGGAATATGGCGACTTTTCAAAAAAAAATTTTTAAACACAGTTTTGGATTTTTTTTAAGGGGTCAAAATGTAAATAAAACCATATAAATTTGGTATCCACAGAATCGTAAGGAAACACAGAATACAGGGGACATGTCATTTTGGTTGCACAGTGAACGCCGTAAAACCAAAGCCCGTAAGAAAGTCGCAGAAATGCATTTTTTCTTCAAATCCACCCTATTCTGAATTTTTTCCCTGCTTCCCAGTACATTATATAGAATAAATAATGGTGGCATCATGAAGAAAAATTTGTCCTAGGAAAAATTAAGACCTCATATGGCTCTGGGAGCGGAGAAATAAAAAAGTTATGGGGTTTAGAGGGAGGGGAGTCAAAAACGAAAATCAAAAAATGCCATCGGCGGGAACTTCAAATACTTCTGTCCCAAAGTCACTATGTAAAGTTTCTCACAACACCGTATAGCAGCTCTAATACAAATTATCTTCAACACAAAAGTCTCATGTATTGTCTGAATTACAGCAAAAACAAGATACAAAGTTACATTTCATATCCCATACCTTATACACAGTATGAAAACCTTACCCATGCCAGTATATACCCACTTCTACAATCACCGCAGACGGAGTCGCGGGTACCAGCTAGTACCTTATATTGGCTCCTACACACAGTATTATGTCCCCATGGTGGCCCCACTACACAGAATTATGTTCCCTTACTGGCCCCACTAGACAGTATTGTGTCCCATTGTTGCCCCTGCACACAGTATTATGTCCTCATACTGACCCCAGTACACAGTATTATGTCCCCATACTGGCCCCAGTACACAGTATTATGTCCCCATACTGGCCCCAGTACACAGTATTATGTTCCATTGTGGACACACATGAACAATTATTATACTCTGGGGTCTTTCCAGACCTCAGAGTATAATAATCGGAGACCCAGAGAGATACAAACATAACAAACTACTGTTACTTACCTATCTTCCGACTCCCCTGCATTCTCCGTCACTGTCGGCCATCTTCTGGGAAGTAATGTGACTGGAGCCCTGCGTCGCAGATCATATGATGTCACGCAAGTAGGCCAAAGCCTGCCCGGAGCCTGGAGAGGTAAGTAACACAGTTTTTTATGTTATCTTACCTCTCCCGGGCCTCCGATCGTTATACTCGGGGGTCCAAAAAAAACCCCTGTATAATAGTGCATAACGCCAGCCGGTAACAACCTATTAAAAAAAGAAAAACGCAGGGGTAGCGGCTGTCGCTGGGCCCTGTGGCAGCTACTACCACTGCTACCACGGTAGTTACACCACTGATCACTTTGTTCATAAGCTAACCTGGTATTTCAGTGATCCTTGGTCCCTTTGACCAAATAGATATTCCCAATTCAGAAATTTCAGGCCAATCCAGAGGAAGCTACACTACTAGACCCCATCTATTGAGAGAATTGGAGCTTTGGCCTCCTATTCGGTAAGCCAAGGTGCTGTGTATGGGATGTCAGTGGTGAAGTGCCTGCACATGTGCTCAACTCTCTCTTAGAGCCTATAGGAAATAATAAAACATATTTGGAGAATCATTTTATCCAGATCACAGCACTGACGATAGGTGATAGACACAGCTCATCTCTACCCCCGAACAGTGATCTCTGTACAGCAAACAAAGTATTACTTCCACATTTTCCAATAGAAATCAGTAAGAGACACTTATGAAGACTGGCATTTTCAATGCCAATCTTCATACAGTGGTGGCCAAAAGTATTGGCACCCCTGCAATTCTGTCACATAATACTTGCTTTCTTCCAGAAAAAGATTGCAAGCACAAACTCTTTGGTATTAATATGTTCATTTATTTTGCTTGCAATGAAAAAACACAAAAGAGAATGAAAAAAAAGTCAAATCATTGATCATTTTACACAAAACTTCAAAAATGGGCCGGACAAAAGTATTGGTCCCCTCAGCCTAATACTTGGTAGCACAACCTTTACACAAAATAACTGCGAACAACCGCTTCCGGTAACCATCAATGAGTTTCTTACAAGGCTCTGCTGGAATTTTAGACCATTTCTCTTTGGCAAACTGCTCCAGGTCCCCCCTGAGATGTGAAGGGTGCCTTCTCCAAACTGCCATCAAGAGATCTCTCCACAGGTGTTCTATGGGATTCAGGTCTGGACTCATTGCTGGCCACTTTAGAAGTCTCCAGTGCTTTCTCTCAAACCATTTTCTAGTGCTTTTTGAAGTGTGTTTTGGGTCATTGTCCTGCTGGAAGACCCATGACCTCTGAGGGAGACCCAGCTTTCTCACACTGGGCCCTACATTATGCTGCAAAATTTTTTGGTAGTCTTCAGACTTCATAATGCCATGCACACGGTCAAGCAGTCCAGTGCCAGAGGCAGCAAAGCAACCCCAAAACATCAGGGAACCTCCGCCATGTTTGACTGTAGGGACCGTGTTCTTTTCTTTGAAGGCCTCTTTTTTTCCCCTGTAAACTCTATGTTGATGCCTTTTCCCAAAAAGCTCTACTTTTGTCTCATCTGACCAGAGAACATTCTTCCAAAACATTTTTGGCTTTCTAAGGTAAGTTTTGGCAAACTCCAACCTGGCTTTTTTATGTCTCTGGGGAAGAAGTGGGGTCTTCCTGGGTATCCTACCATACAGTCCCTTTTCATTCAGACGCCGATGGATAGTAGGGGTTGACACTGCTGTACCCTCGGACTGAAGGGCAGCTTGAACTTGTTTGGATGTTACTCGACGTTCTTTATCCACCATCCGCACAATCTTGCGTTGAAATCTCTCGGCAATTTTTCTTTTCCGTCAACATCTAGGGAGGTTAGCAAAATCACGGCCGCAAAATAATGCGGCGTATACGATCCTGGCTCCCATTGAAATCAATGGGAGCTTTTATGGCGCGCAAAGTCTCACACGCCATATACGTGCCACATCACGCGGCATGTTACTCTGTGTGAACGCACCCTGGGAATGTATATGTTAAGCAAGGCCCAACTAGGCTCCTATTAGAGGAAGAATATTTGAAACCCATCACCTTTTTCTTCACTTCCGTAATGTCAGTGTGGGAATCTATGCAGGTTTGGCTGGAACTTGTTAGGAATCATTTCTAACTATCTCATTGTGTTATTTATCTACTCATAGTTTAAAATACCATATCCTGTACTTAAATCTCCAACATTGGCTTTCGAAGGGTATAGAGATGAGAAAATAGTATTCGAAACTCTAGTTTCGAATACCTCGCTCCTATAGGAATGAATGGAAACGGCCGAAGACCAGGTTGTTAAATGCCGGCCGCTTCCATTCATTCCTATGGACCGAGGTATTCAAAACTAGAGTTTCGAATACTATTCGCATAGACCTCCCAGTTGTATGATGACCCTGTTCTCAAATCCTTAGGTGATTTTCCAACCTAAGGCATATCTGTCTGGCACAGGGCTCTTCTTGTAGCAGTCTCTCTCTTATGGACCATGGAAACATGAACAAAGGGCAGGAGGCAATAAAGAGAAATGTGTGAGATGTGATGTTATGGGGTCCAGGTCATGAGCCTAGTCACAGGGCAGCAGTTGTACATTATGGCAGCTAAACATAAACATATTTATATGGATTTTTTTTATTAAAAAAAAGGGGGGGGGGCTTTCTCTGCCCTGCACAAAGGAGCAGACCTTTCTTGGCCAAAAATCATATCAAGGCCATCAATGTGCTGGACTTTTCTCCTATATTTCAGACTTCATTCTTTATAGGACTGATCTGCTGGTTTGATTGTGTTCACTATGTACACTATGTTCATACTTGTGGCATTCTATCTGTTCTCCTAGTCCGTCACAGCACCATAAGCAATGACATTATATGACAGACGGTGACAGCTCCCGTCGGTGTACGTTACTTTTTAACAGATATTGCTGACTCACAAAGCCCGCCCGTCCTGAAACACTTTTTCATCCAGGATTTCTGTTGGACTTTGAGCTAGAAACTCTGACACAGATGTGAACGTAGCCTTACTGACCTGTTGTAACTGTTTCTTTTATCTAAGGCTGGACTCACATCAGTGTTTGGTTCTCTCTTCAAAATCGGTTTTTGAAACTGTCTCAAAATTCTAAAAAGCTGATTTTGAACGGTTCAGTGTAAAACCCATTGATTTCAATAGGTTGTAAAGACCATCCGAAAGTGCATGTTTGGAGCATTTCTGTCTGGTATCTGCTCTTTTGGGCACAGAAAAAAGTTGGATATGTAGGACTTCTCCGTTCAAAAAAATAAGGGCTCGTTCACATCTGCGCCCGGTCTCCGTTCATGCAGGTTTCCGTTTCCTGCACAAAACTGAGCACGAGACTATAATCTGCAGGACTCCTTCATACCCATTCATTTGAATGGGTATGAAAGATGTCTGGCCGTGAGCGCCGGCGAGCGTTTTATGCTCTCCGCCGCGAAACTGTTTTTTTTAAAATCGGACACAGAGTCGGACATGCAGTACTCTTTGTCCGATTTTAAAAAACCGGTTTCGTGGCGGAGAGCATAAAACGCTCACCAGCGCTCACAACCAGACCCGGTCTGACAGCTTTCTGTCTTCTGCATGCAGAAGACGGAAAGCTTAGAACGGACTCCGGACGCTAGTGTGAACCTAGCGTAAGGATACCAGACCAACCCGTGTGTGTGTGTTTTTCTTTTCTTTCTTATCATCGTCTATGGAAGTGAGGGCGGGTTCACACCTGCGCCCCGGTCTCCGCTTTGTGGGTTTCCATCTTCTGCCGACAGGAGACGGAAAACCGGCAGTCAGTGTCTGCCCGTGAGTGGCTGTGAGCGTCTTCTGGTCTCCACAGCGAAACCTTTTCCTTTTTTAAATGGACACAAAGTCCTGCATGTCCAACTTTGTGTCTGGTTAAACAAAAACGGTTTCGCCGCGGAGACCAGAAGACGCTCACTGCCTGCCGGTTTCCATCTCCTGTGCAGTTTCAATTTCTTGGGCAGGAAACGGAAACCTGCAAAGCGGAGACCGGGCGCAGGTGTGAACCCGCCCTAATCTATTTCGAATCTGTTTTTCTCTTGGCGCTTGCTCAGAATTTAAAAAAAGAAACGCACAGTTTTTTTTGACTGACACCTACTGTATAATCTATCCAAAAAGACAAATTCAGGTATCTGCTTGTGTTACTGTTTGGAATCCTTTTTGGACCACACATTTGTGAACATAGCGTAATAAAAATGTAATGTTAAAAAAAGATAGTGGTGGAATAGCTCTCCAAGGGGCTTCATGTGACTGCTATTTTTTATCCATTGTTCTGGTCCTCCATCTTAGCGTAAACTTAGCATAAACTATTTCTAAAATTTTTCATTCAATCTCTAGCAACCTGTTCAGTATTCAAGAGACCGTAGTTTAATTTAATTAATTTAGTTTAATTTGCTCTGTGCTTAACAACAGTGGCGTAACTACCGCCATAGCAGCGGAGGCAGCTGCCACAGGACCTGGGACATTAGGGGCCCGCTGACAGCCGCTACTGCTGCTATCATTATACTCGGGGGTCTTTTCGGACCCCCGAGTATAATGATTGACGGATCAGGAGAGGCAAGAAACATAAAAAACATGTTACTTACCTCTCCACGATCCTGCCTGGCCTCCTTCATGACGTCTCTGACGTCACATGAACCCGGCCTGCATCCCGGGTCATGTGACATCCGACGTCATTAAACAGGGACAGCAGCGCAGAAGGCAGCGGAGAAGACCGCGTAGGAGCCGGGGGACAGGTAAGTAACAGTAATTTTTTATGTTTTTATTCTCCCGGGTCTCCGATTATTATACTCTGGGGTCTGAAAAGACCCCAGAGTATAATAATTGTTTAGGGGTGTCCACAGTGGGACATAGTACTGTGTGCAGGGGACACTATTGGGGATAATACTGTGTGCAGGGGCCACTATGCGGGATAATACTGTTTGCAGGGGCCACTATGGGGGATAATACTGTTTGCAGGGGCCACTAAGGGACATAATACTGTGTGCAGGGGCCACTATTGGGGATAATACTGTGTGCAGGGGACACTATTGAGGATAATACTGTGTGTAGGGGCCACTAAGGGACATAATACTGTGTGCAGGGGCCACTATGGGGGATAATACTGTGTGTAGGGGCCACTAAGGGACATAATACTGTGTGCAGGGGCCACTATGGGGGATAATAGAACGCGCAGAAATGCGTAGGAGGGGTCGGTCGAGGTCTTTGGCGTCGGTGTTGGTCGGGGGGGGGGGGGGCCATGTCAAAAGTTTGCCACGAGGCCCCGCCATTCCTAGTTACGCCACTGCTTAACAATCATGTACTTTGCAAAAACGCTGTTGTTGGACTTTGATGTTCTTTTTCATACTATATTATTCTATGCATTTAGGCTTTTTATCCCCTCCTGAAAAGAGCAGAAGGCCCAGGAAAGGCAGCGATTGTTGATATCTCAGCACTGCTTGGATCACTTGAAGATCTCCCAAAACTCTTTGATCATTTTCCAGTTATTTCTTATCGTTGCAGTAAGGTAGGTTGCTGTATATGGCTATTGAGCGTAGAGGGAATGTTGGAGCAAGTGTTTATTTTGTAATCCATAGAGAATTTTTGTACACGCTGCATTCATTGTATGACAGAATTACTTTGTATATAAGGGTAGCAGGGAGCTTAGTGGTTAGCACTGTTGCCTTGCTGCGCAGGGTTCAAATCTGACTAAGGGCAACATCTGCATGGGGTTTGTATGTTCTCTCCATGTTTGAATGGGTTACCTTGGTACTCTGGGTTCCTCCCACATGCCAAAAATATACTGATAGGTAAATTGGCTTCCTGTATGAGGCTAAAGCCCCAAGTAGCTGGCCACAGCAAAAGGAGAAAAGAAAAAAAAAAACCTCTGGAAAAAACATGGTGGTAACACCACATGAGGGCCACGGCATAAAACACAAAAAAACTTACCCTTGTTGGTGTTTATGATTCTCGCCTATATGACAACCACTAACTCCACAGCGTTCTTTGCACTTTTTCGTCCCTTGTATGAGAAAGCCTATTACAAATGTTTGTCAAGTAGTTTGCATGCTGTATGTGTAAGCTTGAGTTTACAGTTTTTATCAAATGTAATATAACACATGGAGTGCCACTGGAGAGGTGCTTGTTACTAGTAAAATATTTGCACTGCGTCTAAGGGCTGTAGGCTAATCTTCTGTACTGATAGATAAATTCATTACATTAAAGGGGCTCTATCATTGGGAAAAGTCATTTTTAGATAAGCACATCCTTGCATAGACTTTAGAAAGGCTATTCCACACCTACCTTTTGTATGTAAATCGTCTCAGTGTTTTTTTTTTTTAATGAGCCCGTTTTTATTCATATGCTAATTAGTCACTTGGTGCACCCCGGAAGTCTCATTGTGCACCCTCTGCCTATTCTTTCCTATGTATATGTACAGCACAGGCTACTGCTGATGAATTCCTGCTTCCTGTTTGCACTCACAGATCGGAAAGAATAGTAGAGAGAAATGCTGCCGGGAACTTCCTGTGCTGGCTGGAAGCTAATTAGCATATGAATAAAAATGGGCTCATTCAAAAGCCACTGAGGCAATTTACATAAAAAAGGTAGGTGTGGAATAGCATTTTTAAATGCTATGCATGAATGTACTTAGTTAAAAATGACTTTTCCCAATGATAGAGCCCCTTTAAGGCCGTTTGCAGACAACTGTACTGCAACGGGCCTGCCGTAAATTAAAAGCATGTGCTGTACACAGGCGACATGGGGATGTACTTCCACAGCTCTTTTAATTACATGAATAGGATCCACAGAAGCAAGGGCCGCCAAATAGGACTGGAATTGGACCTGTCCTATCTGATACGGCCCGGACTGTTGGCCCACACACGTAAACATGAAAATCACAGTCATGTGTACGGGCACATAGAAAAGAATGGGTGTACTACAGTGTACTATCCTTGAAATACATGGAGAGCCCACTGACCCACGCCATGGTTGTCTGCAAGGAGCCTAAGGTCTTATTCACCACCAAATGGCTGTGTCAGTCTGTGTACATCAAGTCCATAGATGGGACTTTTTCACGACAGTGAATAACATCTATACCAGACCTGGGCAAAGCCCGGCCCTCTGACTGATTCAGTCCGGCCCGCACAGCTTTGACTAGGGAGGCGTGTCTAGGGGGGGCGTGTCTTAGTGCCTGCCGAAGATGGAGATGTGGAGCGTGTCATGATGATGAGAGATGTAAGGTGAGCTGCAGGGGGGAGAGAGAGTGTGTGTGTCTATATGTGTGCCTGTCTACACTCACCGGCCACTTTATTAGGTACACCTGTCCAACTGCTCGTTAACACTTAATTACTAATCAGCCAATCACATGGCGGCAACTCAGTGCATTTAGGCATGTAGACATGGTCAAGACAATCTCCTGCAGTTCAAACCGAGCATCAGTATGGGGAAGAAAGGTGATTTGAGTGCCTTTGAACGTGGCATGGTTGTTGGTGCCAGAAGGGCTGGTCTGAGTATTTCAGAAACTGCTGATCTACTGGGATTTTCACGCACAACCATCTCTAGGGTTTACAGAGAATGGTCCGAAAAAGAAAAAACATCCAGTGAGCGGCAGTTCTGTGGGCGGAAATACGTTGTTGATGCCAGAGGTCAGAGGAGAATGGCCAGACTGGTTCGAGCTGATAGAAAGGCAACAGTGACTCAAATAGCCACCCGTTACAACCAAGGTAGCCAGAAGAGCATCTCTGAACGCACAGTATGTCGAAATTTGAGGCAGATGGGCTACAGCAGCAGAAGACCACACCGGGTGCCACTCCTTTCAGCTAAGAACAGGAAACTGAGGCTACAATTTGCACAAGCTCATCGAAATTGGACAATTGAAGATTGGAAAAACGTTGCCTGGTCTGATGAGTCTCGATTTCTGCTGCGACATTCGGATGGTAGGGTCAGAATTTGGCGTCAATAACATGAAAGCATGGAGCCATCCTGCCTTGTATCAACAGTTCAGGCTGGTGGTGGTGGTGTCATGGTGTGGGGAATATTTTCTTGGCACTCTTTGGGCCCCTTGGTACCAATTGAGCATCGTTGCAACGCCAAAGCCTACCTGAGTATTGTTGCTGACCATGTCCATCCCTTTATGACCACAATGTACCCAACATCTGATGGCTACTTTCAGCAGGATAATGCGCCATGTCATAAAGCTGGAATCATCTCAGACTGGTTTCTTGAACATGACAATGAGTTCACTGTACTCCAATGGCCTCCACAGTCACCAGATCTCAATCCAATAGAGCATCTTTGGGATGTGGTGGAACGGGAGATTCGCATCATGGATGTGCAGCCGACAAATCTGCGGCAACTGTGTGATGCCATCATGGCAATATGGACCAAAATCTCTGAGGAATGCTTCCAGCACCTTGTTGAATCTATGCCACGAAGAATTGAGGCAGTTCTGAAGGCAAAAGGGGGTCCAACCCGTTACTAGCATGGTGTACCTAATAAAGTGGCCGGTGAGTGTATATGTGTGTGTGTGTGTGCGTGTCTATATGTGTGCCTTTCTATATGTGTGTGTATGTGTGTGTGTCTATATGTGTGTCTATATGTGTGTGTGTGTGTGTGTGTGTGTGTGTGCCTGTCTATATGTGTGTGCCTGTCTATATGTGTGCCTGTCTATATGTGTGTCTGTCTATGTCTGTCTGTCTGTCTATATGTGTGTGTGTGTGTGTGTGTGTGTGTCTCAGTAACCTAGGGGCAGAGATGGAAGGGGAATGTTATACTAGGGTAGAGATGGCAGATGGAGGGGGGGACATGAAACTGAGGGAGAAATGGAGGGGGGGACGTGAAACTGGGGGTAGATGAAGAGGGCACTTAGACTGGGGGGACATTAAACCGTGGAGGAAGCTATAGGGGGACCTGTCTGCCTCTAGTTGCCCCCAGTTTAATGTCCCCCTCCAGCTACCCCTACAGTTTAATGTCTGCTTCCAGCTTCCTGATTTTAATGTCCCCCTCTAGTTGCCCCCAGTTTCATGTCCCGCTCCAGCTGTCAATTTATTGCCGCCCTCCAACTACCTCCACTGTTTAATGTCCCCTCCAGCTGCTCCAGTTTCATGTCCCCTCTAGTTTCCACCAGTTTATACTGGGGCACCAGGAGAGGGACCTAATACTGTGGGGCAGTTGGAAGGGAATATTACAATGTGGGGGCATATAATGTACGGGTGACTGTAGGAGGATTATACTGTGTGGGGGCACATGGAAAGATGATCGGGAATGGGCGGAGTCAACGTAGAAGTGGGTGGAGCTAAATTTGTCGTGGCACGGCCCTCTAGCATAGTTTCAATTTCTTATACGGCCCCATGGGAAAATTAATTGCCCACCCCTGATCTATACGATGGTTGTTTATAAAGTCCATGAATGTCAGTGGGTATATTCACAAAGCTCTATGTCCACCTTAATGGACAAAAATAGCAGAGGTCAGTTTTGGGGGTTTTTTTTGACAGCCGTAAAAAAACAAAAAACAAAACAGTCTGTCAAAAAAACTGGCCTGTTTTTTTTTTTTATTATTTATTTATGCTATTTATATTGTGTCTTATAGGCTGCCCTTAACATGCTGTCAAGATGCCATGCAGAGGGATACAAGAAGGATGGCATCATATCTATAGCTATTCATCCTGGTTGGGTTAAAACGGACATGGGAGGCGACCAGGTATGAAATCATTGGCTTATTAAAAAAAAAACCACACACATTGCAGATTTGAGCAGTCTTTTGCATCTGTCTTCATCAGGCCAAAAGCAGGAGTAGATCTTACACATAGAAAACTATTTATGACATTTTTATACTTATTTTTTGATGCACACAAGTTTTGGATATAGAAATATGGATCTTTAGCCCATATACTGCCCCGGTGTTAGTACACAGGTTATCCAGGCTAAAATTTTATTTTTAATTAGGCTGGGGGAGGTGGGAAAAAAAAAACAAAAACAAAAAAACATTCAGTCACCTGTCCCTGGTGCTCCATTGTCCTCCCAGCGTGGTCTGGTCCTGCTGCTCAGCTGTCTTCTTTTGCGGAAGTCCTCAATGTGACGTCATGGTAAGGTACCCGGGGACGTCTCAGGTAGTGATGTCCTGTATCCTTTGCCGAGGTCGCTGATAGACCTCAGCAGTCACGGGCAGAGGGGACTTCTGCTGGAAGTAAACAATGGAGCTGCAGGACCGAACCAGAGCACCAGGGACAGGTAAACGTTGGGGGGGGGGGGGGGGGGGGGTAATTTTAGCCTGGACAACTCATTTAGCATACAGGCACAAATCCCGTTATGCAATTCAAACATAGCTTGAGTTGTGGGATTCCTGTATATGTAGTACTGGAATTGGGATTGGATCGCAAGCAGGGGAAGACGTCCTTACTGTAACCTACTCATGAAAGTATTCTTGTGTCTTATTTTCAGGCTCCTCTTACAAAAGAAGACAGTGTCAGGAGCATGATGAACATTATTTCAACCCTCGAAGAAAAACACAGCGGTACTTTTGTGGACTGGAAAGGAAACATTATTCCTTGGTAAACCCTGGAACAAGATGGTGTAGCAAAATATCATTTACTCATGGTGCTCCATTTCATTAATAAACTTCCAGATACCATTTATTCATATACTGTAGTTATTCAAGTTTTCAGTACAATGAATTGAGTCATTGCAAGATTTCTGTAATCTGACCCACCAATAAACAAGACAAAAGCTGGAACTATTTTTTCTTATTAATATATAATATTTACCTTTAAGGGCCGTTCACATGACAAAAATGAAGAGTTTTAGGCGGACATCCACCTCAAATTCCTCTCCCATTTCTTCCACCAATTAGGCTCAGATGGCTAAATACTGGAGCTTTTGACCTACGCTCTCTGTGGCAAGACAGCAGATTGCTTATTTTTTCAGAATCCCACTTCAATCTCTGCTTTCTGTTGTTTTTGGGTAGAATCTGCCTCCAGCACCAGATTTCACCCTCTTAACATACCCTTAAAGGGATTCAATTATTATGGGATTTTTTTTTCTCCCTCAGGGAGCCTCCACACGGAGTTTATGCTCTGCTCATTCTTAACGTAAACTCGTTCAGAGTGAGCGGCGTAAAAAACAGATCCCATTGACTTCAATGGGTGCCGGCATACGTGCGCTACCCATTGAAATCAATGGGAGGCTTTTTTACCTATTGCTTTCAATGTGATACGCGCGTATCACATTGAGAGCAATAGGTATAGGTATATGTATATATATATATATATATATTATGTAAAAAAAAAAAAAAAAGCCTCCCATTGATTTCAATGGGGAGCGCCGTATGCCGGCACCCATTGATGTCAATGAGATCTGTTTTTTACTCCGCACACTCTGAACGAGTTTATGTTCAGAATGAGCGGAGCATAAACTCCGTGTGAAGGCTCTCTAACACGTAGCAATAGCCTTAAGTACAGCTATTTCTTCGATATGTAAATGAGTTTTCTCACAGCACTGGGGGCGTCCCCAGTGCTGCAAGAAAACTCTCCAGCAACGGCCTCTGTCTTCTTCTGGCACGCCCTCTCCGCAATGTCTACTTCTGATGGCTTCTTCTAGCTTTAAATGGCACAAGGGTACTTTGTAAGCAGCACAAGAAAATAGCCACAGACATGCGCCAACTGTGCCAATTAAAGCCAGGAGAAGTCATCGGAATAAGTCGCGGAGAGGGCGTGCCAGAAAAAGACAGAGGCCGTCGCTGGAGTCTTCTTGCAGCACTGGGGACGCTCCCAGTGCTGCGAGAAAACTCATTGACATACCGAAGAAAACTTTTAATGATTGAATCCCTTTAAGGTTATAGTTTAACTTCTTCCTGATATCTTCCATAATAGTACATCATATATCAGTTATTTATAGGTGTAACTGCCATTTCACCAGCTTCTTTATTTTTTACTATTGTGTAGTGGGTTACTTCAGTATATTATAATAGCATTTAAAACCTTTCATGTCCTCAGGCACGTGGTTTTATATACCGCTAGAAAGCAGACAGTGCACCGAATTCAGTGCACTGTCAACTTTCTAGCGGTATATAAAACTGCAAGTGCCTGAGGACATGAAAGGTCCTCTTTAACAATTGCACTTGCTTTTAGCAGAAAACAAACTTCAGGCTAAGGGCCTGAACCGCTAGAGTTCTTTTTTTCCGCTAGCGGAAAATTTAAGCAGCATGACCTTTCTTGAGGAAGATTCCACCTCAGGAAGGCAATAGAAGTGAATGGGAGGCGGAAGCCGTGTCGCCTTTTTTGGCAAAAAACACGTCACATTTTTGGCGCGGTTTTTGGCAAAAACCGCAATGCCTTTTTTCAGGCCTTTCACTGCGCAGCAGGGAAAAACTGCCTAGCATTTTCTGAAGCGGTTTTTACCAAAAACTGCTCCAAAAAACCACTTCCTAATTAGGAAGCGTTTTTTTCTGGACCAAAATTCGCCACATATAATTCACATGTGAACTTAGGCTTAGGCATCACTAACTAAAGGTCCATGCACACGGGGTAAAATGGCGCTGTTTATGGCGCCGAATTTACCATGCGTAAAAAAAGCGTACAATTGATTTCAATGGGTGCCGCTCGCTTTTTTTTTCTATGCGCGGAATTTACTGCGTGGTAAATTCCGCGCGTAAAAAAAAGCGAGCAGTACCTGTTGAAATCAATAGGATAGTTTTTTTACGCGCGGTAAATTCGGCGATATAAACAGCAACATTTTGCTCTCTGTGAATGGACCCTAAGGGAGCATCGCATTTTTTTCACAGGGAGTTTTCTCCTGATGACTTTCTGCTTCTATTATATCTATACGGAAAATGCCAGGGTCGCCATAGATATAATTGACACACTGAAATTTACAAAAATGCAAGCGTTTTTGAAATTACAGCATGTGCACTGCAGATTTTTTTCCTGTAATGTGTGGATGGGTTTAGCCAGAAATAGTACTGCAAGGGTTAGTCTGTCCATACAACTGTACATATTTGTATTGCCAGTATGTACAGCTGTAGCAGTTCCAAAGCGGGGAGGAGGTCATTTCAAGTATCTGCAGCTTTAGGGTGTATTCACACTGAGTAAACGCTAGCTTATTCTGAACGTAAAACACGTTCAGAATAAGCGGCGTCTAAAGCAGCTCCATTCATCTCTATGGGAGCCGGCATACGAGCGCTCCCCATAGAAATGAATGGGCTGCTTCTTTCACTCCGTGCAGTCCCATTGAAGTGAATGGGGAGTGCTGGCGTGTACGCTCCGGCATGAGCAGAGCTTGCCGTATACGCAGGCACTCCCCATTCACTTCAATGGGACTGCATGGAGTGAAAGAAGCAGCCCATTCATTTCTATGGGGAGCGCTCGTATCCCCGCTCCCATAGAAATGAATGGAGCTGCTTTAGACGCCGCTTATTCTGAACGTGTTTTACGTTCAGAATAAGCTAGCGTTTACTCAGTGTGAATGCACCCTTAGTTTTATACCACCTAGAATAGAATGGACAAAACTGAAAAAGCGGGGAGGAATACTCAGTATAAAAACAAATTTTATTAGAAATTATTAAAAACGTGGGAAGGATAATTACCAACAGACAAGAAGCGAGTCTGCTCCTACACAGGCATAAAGGGAATGCAAAGGTAGCACAATGTTCATAAACATACAGAACTAGTATAATATATCGATCTATCTGCACCTCTGCCTATAGTTAATGAGTGCAATATATACCAAGAGCTACTCAGTATGAATCAACATGAAAGTCACAAGTGTAACTAGTTCAGGTAAAAAAAATATGGTGATGGCAAATAATAGCAGAGATACCAGGTATAGTACAGTACATAAATATATTAAGATCAGGGGCGTAACTATCGTAGAGGCAGCGGAGGCGGCTGCCACAGGGCCCGGGCCATTAGGAGGCCCGGTGACAGCCGCTACCGCTGCGGTTTTTTTTAAAATAGGCCGTTACGGGCCCTATTCACTTGTCGATCCTGGCTGGGCCGGGATCTGCAAGTGACACCGCGGGCCCTACAAACACTATCATTATACTCGGGGGTCTTTGCAGACCCCCCCTGAGTATAATGATCGGAGGCCTGGGAGAGGGAAGGGAACATAACAAACACTGTTACTTACCTCTCCGCGATCCTGCCAGGCCTCCGTCCTACTTTGTCTGACGTCTCTGACGTCACATGAACCCGGCATGCTTCCCGAGTCATGTGACGTCCTACGTCATTAAAGAAGGACGTGAGCGGCGGTCGACAGCATAGGAGCCAGGGACAGGTAAGCAACAGTGGTTTTTTTTAAATGTTTTTATTCCCCGGGTCTCTGATTATTATACTCTGGGGTCTGAAAAGATATATTATAATAATTAGATAGATAAATTATAATAATTGTTTATGGGTGGCCACTATGGGGGATAATACTGTGTGCAGGGGCCACTATTGGGGTTAATACTGTGTGCAGGGGACACTATTGGGGTTAATACTGTGTGCAGGGGACACTATTGGGGTTAATACTGTGTGCAGGGGCCACTATGGGGGTTAATACTGTGTGCAGGGGACACTATTGGGGTTAATACTGTGTGCAGGGGCCACTATTGGGGATAATACTGTTTGCAGGGGACACTATTGGGGTTAATACTGTGTGCAGGGGACACTATGGGAGATAATACTGTGTGCAGGGGACACTATTGAGGTTAATACTGTGTGCAGGGGACACTATTGGGGTTAATACTGTGTGCAGGGGCCACTATTGGGGATAATACTGTGTTCAGGGGACACTATTGGGGATAATACTGTTTGCAGGGGCCAGTAGGGGACATAATACTGTGTGCAGGGCTTACTAAGGGACATAATAGAGTGCGGAGGAGGAGGTCGGTCGAGGTCTTCGGCGTCAGTTGGGATGGGAGGGGGGGGGGGGGCATGTCAAAAGTTCGCCACGGGTCCCCGCCATTCCTAGTTACGCCACTGACTAAGATCTATACGATAACTGACTAGTACAGTATATAACCAGATCTTCTCAATTAATAAACATAAAGATGACAGGTAGAAGTAACTCAAAATGAGTGCTAGCAGTATGAAGTAATATCAAGTACAAATCCATAGGATCAAATAAATGCTAGCAGTATAAATAGACATCATATACAAATCCAGAAAATCGGAGTGTATAGTAAATGGATATAGTATCAGAGCAGACACGGAAACAGAAAGTCAGGTGTTCAGTAAGAGAGTGAAATAGACTGTATAATGAATATTCAAAGACATAGGAGTGAACACATACTCATAGTGGAATTGTAGTAATAGGCCTGCTCCCTCCAGCTAGGTGGTAGTTTTTCAAAAGTGGTCGTTGTTCAGCCTTCCTTACCTTGGCCATGTCCCTGAGTATCGCACACCTTGGGCTTTTTGATACTCCAGTAACATTGCAGCTCTGAAATATGGCAAAACTGGTGGCAAATGGCATCTTGGCAGCGTCACACTTGATTTTCCTCAATTCATGGGCAGTTATTTTGCGCCTTTTATATTACCACGCTTCTTGCGACCCTGTTGGCTATTTGCCATGAAATGCTTGATTGTTCGGTAATCACGTTTCAAATGTTTTGCAATTTCAAGACTGCTGCATCCCTCTGCAAGACATCTCACAATTTTTGACTTTTCAGAATCTGTCAAATCTCTCTTCTGACCCATTTTGCCAAAGGAAAGGAAGTTGCCTAATAATTAAGCACACCTTATATGGGGTGTTGATGTCATTAGACCACACCCCTCCTCATTACAGAGATGCTAATCACCTGATTTACATAATTGGTAGTTGGCTTTCAAGCCTATACAGTTTGGAGTAGGACAACATGTATAAAAAGGGTGATGTGATCAAAATACTCATTTGCCTAATAATTCTGCACACAGTGTATTAAGATTGCAGCTTCCATCTGGCCCATAAACCAAGGAGACCCAACGATTACCCTAACCACATTAAGGTTTATTAACCTTGTGTTATTGAGAACTTTAGATCCTGTTTTCTACTAAAAGGGACCTGCGTTTTCATTAAAAGTTGAAATATCTGCAGGGTCTTGCTGGGCAGTCTGTTCTATGACTGTATAGCCTTCATAAATGGTCAGTGTTTTTGCTGCTAATGTTATAGCTGATTTTTTTTAGCTAGCAGATAAAATAAGCGTCCTCCTCATTCTTCAGGCAGATTCCGCCTGAGAACCTCCATTAAAATGAACAGGAAGCGGAAAATATACCTTTTTTTTTTTTTTTGTGCTGACGCAGAATTTGTAAAAATACGCTAGCGGAAGTTGGCTCTGCCCAATGAAGGCAAAATACAATAGCACACATCCTAATTCTGCTCCAAATTCAGCAAGATCACCATCAGACGAGCAGAAAAAAATTTGCTTCAAATTCCTAAAAAAAAAAAAAAAAAGTTCTTCTAGCACAGGCATTTAACCTCTTATTTGCTGTAGACAGACATGACCACACCATCATCAGAATCCAACATATCAGCTCAGCTTCCAGATAGATAGTTTAGGGTCACCTGAATCAAATGCTGTTTTGTGGCAACTAGAGATGAGCGAGTACTGTTCGGATCAGCCGATCCGAACAGCACGCTCCATAGAAATGAATGGATGCACCTGGTACTTCCGCTTTGACGTCGGCCGGCCGCTTAACCCCCCGCGTGCTGGCTACGTCCATTCATTTCTATGCGAGCGTGCTGTTCGGATAAGCTGATCCGAACAGTACTCGCTCATCTCTAGTGGCAACCAAAATCTGCAATGTGAAAGGAAGCTGATAACTAATGTTCACATTGATTGAAGAAGAGACAATGGTTGGCCAAGGCGCAGTCAATGATCACCTCCAGAAAGATCAAAGAAGACCTGAAGTTACCAGTTACAATTGAAAGTCTTTCTTGAAGCAGCCATTTTTGTTTTACTCCCCGCCTTCGCAAGCACATACAATGCCTACAAGTAGTATTCAACCCCCTGCAGATTTAGCAGGTTTACACATTCGGAATTAATGTGACATTTGGACTGTAGATCAGCCTGGAAGTGTGAAATGCACTGCAGCAAAAAAGAATGTTATTTCTTTAATTTTTTTTTTTTAAATTGTGAAAAGTTTATTCAGAGGGTCATTTATTATTCAACCCCTCAAACCACCAGAATTCTGTTTGGTTCCCCTAAAGTATTAAGAAGTAGTTCCGGCACAAAGAACAATGAGCTTCACATGTTTGGATTAATTATCTCTTTTTCCAGCCTTTTCTGACTATTTAAGACCCTCCCCAAACTTGTGAACAGCACTCACACATGGACAACATGGGAAAGACAAAGGAGCATTCCAAGGCGATCAGAGACAAGATCGTGGAGGGTCACAAGGCTGGCAAGGGGTACAAAACCCTTTCCAAGGAGTTGGGCCTACCTGTCTCCACTGTTGGGAGCATCATCCGGAAGTGGAAGGCTTATGGAACTACTGTTAGCCTTCCACGGCCTGGACAGCCTTTGAAAGTTTGCTCCCGTGCCGAGGCCAGGCTTGTCCGAAGAGTCAAGGCTAACCCAAGGACAACAAGGAAGGAGCTCCGGGAAGATCTCATGGCAGAGGGGACATTGGTTTCAGTCAATACCATAAGTAACGTACTCCACCGCAATGGTCTCCGTTCCAGACGAGCCCGTTAGGTACCTTTACTTTCAAAGCGTCATGTCAAGGCTCGTCTACAGTTTGCTCATGATCACTTGGAGGACTCTGAGACAGACTGGTTCAAGGTTCTCTGGTCTGATGAGACCAAGATTGAGATCTTTGGTGCCAACCACACACGTGACGTTTGGAGACTGGATGGCACTGCATACGACCCCAAGAATACCATCCCTACAGTCAAGCATGGTGGTGGCAGCATCATGCTGTGGGCTGTTTCTCAGCCAAGGGGCCTGGACATCTGGTCCGCATCCATGGGAAGATGGATAGCACGGCCTACCTGGAGATTTTGGCCAAGAACCTCCGCTCCTCCATCAAGGATCTTAAGATGGGTCGTCATTTCATCTTTCAACAAGACAACGACCCAAAGCACACAGCCAAGAAAACCAAGGCCTGGTTCAAGAGGGAAAAAATCAAGGTGTTGCAGTGGCCTAGTCAGTCTCCTGACCTTAACCCAATTGAAAACTTGTGGAAGGAGCTCAAGATTAAAGTCCACATGAGACACCCAAAGAACCTAGATAACTTGGAGAAGATCTGCATGGAGGAGCGGGCCAAGATAACTCCAGAGACCTGTGCCGGCCTGATCAGGTCTTATAAGGGAGCATTCACACGGTGTAACGTCCCGCGAGATTTGGCACGTGTACGCCGCGTGACCCTTTGCGTGCCGTACACGCTCCCATTGAGTTCAATGGGAGCGGGGAGCGTATGCGCCGCGCTAGTTTGCGGCCGTGAATAAATGCACGGCCGCAAACTAGCGCGGCGCATACTCAATGGGAGCGTGTACGGCACGCAAAGGGTCACGCGGCGTACACGTGCCAAATCTCGCGGGACGTTACACCGTGTGAATGCTCCCTAAAAGACGATTATTAGCTGTAATTGCAAACAAGGGTTATTCCACAAAATATTAAACCTAGGGGTTGAATAATAATTGACCCACACTTTTATGTTTAAAATTTATTAAAATTTAACTGAGCAACATAACTTTTTGGTTTGTAAGATTTATGCATCTGTTAATAAATCCTGCTCTTCGAAGGGTAGAAAAAAAGAGGATAATGGTCCGCAACACTCCAGTCTTTAAAACTCGTAACTTTAATTCATCTTCTTAAAAAAATAGATACATAACACAAACGAAGTGATAGAAAGAAAACATATAGAGTGAAGTAAAAACCGCTAACGCGTTTCGAGGTAGGTAGACCTCTTAATCATAGCGTATTAACTCTCTGAACTAAGCATACATTTATATGTTCTTTAACATCCGGTGTATTGGTGTCACCTGAGGCTAGCTGCCATTTGACCTCTGCTCTCGCCTATCAGTAGTTTTTTAAAATTTCCACAATTAGTTATTCTCAATAATACATTTAGATAAACTGTCTATATGGTATGTAATATTCTCTTACAATAGGCGAATATTCCTTAATAAAGAGTAAAAGATATACCCAATAGCATCCCAGTCACAAATGCATAGATGCCGTATGTATAACAAAAACATAAAAAAGAAAGAAGAAAAAAGAAAAAAGAAGAAAGAAAAACCTATAGATGTACTCTAATAGGATCATCCGAGTTTACAATATGTAAGGGAAACCTGCATTACCTCCAATAATAGACTTCTGTATTTCTCTAAGCATAGGTGAATAATCCAAGCGTCACAATAATCCATTCACGTGATATCACCGATCATGTGATACAGAGAGGATCACATGATATGGGGGAAAGGCTACGTCTGCCAAAAAAGAAAGAAATCCCGCCCCTCTATGAATATCCTTATTAATCAATGGAACGTAAAGTACCTCCCATTCTATGTCACATGGTACCTCTCTCCAATAAGATTACAGCATATAAATAACTGCAGATGGATAGCCGCAACAGCGCCCTCTAGTTCAATCATACACCATATATTGAAATTCAAGGATAACGGAAATCAGAAGTTTTGACAGAAAAGAGGAAAAGAGGAAAAGAAACCCGAAAAGGCATGTATTGGATATATTAAACACAGTAAGTACCAAAAGATTATATTCATATTGCAAATGGAACCAGAAAAACGGGGGGGGGGGGGGGGGGGAGAATGAGAAAAGGGAAAGGATGGCCCCTATCAGTATATATATGATAAGTCTGATTTAATATTCATCCCATAAGGGGCTCTACTATTAAATTGATGAATGTGCCAAGCTTCCCTCTTCAATAATAAAGCTTTCATGTTTCCACCTCTAAGCGGTTTGTCTATTTTTTCTACTCCAAAAAACCGCATCATGTGTACTCCACCCTGATGTTGAACAGAAAAATGCCTGGATACCCCCGACATACTATCATTTATGTCTTTGCCACTGTCCCTAACATGTTCTCCTATTCGAATTTTTAAGGCTCTGGTTGTACACCCTATATAATCAACATTGCACGAAGTGCATTTTATACAGTAAATAACATATTCACTATTACAGTCCATATAGGTTTCAATTTTACGTGAAAAAGGAGAAGCATAACTAGAGACAATGGCACAGTCATTTGTAAGTTTACACACATTGCATTTTGGAGATTTACATTTAAAGAAACCCATTTTTTCGGATGAGAGAACATCATATCTAGGAGGAAGACAACTCGGGGATAAAATATTACCCAGGGTTTTAGCTCTTCTTGGAATACATTGAACTCCATTTTTTAGGATCTCTTTTGAGATCACATCCGTCTCTAATATAGGTAGATTTTTCATTATTAATTTCCTGATTTCATTAAACTGGGGACTATAAGGAGTTGAAAATACAAACCCTTTTTTGTTGTAATTGCCGCCATTTCTCCTATAGTTCTCCCCCTTAGAACAAAGTAGATCTTTTCTGTCCCTCCTTTCCACCTTACTACTAGCACGTTTCAGCATCCAATTAGGGTACTTCCTACATTGGAGTCGTGATAGAGTATTGCTTTCTAGTTCCAAAAATTTAGATTCCTCACTGCATGCTCTCTTTGTTCTTACAAGCTCACCTATAGGTACACTTTTGATGGTATGTGAGGGGTGACAACTGTCTGCTCTAAGTATCGAATTACCCGCCACCTCCTTCCTATATAGAGAAGTACTGACCCTGTTTGTAGTCGCTGAGCCCACAAGTGAGACATCCAGAAAATTAACCTCCACTAAATTATGGGAAAAAGTAAACTTGAGATTAAAAGGATTATGATGCAAATAGGAAATGAAGTCTGGTATGGGCGCTATATCTCCATCCCACACAATGAGGATATCATCGATATAGCGCCCATACCAGAACAAATGATGCAAAAAAGGATTGGAATATGAAAAAATACATCTTTCTTCCCAAAAGGCCAATAGAAGATTGGCCAGAGACGGAGAGAATGGGGCACCCATCGGTGCCCCACAGATCTGCAAATAATAATTTTCCTGGAACATAAAAAAATTGTGAGATAACAGAAAAGAGGTGACACTAATGATAAACTCACATGTGGGCTCAGTCAACTTGCTATATTTATACAGGTGGAACGCAAGTGCCTCCAATGCGGCAGAGTGGGGTATACTCGGGTAGAGCGCACAGATATCACAGCTAAGCCAGCTATAACTGTCCTTCCAACAGAATTTATCAAAACTATTGAGGATCTCCTTACTGTCTCTAATAAAGCCTGTAGTTCTCTCGACAAGAGGCTGTAATATACTGTCGAGCCAAATACCGAACGGCTCGTTCAAACAATTGTTGCTAGCAATAATTGGTCTTAAGGGAGGAGGCAAGACATTCTTATGCAGCTTTGGTAAGCCATAAAAAACTGGTGTACAAGGAAAGTCATTACACAAAAAATCTGCTTCAATTTTATTAAATAGACCCAAAGCTATGCCCTCCTCTATTAATACTTTTAGTTCTACTTTAAATTTTTCGGTAGGATTAAACGTAAGCCTTTTGTATGTATTACAATCCTCAAGAATTTCCAGACAACCATTCTCATAGTCTTTCCGGTCCATAACAACAATTTTTCCCCCTTTGTCAGCCTTTTTGATTACGATCGATTCGATCTTCTTAAGTTGGTTTAAGGCAATTGTTTCTCGGGGGGAAAAATTGCTGCAATGACTATCAGAAATAAGACATTTATCTTTAAGTGATAATAGGTCTTCCTCCATTTTATGTTGGAAAAGCGGATAACTATAGCCTCTCGACTTAATAGGATAGAAACTACTATTTGAACGATTCACAGGGATATGGTCAACGCTTTTACATGGCATTCCACCATCATATGCCATATCCATTAAGCTTTGAGTGACAGTATGTTCCATAACTGAGCTACCAAGGGGTAGCGAATGCATGTCCTCCAAAATATAGTCATGTTCACATTTTTTATCTCCATCGGTATCCTTTTCAAGTGAATAAAAATGTCGTTTAATCGTAAGAGCCCGTACGAATTTATTAATGTCCAAAAGGGTTTGGAATACGTCAAATGTTCTGGTAGGCGCAAAATTCAGACCTTTTTCTAAGACTCCGATCTGTTCATTAGTAAGAGGTATCGATGACAAATTAGCCACACATGATTCTTCCAATTTGGTATTGCATTCCTGGGGGGAACTTAATTCCTTTTCCTCATTGAATATCTGCTCCTTTTTACCCCTTCCTCTTGTTCCTCTGCGTGTTTTTCTCTTCCGTTTTTTGGAATAATATTCCTAGGGTTTAGGAGCGGTTTGTCGTATTTTCCAGATCTACTGGAATAACTGTGCTCTTGTTTGAAGTCTCTAACTTATTTGCATCTTATCAAACCTGCTAAATCTGCAGGGGGTTGAATACTACTTGTAGGCACTGTAAGTTATAATTTTCTGTTCACAGAGCTTTGCGAGGGCTTATTTTTTGCAGGATAGATTGTACTTCATGTTGATTTTTCTCACTACGGCATTCACAGTACAGGGAAAAACACTTTTATAACTTCGTAGCTCACACATTTTTGGATGTAGGGGGATGTATAATTTGTCTGTTTCTGTTTATTTTTATTTAGAATCTAGGAAAGGGGGCCTTGATTTTAGTCTCGCAGTTCAGTGGACTTAAACCGGAGATAGATCTTTTGTGCTATGACTGAATTGTTATTTCAGCTTATGGCTCATGTATAGATCTACTGTGTGTATGTCTCGTCACGCTAGAGCATCCTACGAAAAACAAAACTGAAATTATGAGGGGGGTGGGGCTGGGGTGGCACTAGACAAAAAAAAAAAAAAAAAAGGTATTGGGGGCAATAAAAAGAAAAGGGTTAATGCCCGCTATCAGAGGAGACTGACTACACCATTACGATCCGTCTCCATTGTATGAAACAGCGGGGATTCGGCTATTATGGTTCCCTGCTCTGCTTCTAGGTGGGTGCCATATATGAAAACTCCACATCCGCTGTTATACTACAGTGGATGTCTGAAAGGTGTTAAGGCTACCCACTCCCTCCTCCACCCCACCTACCTTCCAAATTACTGTTACAAAAATTTTATATTTACCAAGATCGCCAGGACGGTCATGTGACTGCCCCAGGCACATTTTCCAGGGACTTTACGGGGAAAGACACTAAGTCAACTTTCGTCACTAAACTAAGTCAACTTTCCTCCCACTCCATCACACTTGTCTTCTGGTCCGATCCTTCTGGACACAGGACGTCACTTCTTCCATTACATATGTCGGCATGCACAGTACACATTCACAGGCAACCTGCCAGTTGACATTAGTATAATATTGACTGCTTTTTGCATAATCATTATTATACTGTGCAAGCACCACTAGGGAGTATATTATACTGTACAAGGGCCACTGTGGAGCATTATAGGGGCTGCTGTGGAGGGGCTGCTGTGGAGCATAATATACTGTTTATGTATGTAGGTGTGCAGATATATGTTAGCAAATGCCAAAAAAAATTCCACCGTGGCCAAATCGTGGTGTTTCCAGCCCATGGGGCCTCAGCGTTATTTTGTTACTTCATTTTTTTTTTTTTAGCCAAGGCCAAGAATGGCTACAGATGGAAAGAGAAATATACAGGAAGCTCTTATATTTACACCTTTTGCCGAGTCCACTCATGGCTTTGGCTCAAAAAACTGCAACAAAGTCTGCAACAACAAAAAAAAAAAAGCTGCATTTTTGCAGTATGGGGCCTTAGCCTAGTTCACATCTGCGCATGGGTTTCCGTTCGGGGGTCCGCTTGGGCCCCCCACCCACCGAAGGGAAACCTAATCCGCATAAAAAAAGCAGATACCTTAGGAAACCTGCAGATCCCATAGACTATAATGGGATCTGTATGGCTTCCGCACAAAAAATGCAGAGAGAAAAGTGCTGCTTGCAAGGCTTTTCTTTCTGAATTTTTCATGCAAAGAGGGGAATGCAGATATGAACTGGGCCTAAGGGAAGCAAAGTTACCAGCAAAACTCCTTGTAAAGTCCCTTTGTTGAAAAAACAAAAACTTAAAGCATGTCCTGAACAGGTTTAAATTAGCCAAGAAACACATTGTAAACTGTAGCCCAGAGTGATGCTGCAACATCTGAACTGATGAACACAAAGTTGTTCTTTTTGGGTCTAGTGGACACTGATAGTGGGGCAAATTCATCAGCTTTCTTGCGACAAGCCTATGCTTCAAGCCCCAATCTTCGTCATGCCTACTATGTTCTGCGACAGATTTATTATAACTAACAGCAGTTTTATGGTGCGAGTTACAATCGAAATCTACATCAGTTCCTAAATTGTGTAGATTTCCATTCTGGTGCAGGGATGGCATACAGATTTATGAAGAGACCACAACCTCTTCATAAATCACTCGGTCCTTGTGTTTATTAGTTTATTAAGACTGGCATATGATACGCCAGTCTTCATACGTTTGCCCTAGTATTATATGTCATATTTACCGCAATTCCATCCCATTCTAATTTTTTTTTTTTCTAGCTTCTCATCACATTGCACAGAATATTAAATGATGCCATTATGAAGTACTATTTGTTCACAAAATATGGCTCTGAATGGAAAAATAAAGTTTTGGATTTTGTAAGGCAGGGAAGAGAAAAAAAAATTAGGGAGCCTTCAGACGAAGTAAACGCGCGTGTATTTTTGCAAAATACACGTGTAAAAATAAGACTCCCATTGACTTCAATGATATGTTTTACACATGTAAAAATATGCCTGTAAAATGTCATTGAAGTCAATGGGAGTCTTATTTTTACATGTGTATTTTGCAAAAATACATGCGCGTTTACTCCGTGTGAAGGCTCCCTAAATGTGAAAATGGGATGAATAGAGGATTTCTCATTTATAGGGCTGTGTACCAATAAAATGCCACCGATAGAGCATTGTATGAGATACATTTCTGCAATGGGCAGAGAGCCACAGGCAACTTGGATTTTTTTTTCCACATTGTGGATCACATATCATTGGCGCCAGGGGGATTTCTATTGCTCATATTCACTTTAGTTGTAATAAATACAATACACAGAAATATTACGCAAACGGTTTAATCATTATATAAACACAGTAAACACCAATATTAGAAATATTAGTAGAAAAATAAAACTTTTACCTTTTTAAAACAATCCCTCAAATTTACAGGGACAACTCAACCGGCATACATAAAGGTGCATGAAGTGACGGTATAGATGCTGGATTGTACACAGCTTAACCAATCCAGTCAATACTGTGCTTATGATTGTAGACATTCCTAAGCATCTGCTGTCAAGACGGTCTGTCAAAGGTGACACAGCTGAATGGAACAATGTAGTACATGCCTCAGTGACTGGGTCGTCCTGCCTGCCTCCAATACCAAACTGGTTCTTGAACTTTATGCAGACTATGTGCAAATTCCAACTCCCTGTTATGTTATGTCCACATACAGATATTTTCCACTGAATAGATGGCATGCAATCTACAGTAAAATCCATGTGTGTTACACATGCACATTTTATCATTTTTCTTAAGCTGACAGCTATCTAAGGTATATGGCCACTTTTAGGCCTCAGTCACACATATGGATCAATTTCTTTTTTGAACTATCCTTTACAATGCATCAGAGTTTGTGATATTCATGGACCTATAGACTACAATGGTGCTTAGTAAAACAAAGCAAGTCTCTGCTCTTTCTACAGGGGAAAAAGCACAGATGCCTGCATTAAAATCAATGGGTACACATGAAATCTGTGAAAGATGTGTGAATAAGCCCTAAATTTGCATTCACACCTCCATATTAACAGAGATACATGGGATTTCAGGCCCTGAGCTTGGATCTGGGAGACTCGGCTTTAGACAGTGATTAACTTACCAATGATCATATAATAACATCATTGACATTGTCCATATAAAGTAAAGTCCTCAGTCTGGTTTTGGGTTAAGTGCATAAGAAACAAAAAGTCTAAGGATCAATCTAAGTGACAATCTCTACCATTAAAAGCATTGTTCTTTAGTGGTCTCTTTTTGTTGCAAATCCAGTGCCATACACGGTGCCTTCTATAGATCTCATCTGCGACTAGGAGGAATTTTAGAACAAATTCGCTCATGCAGAGCAAAAGATGGATAGGGCTGCATGTACAGAAACAAGCGAACTGTACACAAACGCACACACTTGAGGTAAAGGTGGAATATTTCCACCCCTGTGAAATATTTTAGAATGAAGCATAGGCAGAATACACGTCTAATACTGCAGCAGGGCACAAATGCATATGAGTAAGGACTATGAGCTATTGATGGAATTCATTTTTCACATTAGGAATTGCATATTAATATTCAAATATATCAATTTATAAAGGATATAAAAAGTTAGTATAGTTACATGCATTTACAGAGAGAATATCCCAATGCTTAGAGTAACAAAGTCCTTTTCCTTAAAAGGCCACTTCATCTTAAAGTGCAAGTTAGTGTATACAAAAGGATCTGTGTGAAACATTCACAATTTTATATACACACTTTGATATTGTAGGCTGAATGTAAACACTATGAGAAGCATTTCAAGCATTTCAGAAGTTTTACAGTGGGTACAGAAAGTATTCAGACCCCTTTAAAATTTTCACTCTTTGTTTCACTGAAGCCATTTGCTGAAAGCAAAAAAGTTCATTTTATTTCTGATTGATGTACACTCGGCACCCCCTTCTTGACAGGAAAGAACAGAAATGTAGATATTTTTGCAAATTTATTAAAACAAAAGAAAAACTGAAATATCACATGGTCATAAGTATTCAGACCCTTTGCTGTGACACTCATATTTAACTCACATGCTGTCCATTCCCTTCTGATCCTCCGTGAGATGGTTCTGCTCCTTCATTGGAGTCCAGCTGTGTTTAAACTGATTGGGAAAGGTACACACCTGTCTATATAAGACCTCACAGCTCACAGTGCATTTCAGAGCAAATGAGAATCATGAGGTCAAAGGAACTGCCCAAGGAGCTCAGAGACAGAATTGTGGCAAGGCACAGGTCTGGCCAAGATTACAAAAGAATTTCTGCAGCATTCAAGGTTCCTAAGAGCACATTGGACTCCATGATTCTTAAATGGAAGAAGTTTGGGATGACCAGAACTCTTACTAGACTTGGCCATCCAGTCAAACTGAGCAATCGTGGGAGATGAGCCTTGGTGAGATAGGTAAAAAAAGAACCCAAAGATCACTGTGGCTGAGCTCCAGAGATGCAGTACAAACATAGTGGCAGCAGCATCATGCTATGGGGGTGTTTTTCAGCTGCAGGGATAGGACGACTGGTTGCAAGTGATGGAAAGATGAATGTGGCCAAGTACAGAGATATGGAAGAAAACCTCTTCTTGAGTGCTCTGGACCTCAGACTGGGCTGAAAACAATGACACTAAGCACACAGCTAAAATAAAGTAGTGGCTTCGGAACAACTCTGTAACCATTCTTGACTGGCCCAGCCAGAGCCGTGACCTAAACCCAATTGAGCATCTCTGGAGAGACCAAAATGGCTGTCCACCAACGTTCACCATCCCAACCCGATGGAACTGGAGAGGATCTGCAAATAAGAATGGCAGAGGATCCCCAAATCCAGATGTGATAAACTTGTTGCATCATTCCCAAGACGACTCATGGCTATAATAGCTGAAAAGGGGACAAATACTAAATACTGAGCCATGTGATATTTCAGTTTTTCTTTTTTAATACATTTGCAAAAATATCTACATTTCAGGGTTTTTTTCTATCAAGATGGCGTGCTGAGTGCACATTAATGAGAAATAAAATGAACTTTTTTGCTTTTAGCAAATGGCTGCAATGAAACAAAGAGTGAAAAATAATTCAAAGGGCTCTGAATACTTTCCGTACCCACTGTAGGTCTCCTGCACAAGGCAAATACAGTCTGTAAAATCCGGACCTGCGGTTCCTGAACTGACTCTCTCATCACAGCAATCTATGACATTACGAATCGCTGTCTCCACACAGGTACTTTTCCATGCTATATATAGTATGGAACGGTGATGTCCTAGGGAGACAAGTACTTCTAGTACCTTAAAGCACTAGGATACAAGAAGTCGTGGTCTCTGGGTCAGATTCAGTCCAGGAAATGTGAGAAATATACAGCTTGCATTTTATGGACCATATCTGACCATGTCCAGGAGGGCTAAGGGTACACTGCATGAGATACTTTGGACTTTGTGGTCAAAACCACATCAAAGAGGTGAAGCTCCTGGTTTCAATGTGCTTCACCTGTACAAGGCAAGTCAAAAACATCCAATGTAAATATACCCTTACCCCACTATAGTTACTTTCTATGAATGTATAAACTAGCACTTTAGCTTCAGTGGCCCTTTAATGTGCACACTATTTGTCTCCCAAACAATACAGCAAATAACATTTTCTTACCAGTTACTTATTTGTTTCTTAGGAGTTTCTGCATCAGTTAGTAATCATCATGAATCTTAAAGGACAATTTTAAAATTCATAAGACAGCAATAAACACTTGGAAAGAGATTCTATATAAAATGTGCTTGTTGTGTCATTGCAAAACCAGAAAAAATAACAAAGCATGCATCAGGAATAAAAAAAAAGTCGGAATAATATATTAAAATAGCTTTAAAATGACAATTCTCTGAAGAAAGAAAAATTTTAAAAACTGCTGTTTTTATAATTGGAACAATATAAGAAAAGCTACCTAGGACCAAAAATTTTTGAAGAAATATTAAGAGCTCTGCAATAAACCTTGCCACGCGGTAGAAGAATCTGCCTACTTATTCAGGTTGTACCAACTGCTATTGGGGTCAAGGTACAATCAGTGCTAGTGGATTATCACACAATGACTGTGTGTGAACAGGCATCACTGGACATAAGCCTTTAAGGCTCATGCACAATGTATTGTCGCATACACAGACCCCGGGCACCAACACTATGTTCCAACAGGTTTGGTTATTCTCTCATTAAAAAAAAACCCATCTGTAATGACTCCAGAAACAGAATTGATTGTATAAATGGGTGTTGCAGCACCAATGAATTCTAACTTCAGTGTATTATCTGAAACCAACTGAATTCATTGCTGAACTATCTGGCATTGGATCTACCAATTGCATCGCTGTGACCTGATTTCTAGAAGTACTAGTGAAAAGGCAATGTGACAATCTTAAATGCCATAGTAATATAGCCATAGCTGCAAGGCTCTGATGTGGAGGGTTCGCCATTCAATGCCAAGTTCAACCCAAGATGTGCATCAGCTTCTGAGGTCCATAAGGTCAACATGTTTTGGGTTACAAAGTTGCTAAAACCCTTAAAAAGGAAACGATAAGCACACAGAAAGTCTGTCCGACACCATAAATAAGAGCTATAAACGGACTCATGTCCTTGGCAGCAGCTTTGTAAACTCCAGCAATTGCGGCACCTATAAAATAAATAAATAAATATATAAATGTTGATTCCTCACTTTTGTAATAAATCTGTAATTGCAGTCACATAGTACAGAGGATCGATGAACAATTCACTTAGTGCCAATTTATACATTGATCTGTAGTTCTGAACAGTATACAATGATGTGACAGAGGCTGCACTGTAGTGCTGGGGAAACTGCACAGCTGACTCCAACACATGCTCTGCCGCTCAGCATTCTGGGAAAGGAAACTGGGAAATTACTATATAAAAAAAAAAAAAAAAGGCCTTTATTCTTCATCTTGTAGCCGTCTGTAAACACTCAGATAAAAGAGCGAATGCTTACTTGGAGTTTTTGGAACGCTCATAAAAATAAATGGATAGAACCAGCATGAATGACTTTCCTCTCCATTCACAGTGACCACAAACGGACACAGTCTGGGACCGACCTAAGTAGGGAAAATCCCTTTAAGGCCACGTAACGGGCCACAGCAGAAAAATGTTGCGGGAAAAACTGTGGCGGCAACGCATCACAGTTTTTCCTGTAGCGCTTTTCACTGAAAGTCCACAGAGGAAACCTTCTGCTTCAATTATACCTATAGGGAAACTGCTGGCGTTTCTTTAGGTATAATCGACATGCTGTGATTTCCAAAAACAAACGGTTTTGGAAGTCATAGCGTGTCAGCAGTGTGTACTTTATCCTAAGGTGTGGATGGGATTCACTCCAGTGCAACTCCCTGTTCTTTTCAGGCCTTCTGACTGACGTCAGGGACTCCCGAAGCCTGTAATTGGACCTCAGCAGTCACGTAGTTCAAGCAGCATTGTGACACCATGATCGTAGATTTTTCCTCTTAGCATTTTGGAACTATAGATTTACAGAGCATGTTGTTATGGTAATGATGGCTTGAATAATGGCTTGAAAAGGGGATCACAATTATGTTGGGATTATTAATGTATAGGAGTGTATATTTACTTTGTAGTGCTTTGTCATAACCAGGTCCCAGCTCATCTCTATAGTGATACCAGACCCAGTAGTCATTGGTACAAGAAACATATTTTACCAATAGAAGTATACCAACAATAAGGAGTCATTTATATTAGGGTATCACATTATCTGTCATTTCTTATCACCACCTCCACAAGCAGACTTGCAAGTAGGAGAGATCTAAGAAAGCACAGGAGCACATTACAATTTAAAATGGTTGTCCTTTTAGCCCATATAAAAATGTCATCCCAGGCCAAAGGCAGAAACCAGACAATCTAACCAGCCATAGAATGGAAGGACCTGCAAGGGATGACACAGAAGAAATGATCCAACACAGAGCCAATGTCATTGGTGCTTCTGTATAAGCTACCTAGTAATAGTCCCTACACTGGGTGACCGCAGTAGACATCTATCATTCTGCTTTTGTAAAAGGGAGACCTTCCGGTCCATCTCCTGTCTTCTGAGATACAGTTACAATCACCTATCTCCTTCTCCCCCCTTTAGCTAGGTGCCATTCTCTGATGCAGTCATGGATCAGTGTAACTTCTATATCCAATATGGCTGAGGCTAGCCTTAAATGCACATAGCAATTATGAAAACTAGTATCATGATCTTGCCTACATTATACACACATTGTACTACCCAAATGTTCACTTACTTGTTAATATCCCTGCAGAGATTGGTCCCAGAATACCCATTAGCAGGATTCCCACTGACATAAACCTTCCGTATTTGTGGCGACGAAGAGTGAATAGAGCTAGCAGTCCCGCAGGTATGTGAAAGAAAAGTGAAGAGACCAGTGCCCATAGGAATACTCCATACCACATCTCTGCAAGGAGACATCAAAGATATCAGTGTTAGAAGACATATGAAGGACCAGCGTTATACCCGTCAGGTGAACATACAGAATATAAAATGCCCTGTTCCCAGAAGGGCACCATAAGATACATGTCAGCACTGAACCCAGCTGCCACCGATCTCTTGCAGGCAGCGTGGACCTGGCTTGCTCATAGGTCATATAAGTATAAAAAGCCGTCCCCCTACTTAGGTGAGGAATACCGGGAGATCAGGGAATTGCCATTGTGGACTATCAGATCAGCTGTGGCTTCTGTTGAGAAGCAGGGACCCAAACAAATGGAAACCTAAAGAATAGTCTTCTAAATAATCAACTATGGTATAGTGTCTGCCAGGATCTTTCACTACTGTGTTAAACAGCAGGGACTAGGTTATATTCTCATCATAATAATCACCATATTCCAGTAACTACTGTATACGACAGACCTCTAATAGACTAGTGTAACATGGAAGCCCACTAAGCATCACTTCATATAAGTAGCATGTAAGATGGCATCATTGGTACAATATCTAAACCTATTGGATGACACCATCACTCCATCCTTCTGCAGTATCACATGACTGCTAAAGTACATTAAGGTGTTATCCAAAACCTTGTGTGCACAAAGCAGAAAGCTCCATGTCACGCTGAGCTGTGGTATAGAAGGTGTATATGCAGTGCTGTCCCTTGTAAAGTGATCAAACATCTTACATTCCCAAAAATAGTAAAAAAAAAAAAATATCATAATGCATTTTTTATTGCAGGTTGCCCCTACTTCCCACCAACATACTGTCCCGTACCTATACTGCTAGGAGTCTCTGGCATACTGTGCAGGACTGTAAGAACAGGCAACACATGGACCGAGTCTCATAGCTAGAACTCGGACTTGTGAATGTGAGGCTAATCTAGTTTCACCCATAAAACTCAGTCTGCATGAGTGTCCAATTTACCAGCCTGATCAGTAACCTGGGAGAGACTCCTAGGATAACTCATCTATGATGCTGGGGGTCCCTACCTGCTGTCCTGTAGCAATTATAGTACTATGGAACAGTATGTCATGTCCGTCTGTGCAAAGGCTGAGGTTTTCTTTGCAGATCTTAGCAATACCTAGTAATTTCTTGATTTACAAAACCCTATGGCTTGTCCTTTTAGTGTTGCAATTTCATTGTTGAGGAGTGCATAGTTAAAATTCTGGTGACTAGAAATTCTCTTTGGCCCCTAAATTTTTAGAACCAGTGGCTCCTAGGATTTGTTTTGGAGCATCTTAGGGCCTCCATTTAAACAAGTCAGTCATTTTGCCACAGAACATTAGGTCCTACAATCACATGATCACTGCATTATGAAAACCTTTGACAAGTAGTTTACAGAATCAAGTGATCCATTAACCCATAGTCACATGAGCTAGATGGCTATTTATAGTGAGATAGGTCATTTGGATTCGCTCTTTAGCTTCTGTATGGCTCCGTATAAATCACTGTGGTCTATGATGTGTAGACAGTCAGACACCTACACCCACTCCTCCTTTTACCCTAATGTTAGGACCCCTGGCTGCAGTTAGCCACATATTAGGTTAAAACGAGGCTGTGTCCCATTCGGACAAGTACACAAGCACACACAATCATCACTTATAAAAGCCTATAGAATCACCAGATCGCTCTATAACCTAGCCTACAGCATGACATTCGTAGAGTGTGGTAACAAATAGAATGATGATTAGTTACACTAGCCTATGGGATCACATGATCTCTACATTATATTAGCCAACAGAATCATATGATCACTATATTGTAACAGCCTATAGGATCACAACATTATAGTAGCCTAGAGGATCACCACATTACCTCACTATCACCACACTGCAGTAGCCTAGATCACAGATCACTACATTATAGCAGCTTACAGAATCACATGATCATTACATTGAGTTAGCCTAGAGGATCACGTGATCACTACATTATAGTAACCTATAGGATCACACGCTCACAACATCATAGCAGCTTATAGAATCACATGATCACAATAGCCTATAGGATCACATGATCTCTACTAGCTTACTGAAACATTATAGTAGCCTATGATAGCAATCTATATAGACTGACATGGCAGCGTCACGCCGTGGTACAGGACATAGGATGGGGCAGTGTTACGTCTCCCGGGACTAGATTTCCTGCAGGGGGCAATGTGTAGTGTGTCACGTGACTGATGACCCCATATCCCAGCGCTCACTGTTATCTCACAACAAGCCCCCAGTAAGTGTCCGCTCACCCGGGAAGGCGCACAGACTCTTGACATCCTGACACATAGTCTCATTTCCGAGCCGGGGTACTAAACTGAGGCTCAGGATCTGCTGCAGCAGCCCGGTCTCGCCGCCCGGGCCTCCTCCGCTGCTACTGTCCATACTTCCTCCATCCACAGTGCCACAGGCCGCAGCGCCTCCCCAGTATTTTCCAACTCAACTTGCCCGGGCCTCTGGTCCCTTCATCCCGGGACGGCCTCACAGACAACTTCGAAGCTATCAACCAATCAGAAACATGGGAGGAAAACTGTTATAAACGTGTACCGGACAGTCATTGGGCAGACGCTGTGTCAATCACCTGTTCAGCCAATGAGAGGTTTGTTATCACAGGGTTGTGCCGTGGTGACGTATTTATTTGGGTTTATTGACGTCCCTGATACGCACTGACATAAAGAAGAGCGCCGGACTCCATAGTGTTGTAGGCTAGATGTTTGTACGCATGCCCAGTCTTCAGACACTCCTACCGGCTAAGACCCCACTGTAGCTAGCCGCAGCCAAAAAGCGCATTGAGGAAACGCTTGTCATAGAAAGTCTGCAGTTTTCCCCTGCAACAAATGTAGCATTTTAGGGTATGTTCACACAGAGTTTTTTGCAGGCCTCAAAATTGCCTGGAAAAATTGTTCCGATTGACTTAAGTGGGAGCCGCTCGCTTTTTTTTCTGCTAGCTAGTAGCGGAAAAAGAAGCGACATGACCCATCTTGCCGCAGATTCTGTGGCTGATTCAGCCGCGGCGTCTGCAGCTCGAGTCACACTCCTGTTTAGTCCCATTCATTTGACATCCCGTTGCGGCTAGCCACGCGAAAAGTTCACAAGAAGGAAAAGGTTTCTGCTAGCTTTTCCGCTGTGTGAACATAGCCTTACAGTCACTACAAAGTAGATAATGGGTAATCCCAACCACACATTGCAGAAAAATACGCACAGTGGATACACTTCGATTTTCCAAAACAGTCGCGGTTTTGGAAATCGCAGCATGTCAATTATACCTATGGAAACACCAGCGGTTTCGTTATAGGTATAATGGAAGCAGAAAGTCTGCAGAGGAAAACTGCAGACTTTGGGTTCGTTCGCACAGCAGAAATCTTTTGCACCGTGCGGCTTTTTCGCACAGCTAGCCGCAGCGGGATGCTGATGCAGTGCATTGGCATTGACAGTGCGGCATCCCACTCCTAATTAGGCCCGGATGAATGGACCTCATCAGGAGGGAGTCTCCAGCCGTGGTCGCCGCGGCAGACTCAGCTGCGGAATCCTCCTGAAGATAGGGCATGTTGCTTTTTTTTCTGCTAGCTGAAAAAAATCACTAGCGGAAAAAAACTGCAAGTGACTCGCATTGAAATGAATGAGAGGCGGTTTTTCATGGGTCGAAACGTAGGCCGAAAAATATTCATTTCATGAAAGGAGACGTGGAAACAGGTCCATGCACGAGACAGCACACGGGAACATCCCCATGTGCAGCCCGTGCTTTTCAATCGTGCTTTTCAATCGTGGCAGGCTGGTTGCAGCGGCGTTATCTAAGTATGGGAGTTGTAAAACCTGCCAGCACGTGGCACTGTGTTCCAAAAAACACCCTAAAATGTGCCAGGAAATAACATAAGCAGGTTATATCAATTGGGTCCCTTGGGCTCCATTTTTGTTTGTCATAGATTTGATCCATCTTTAGGTCCGTTCCCACGAAGTAACGCGACGCTCATTCTGACACGTAAACACATGTCAGAGTGAGCGCTTCAAAACAGAACCCCATTGACTTCAATGGGTGCCATCTTACACGCGCTACACATTGAAATCAATGGAAGGCTTTTTAACCCATTGATTTCAATGTGTAGCGTGCGTATGACGGCACCCATTGAAGTCAATGGGATTCTGTTTTGAAGCGCTCACTCTGACATGTGTTTACGTGTCAGAATGAGCGTCGCGTTACTTCGTGGGAACGGGCTCTCACATTACTATGGGCCTATGATAGAGCATATACTTCACAAGCAAATACAATGTAACACAACAACTCTTTGTTTTCTCTTTGAATGGAGCCTTCCTGTAGGGTAAACGATTTGTAGTTAAAACAACACTGGGCGCTTGACATGGAGGGCTCACTGCCCTGTACGATCCCTCGCTGTTGGCATGGAAGGAACACTGTCCGGTCCAATCTGTTGCTATCGGCATTGAGGGAACACTGTCTGGTCCAATTGCTGTTGGCAGTGAGGGCATAATGTCCGGTCCATTACCAGCTGTTGGCATGGAGGGCACACCGTCTGGTCTATGACCAGCTTTATGGTAGGAAGAAGACACTGTTCTCTTTATAACCAGCTATTGGCAGAGAGAGGACACTGTCCGGTCCATCACCAGCTGTTGGCATTGAGCACCACACTGTCCGGTCCATCACCAGCTTGACGGCAGGAAGAACACACTGTTCTCTTTATAACCAGATGTTGGTATTGGTGGGCACACTGTCCGGTCCCTCACCAGCTGTTGGCATTGAGGCCACACTGTTTGGTCTATGGCCAGCTCGTTGATAATTAGGAGTTCTTTGTCTCTTCGTTCTTTGCCCAGCCAACTTGGATTACAATAACTAGGCACAGAAACAACGCATGCGCTGTATGAAGTCGCTGGAAGCTGCACGCTGAGACGTCTCACCGCTCATGCGCAGTAGAGCAGCCAGGGTTATTGCGCATGCCCAGTGCTTTGTTAGGAGATTTCTGCAGTTCCTCGCAGTGACCCGGCGTGAGGTTTGTATACGGTGATGTCTGACTGCGACTCCGAAGACTATTCGTCCTCCGAGGATGAGGATTACGTCCCCTCAGGTAGGGCTATTCGGAGTAACGTAGATGGGGGCATTGCAGACTAGTGTGTGTTGTACGTAAATATCGGGGAACGACAAGTCCCAGCAGTAAGAACAACAAGGCTACAGGCTAAGTATTGTGCCCGAGAGGAGGCGGCGCTGACGGCCTGCTAAGCACTGATGTCAGCTCTGGTGTCCACGTGACCTGCTTGTTGTGGACCAGTGTGAATATGGCCACTTATGTGCAACTGGACTTGTAGGAGTTCAGATATATATATATACACTTTATTAATAATCCCCACCAGCTGCTGTATGTGTAACTACAGTATTGTCAGATATTAAGGGAAGCGATCCATCTTATAATATAAGGCTGTGTTCACATCTGCATTGGAGCCCCCAGCATCACAGATTCTGTAAATGATTCCACATATAATATTTCATCCTGATGTGCTGTCTTGTCCAGTATAATGATCAGAACCTGACCTACCGCATTAAAGTTCATGGATGTCGCCCATCATGACGGAAATTAAAAATTCAGTAAAATTACAGCCTATTAATGTCATATATAGTATAAATTGTCTTCTAAATGACATGACTTTGGAGGTAACACCTCTGTATCATGGACGAACTTGTGCATTTTGGTCACTGCACATGGCCAGGGATTTGCCCGCATACATTTTATAGCTGGCTGTACCCTAATAATGACCAATATTGTGTAGATTGCCTAAGGGTGCTGCCAGGTGATGTGGCTCCAGATGCGTGGAGTATGGCAGCACCTGAAAGGGATTCTACCATTAAAATCAATTTTTTTTCTCGTTAACACGTAGGAATAGCCTTAAGAAAGGCTATTCTTCTCCTACCTTTAGATGTTTTCTCTGCGCCGCCGTCCTGTAGAAATCCTGGTTTTCATCAGTATGCAAATTGGTTCTCTCGCAGCACTGGGGGCGTCCCCAATGTTGCGAGAGAACTTTCCAGCACCACCTCCATCTTCTTCAGGAACGGCCTCTTCATGCGTCCTCTTCTGGCGCGGTAGCGGTCAAACTTCTAACTTCAAACTGTGTAAGCGGCCATTTTTCTTGTGGCCGCAGGCATGCGCAGTCGGCTCTGCCTGAGGCCTAGAAGTTTGACCGCCCACGCCAGAAGAAGACGTGTGAAGAGGCCGTTCCTGAAGAAGATGGAGGTGATGCTGGAGGGTTCTCTCGCAGCATTGGGGATGGCCCCCAGTGCTGCAAGAGAACTCATTTGCATACCGACGTAAACCGGGATTTATATCAAACGGCAGCGCGGAAAAGACATCTAAAGGTAGAAGAATAGCCTTTCTTAAGGCTATTCCTGCGTGTCAACGAGAAAAAATTCAATTTGAATGTTAGAAGCCCTTTAAGGCCAAGGCTGCACATAGCGGGCCGTGGCAACGTAACACAGGTTTCTTCTGTGGACTTTCTGCTTTCATTATACCTATAGGGAAACCACCGACGTTTCTGTATAATTGGCATGCTGTGGTTTCCAGAACAATGGTTTTGGAAATCGTAGTGTGTCCACTGCGCATATTTTTTCCGCAAGGTGTAGCTTCGCTTCGCTAGAACCATGGTTTTTACACCATGTGGAGGTCTGGATTCAGGATGAGGTCTCAAATTGTGGAAAAGCAATTTTTTTTTCTTGCAGATTTTGCTGCGTTTTTTTGAGCCAAAGCCAAGAATGCCTTCAATAGGAATGGTAAATATATAGAAAGTTCTTATAATTATCCCTCTTGTTAAATTCACTAAAGACTTTGGTTCAAAAAAATGCAGCAAAATCAGCAACAAAAAAAGTAGCTTTTCCACAGTGAGGCCGTTAGGCCAGGGCCCCATGTGACGTAAACGCCACAGCAAAAACTGTAGTGTGTTAAAGTCACTGCAAAGTGGATAGGATTCTAGCAAATATCATCCAGACATTGCATAAAAATGTTTACAGCGGAAATACTGCAATTTTCAAAGTCATCGCGGTTTTGGAAATTGCAGTGTGTGAATTATGTTAACGGAAACAACGGCATTTTACCTATAGGTATAATGGAAGCAGAAAGTCTGCAAAGGAAACCTGCTGGGAAAATGCAATTTATTTCAGCCACAGTTTTTCCAGTAGCGCTTCTGTGCTGTGCTATGTCCTTCTTTATTTGTCTTTCTGTGATGTTACTTTTTAATTTTCCTTTTTTTTTTTTTTTTTAATTTTCTAAAGAAAATTTTTCAGATAAACCTCTTCAATTGTAAAGGTTTACCATAAAGAGAAGTGGTTGTCTGTCGGCCACAATGGCAGAAGCAATAAGGACTGCTTTAAAGAAGTAGTTTAGTTGTATTGTACACATATATAATGAGATCAGGCACCACAACTCCTAACAAACGCTTTGTCTTAGGAGGAGAATACAGTGAAGATGATGTGAATGAATTGGAGAAGGAAGATGATGATGAAGAGCAAGAGGATGGTGAACAAAAAGTGTCACATAAAAACAAGGAAAAAAAGAAAAATAATTCTGTTTTAGCGAGGTAAGTGGGTGTTAGTGCCGGTCTGGACTTGATAGACTTTTGTTCCAGAAACTTGTACTACAAAGCTGGTAGTCATCCTACAAACTTGATATGTGCAAAATAAGCACTCTCTTTATTATATACTGTCGCCTCACTGCATGACTTTTATACAGTCCAGCAGACGATCTGTCATATACTTTATTCCATAAGCGCTTGTTCATAAGGAATATCAGTTTTGCGGTTATGCCATATTGTATCATTCCTTTCAACCTTGAAAAGATATAGAGTAGTTACTGAAACATCTACTTTCTGGTGTATTAGTTTAGTGAAAGATGAAGGAAGAAACACCTATAAAACGGTCTATTAAAGGGGTTGTCCAGGCAAGAATGGACAACCCTTTTAACTTCTCTCGGGTCTCTACCAGAGTTCCATTAAAGCTGCTGATTTGGCCTCAGTGGTCACATTTTAAAAAAGATCTCTTAGTGCTATTAATGGGTTAATAATTGCACCAAAATACCTTTAGCAGTGTTTTGAGTGGTTTGTCTGGGAGCTCCTGGTATATTTTGCGTTTGTTTATATGGGTAGCTTCCTTCTCTTTTATCCTACAACTATCATGGTGCATTGCTCTTCACTCAGATCCCCCTCTCACTCCCTCCCCCTCCATCTCTCACACCCTCTCCCTGTTTCCCTATGTAGCCTTACCTAATCATCTCAGCCCACTACCCCATCACACTTACGCTAGGTTCACACCTGCGCCCGCCAGAACGGAAATTTAATCCGCTTAAAATTTAAAAAAAATGTTACCTTTGGAAACCTGCCGACTCCATAGACTAATGGACTTTAGGGTTTCCACCCCAAAAAGACAGAAAATGTGGAGAGAAAAGCACTGCTTGCAGGACTTTTCTCTCTGTGTTTTTAATGCAGAATGGGGAACAGAATTCCCTGGCGGAGATGGGCGCAGATTTGAGCATAGCCTTACCTGTCTTACTGTCACTTACATCACTTACTTCTATGCTGCCGTCTCCTTCTTCTCTTGACTTCAGCCGGCACCTGCGCAGTAGAACTCTGGGTGGGGAGTGTAAGAGTATAGTCCGACCTCGGTGTATAAAATGTAGGCTACATTTGGAGTCTCTGTCGCAAAGTCAGCAACACTTGATGATAAAAAAAAAAAAAAAAAATCTGCTATTTATCTCATCAGCAGCAGTAAAGTGCGGTAAGTCAATAAGGTCCTTAGGGCTTCGTAAGTGCTGGGTAAAGGATTCAATAATCTATATGTGAACGAAGTATTCCAATGTTAAAGTTTGGTATATACTAAAGTGATTATATACTTTCCAACCCTTCTTTGGTCTGAAGCAAATGTCTTCTCTTCTTATAGAAAACGGAAGAAAGGTGTGCTATCCTTGAACTCAGATGAAGGTCCAGTGGAAAAGGAGGACAAAGGTGAGAACACAGAGGAGGACGATGATTTAGGGACCTTTGATGAACTGAAAAAGCAGAAACTGGAAGAGGCAAAAAAGAAGAGGGAAGATGATCTATGGTCAAGTTTTCTTTCTGATGTTGGAAAACCTCCTAAAAACCAACCTACTGTTCCTGTAGCTCAGAATAAACAGGTATTGTTTTACCAAGCCCTGCAAGATGTGCCATCTGCAAATATTTGTATTCTATAATACACTGTGCGTTTCTTTTTTGGATATTCTTTTACATATTGTAAGGAATGTTATGAAAACTTCCCTTTCTTATATACACTTGAACTGCAAATAAAAAAAGTGGCTCAGTATTTGCACCCATTTTGAAAAAGGGACAAAAGCAAAGGTCCATTCACAGCAGTAACAGATATCTCTGAGCAGGGGCCACACGGTGGCTCAGTGGTTAGCACTGCAGCCTTGCAGCACTGGGTCCTGGTGTTCAAATCCCGCCAAGGGCAAAAAACCATCTGCAAGGAGTTTGTATGTTCTCCCCTTGTTTGCATGGATTTCCATCCCGTATTCCAAAAAGACAAACTGATAGGGAAAAAATGTACATTGTGAACTGTATGTGGGGCTCACAATCTACATTTAAAAAAAGATATCTCTGAGCAGTGACTTTGAGCCTTTGTGAACTGGTAACACCGAGCTGTCAGTTTATTCATACAGTTTGAGAAGGAATACAGATAAGTAGGATAAAGCAGGGATCTTTTAGAAGCATTTTTACTTAATGGCAAGGGCAACAACTTACTAAACAGACAGGTCAGGGGATCTGACAGATTGAGGCGTGGTCGGCTTTTGCCTTTAGAAGATACTTTGCTCTGACTTTTTACTTCTGAATAGTAGCTGTTCATATACATAGAATAAAAGTTAGCTGCACCATGTCCAAAATCTTTTTGGTGGCAGGGATTGAAGGGGCTGCGTTCTGGGCAATTGAGATTGCGGTGCTGGGGGCATTAAAACATGGAATTCTCATGGATTCAACCTGCGCTCCCATCCTGCTGGTGTATTAACATTGCTCTCATTATCCTTTCTATAGCACCGTCAGTTGTGGTAGACGGCTCAACCTACTGACTGATTTCAGTATTCTTAGATGTCTAATGTTTTCTTATTTCAGTGCACTTGATCTGTTTGCAGAGTAGTATGGCAGAACCTATGCCTGTCATGTGTAATGCATCTATGGCCTAATAGCTATGGGCTAATAGATATGTGCTAGAGACTTCTATGGCCTATGAGAATAGGAGTCTGCAGATGCATTACACAGGACTAATCCGTGGGATTTATTTCTAAGGCAGAGGCCATTGATAATGGAGGGTTTGTGAGCAGAATGGATATTCTAAAAATTTTAGGGTTTTCCTTCCTTTGGTGTCCTCTTACATTACACCTAACTACATGATTTCTTACTCTCTTTAACCTTGTTTATTTCTTGTTACTGTTTATAAGGAGGAAGAAAAAAAGATCTCTACCAAAGATTCCAACAAGTCTTCAAAAGAGGATTCTGAGAGAAAGGATAATGAAAAGAAATTGACAATTACTAAAGTGTTTGATTTTGCTGGGGAAGAAGTCAGGTAAGAGATATTGTGGTTTACATAGTTAAAGGGATAGTATACTTTGATGACTAGGAGCAGATGACTGTGGTATTTTGTGGATTGAACACTGAGCTGAGCTATGATGCTAGGACAGGGTAGGCAACCTTTTTTGTATAGCGTGCCAATTTAAATTAGAAAATCAAAGATTAGTTACTTGGAGTGCCGTGTAATAATTGTAAGGCTGATGACCCCTATTCTAAAGCCATATGCCACAAATCGTCAGAAGTTCTGCCATGAGATGCGTCTGGCCACATGCGTTTATTGCCAATGTCGGGCCCACAAGTGGAATTGTTTCTAGGGGCCCGCTGTCAGAACCTCTGCAGATCAGCTGTACTTACACATTGCGGCTACAGATAATAACAATGCCATGCTACAGGTAATAACAATGCCGGCTACTTACCCACCATATAGTATGCACCACTGCACTACCTAAACCCACCTCTACACTATGTATGGCAAGAGAACAGCGTGGCTCCTGAAATTGTTAACATTAACGTGGGCCATACAACTATAGTACCCACAACTGTGGTTATCAAGAATATTGTGAGTGAGCAGCGCAGCATCCAGCATGTATACAATACTGGGAGCTCTGTGTTCTGGTAAACATCTAATCTGCAAGTTCCTAACAATACCCAAGGCCTCTGCTGATCAGCTATTTGAAGGGACCATGGTACTTTTGCGAGCGCTTCACCCCTTCGCTATTTACATTGCACAGATCTGTTTTATAGTGACCGTGCAATGTTATTACAGCCTGTAATAATAGAGCACGGCTGCTATGAAATAGATGGGGTGCAATATAAACAGTGATGGGTCCCAACATAGTGTAACATGCTTGACGGTGGCCCCCACATAGTATAATATGCTCCCCACAGTTGCCCCTCACAAGGTATAATATGCTCCCCACAGTTGCCCCTCACAAGGTATTATATGCTCCCCACAGTTGCCCCTCACAAGGTATAATATGCTCCCCTCAGTTGCCCCTCACAAGGTATATTATGTTCCCCACAGTGGCACCCCACACATTATAAAATGGGGGATCAGTTTTTACCCGCTCACTATCATAGAGCTGTGGGGCCCGGCCATGTACCGCTCTGCTGCCTGTTACCATTACCTATTAAATATTCACTGTTTCCACGGTTGGCCAGTCCAGCCCTTACTGCTATTTCCTGGGACTCCTCTGTTCTTTCCCATTAGAAGCAATGCAAGTGCATGTATAGTCCTCAGTTAGTCGTAAATGTATGTGTCCATGAGCACGGTGTGTATAGTGTCTCATAGTGGCCCCACCCTCACGGTATAGCATCCTGTAGCGGCCCAAAGAATTTTTGGGGTTTGCCATTAGCAAGGTTTGTACTGTGGGATGTCAGAGTATAATAAGCAGAGACCCAGGAGAGGTGATTAAACATTAACCCCTTGGCGACCCATGTGGTACTATTACCACATGGATGTCTAGTGCTTCACGACCGATGTGGTAATAGTACCACATGGATGTAAACAATCCCCGCAGTGCAGTGCGGGCGTTCTAGGAGCGGGTGTTAGTTGTATCTGACACCTAACACAGTGCCGATTTTGGGTTTTAACCCGTTGATTGCCGTGATCAAACATGATCACGGCAAACAACGGGTTGCCCGATCGTGTAGGGGTCCCCAGCACCCCCCGCTGCGAGATCGGGGGGTGCTGGTATCCCTACTAAGTGGCCAGGGGTCTGTTTAGTGACCCCAGCCAGCCCTGAGTCCCACTTACCTTTGTATCCTGGCCGGCGTCTTCTGGAAGTGAGTCTGTGCCGTCCGTATGACTCACTTCCTGTTTGCAGAGTGACACGTGCAGGCTGTTACTGCAGCCTGTGTCTCACTCTATGATAGTGGATCAGTGATGCAATCATCACTCCTCCAAGTGTCCTAAAGGGATACATGAAAAAGTTAAAAAAAAAAAAAAAGTGGAAAAAAATAAATAAAAGTGTTTTGAAACAATTAATAAAATTATAAAGCTCCAAAAACCCTTTTTCTCTATAGAAAATGAATTATATAGAAAAAAAACCTAAAAATTAATAAAAACAATACATATTTGGTATCACCGCGTCCGTAACAATCTTTACAATAAAACTGAAACAATATTTAATGTACACGGTGAACCACAGAAAAAAAAAACGGAAAAAACCCGCCGGAAGTAGTGATTTTTCGCCATCTCACCTTACAGAATGTGCTATAAAAAGTGATCAAAAAGTCAAATGCACCTCACAACAGTGCCAATAAAAAGCACACATTGTCCCGCAAAAAATAAGCCCTCAACCAACACTGTCAACCAAAAAATAAAAATGTTACGCCTCTCAGAATATGGCGATGCAAAAAACATTGATTTATGTCTCCAAATGTGTTTTTATTCTGCAGAATTAGTATTGCATAAAAAAATAATATAAATGAGGTATCGCCGTAACCGTACCGACCCGCAGAATAAAGATAATATGTTAGTTATACTGTACGCTGCATGGCGAAAAATTTAAAAGGTAAAACGCAATACCGGAATTGATTTTTTTTTTTTTTTTTTTTTTTTTTTTTTTTTAAATCCAGCAAAAAAAGTTAATAAAATGTATTCGGTAAGTTGTAGGCACTCAAAAATGGTGTCATTACAAAATACATCGCATCCCGCAAACAACAAGCCCTTATATGGTCACGTCACCAGAAAAATAAAGAAAATACAGCATCTAGTAATGCAAGAACAAAAGCCCGCAAAAACCGCCAAATTATTAGAACACGACTGGCTGCATCAGGTAGAGAATATATAAGCTGTGCGAGCGTATATCAGGGGACACCCCAGATTTACAGCTTATGAACGAAAAGACACCAGAAGTGACCCCAAAGTGACCCCCAGAGTGACTCCCCCAATTATAGGAGCTACTGGGACATAGTAGGGAATTTGGTGTTCCCAATGTACTCCGCACTGCTTATATATTCCCTCTTCGCCATCCGCTGTGCAGTCACGTCTGGGATACTAATACTCACTACACCCCCTGATAAATTCTTTGAGGGGTGCAGTTTTCAAACTGGGGTCACTCCTTTGTGGAATCCACTTTTCCGGTACCTTACAGACTCTACAAACATGACATTGCGTCCAGATACCAAACATCTGAATCTGTACTCCAAAAGCCTCATCGCGCTCCTTCCCTTCTGCGCCCTGCTGTGTGCCCAAACTGCAGTTTATGCCACATGTATGACACATGTATGACACTGGTGTACCCCGGATAATGCACGTAATGTCATATGTGGGAATAAACTGATATTAGGGCACAGCCAGACACAGAAGGGAAGAAGGGTTATTTGGTTTTTGTAGCACAGACTTAGACGGTTTGGGGTTTTTTTTGGATGCCATGACACTTTTGCAGAGACCCTAAAATTGCCCTTACAAAATGGGGTCACTTCTTGGGGAATTCTAGTTCATTGGCATCTCCAGGGCTCTGCAAAAACAACATGGCACCCAGAAAGTCCCTCTAAATCTGTACCCCAAAAGCTAAAAAGCTCAGTGCTCCTTCCCCTCTGAGCCCTGCTGTGTGCCCAAGCAGCAGTTTACACCCACATATATAATTTTTTGCCCCTCGGGATCGCCCACTTAATAGTTTTAGGAGTGCAGGTCTCTGACAATACAAAGTGGGTGCAACATATTGGGCACCGAAATGACATATTTCTTTAAAAATTAAAATTTTCATTTTGTACATTAATTTTTGGGAAGCATTTTTTAGGCTCAAAATGATAATACCCCTTGATTCATTCCTTGACGGGTGTAGTTTCTAAAATGGGGTAACTTTTGAGGGGTTTCCATTGTATTGGTACTTTAGGGGCTCAGCAAATGCGACATGGCACCTGAAAACTGCCCTCAAAAGCCAAATAGCCATCTTTCCATTCTGAGCCCCACCATTTACCCATACAGCAGATTATGGCCACATATGGGGTATTGCCATGTTCAGGAGAAATTGTGTAACAAACTGGGGGGGCTTTTAATTCTCTAACTACTTGCAAAAATTAAAAATATGGCGCTAAATGGACGATTTATTGGAAAAAAAGTAATTTTTCATTTTCACATCTCAATGGTAAAAAAAATCTGTGAAACACCTGTAGGGTCCAAGTGCTCACTAAACCCCTTTATAAATTCCTTGAGGGGTCTAGTTTTCAAAATGGGGTCATTTTGGGGGGGTTTCCACTGTTCTAGCACTTCAGGGGCTCTCCAAATGCAACATGGTGCCTGAAACAGATTTCAGCTAAATTTGCCCTCCAAAATCCCAATAGAGATCCTTCAGCTCTGGACCTTACAGTGTGCCCATACATCGCTTTACATCCACATATGAGGCATTTCTGTAGTTGGGAGAAAATGCTTGACAATTTTTGGGGTGCATTTTCTCTTTTAACCCCTTGTGGAAATGCAAAATTTGAGGTTAAAGCAACATTTTATAGCAGAAAATGTCACTTTTCCTTTTGTTGGGCCAATTCTGTTACACTCCTGTAGGGTCAAAGGGCTCACTATACCCCTTGATAAATTCCTTGAGGGGTCTAGTTTCCAAAATGGGTGACATTTTGGGGGTTTCCACTGTTTTGGCACCTTGGGGGCTCTGCAAACGGGACATGGCGCCTGAAAAGTATTCTAGCAAAATCTGGCCTACAAAATCCAATTAGCGCTCCATCCGCTCTGAGAGCGACCGTGTGCCCGTACATTAGGGTAACAGAACATATGTGGTATTGTTGTGTTCGGGAGAAACTGTGTAACAAAATTTGGGGAGCAATTTTTCCTTTAACCCCTTGTGAAGATGAAAAATTTGGGGCTACAGTGACATTTTATTATAAAAAGAGTAATTTTTCATTTTCACATCTCAACGGTAAAAAAATCTGTGAAACACCTGTAGGGTCAAAGGGCTCACTATACCCCTTGATAAATTCCTTGAGGGGTCTAGTTTCCAAAATGGGATGACATTTTGGGGGTTTCCACTGTTTTGGCACCTTGGGGGCTCTGCAAACGGGACATGGCGCCTGAAAAGTATTCTAGCAAAATCTGGCCTACAAAATCCAATTAGCGCTCCATCCGCTCTGAGAGCGACCGTGTGCCCGTACATTAGGGTACCAGCACATATGGGGTATTATCATGTTCGGGAGAAATTGTGTAACAAAATGTGGGGTGCAGTTTCTCCTTTAACCCTTAGTAAATGTGTAAATTCTAGGGCTAAATGAATATATTAGTGACAGAAATTGAAAAATGTAAATTTGACCTCCATTTTGTTTTAATTGCTGTGAAATGCTGAAAGGGTTAAGAAACTTTCTAACTGCTGTTTTGTATTCTTTCAGGAGTGTAGTTTTTAGAATGGGGTGACTTTCGGGGGTTTTATTAGAGAGGCCTTTCAAGTTCCCTTCAGAACTGAACTGGTCCCTTGAAAAATGTGTTTTGGAAATTTTCTTGAAAATTTGGAAAATTACTGTTTGACTTGTAAGCCTTATAATATCTGAAAAAAATGAAAGGGTGATTAAAATTTGATTGCTACATAAATCAGAGACATGGTTAATTATATTTATGAAAAAATTTGGGTAGTATGGATTTCTATTTGAAAGGCTTGCAATTTCAAAGTTTGAAAACTGCATTTTTTTCAAAATTTTCACCAAATTTCCTATTTTTTCATAATTAAAGACAAAACATATCGACTAAAATTTACTACTGACATGAAGTACAATGTGTTACGAAAAAACAATCTCAGAATCACTTGTGTAAGTTAAGTAGCAAAAAAGTCAATGGTACCGCACACTCAAAAATTATATGTGGTGCTAGCGAAAAAAGGTCCTTCAACCCAAATATACTAGTGAAAATAGATTTTGCTGCACACACTGTTTTGTGATCAAAGGAATATAGAGATTTATTTTACAATATAGTTAACGCCTTTTGACACAATGCAAAATATTGGCATAGAAAGACAGGCTAGATCAATTGGATATGACGTTTCGGTCCTTAGACCTTCATCAGATGCGATCTAGGAGCAATAAACACAGGTATATATCAATGACATGTCAGATATGGTCAAATATAGCGTCATAGTACAAGCAGAGTACATAAACATAAATTTGCCAAGAAGTAACAACAGAGAACTATATAACAAAAGACAAAGAAAAATAAAAGAATATTCTCTCAAAGTTATTGCCATTTAAAGTGACACATGTCAGTTTTGAAAAAAGAGGCCTGGTCCTCAAGTCACTTTTGAGCTGTGTCTCTATAGGGTTAAAAAAAAATTTACTCTCCTTCCATGGCATGGCTCTCTGTTCTTATGTGCTTCTACCTGACTTCAGCGACCACTGATTAGGTCTCTGGTCACATCAGCGTCATTACGCCTCATGGTTCAGACAGCGGTCTCTGAGTCCAGGAAAGGTTCGTAACATTATTTTTTATGTTTGACCACCTCTCCTGGGCCTCCGATCGTTATACTCTGGGGTCTGAAGAAACACTAAAATACAATAAGTTTCATTTTTGAATGTGTTTGATCAGAAAGAAACCGCTCAGCGAGTTCGCCCTAGTGCTGCCCCCTCAGGGACTCTGGCTGCTGTGCCAAGGAAATATGCCTTGCATGGTATTCTTGGCATGTAGGAATGCCAACCCCTGTGCTAGGACTTAGACTAAAGCAAAGGGCACTGGTTTTAGGATCTGGCGTTAGAATATGTTGTCCTTGGCGTTGAGTTTTTCCAAGTTATAAAAACATAAGGCTCAATTGATCCAAAATGGAAAAAAGTGAACTACAATGACCTGTTTGATTCCACTTCACACTCTTCGCTGGCCATTCAGATGCCAAGTATGATGTTCCTATGTCCTAGTTGGGCACATAAATGGAGGTTATTGCAGGTAGACATCCCTTAAATGGTCTGAAGGTTCTCAGGGCTGGAGATAAACAAGCAAGCTGAAAAGTGTGATCATGGCATATACATACAATACAGACCAAAAGTTTGGACACACCTTCTCATTCAAAGAGTTTTCTGTATAGAACACGAGGAATGGACATTAGACCAGTGGAAATCTGTGCTTTGATCTGATGAGTCCAAATTTGAGATCTTTGGTTCCAACCACCGTGTCTTTGTGCGACGCAGAAAAGGTGAACGGAGGGACTCTACATGCTTGGTTCCCACCGTGAAGCATGGAGGAGGAGGTGTGATGGTGTGGAGGTGCTTTGCTGGTGACATTGTAGGGGATTTATTCAAAATTGAAGGCATACTGAACCAGCATGGCTACCACAGCATCTTGCAGTGGCATGCTATTCCGGCATGCCTTCAAGTGTGAATCTACAATTTTCATAGTCATGAAAATACAGAAAACTCTTTGAATGAGAAGGTGTATCCAAACTTTTGGTCTGTACTGTATATATCTGGATTTTATGACAGTACCCTATTAAAGAACGCTACAGTCAGACTCTCTGGAGCCTGAAGTGACTAATAATGGGGAGCAATAGATGGTATTAATGTAGCAAAAGTAGTAAAGAATCTGCTCAACACTGCATTGCAAGCAAGTTTCTAGTGCAATTGTATAAAGAGAAATATCTTTGTACCGTGTTAGCCAGTGGATATGAAATCTAAAATAATTTTTTGTGAAGTCTTCAATAGTTGATATCTTTTTTTTTAATGGCTAAAGCTCGCAATGTCATCATTTTGAGTTAGCCATTAATAAAGGTATCAACTACTGAAGACTCCTCAAAAAACTTTTTATAGTGCAATTGTGTGAGTTGAAAGCAGCCATTTTAGAAAAAAAACTGTACAATTAAAGCAAAGTAAACTAGTTGTACTCTCTCTCTGGTCAAAACCCACCTGCCGCGACCATCGCGGTCGCGGCTTTCCCCTCAGTAGCTGGCTCAAATGAACGAGCCGACATAGGAGGGTGCTGCCGCTAGGCGAGAGCCGCGGTCTAGCGCGCCACTGCTTCCGCCTGAAGAAAGGACGTGTCGCTTCTTTTTTCCGCTAGCAGCAGCCCACCGCTAACGGAAAAAAGAAGCCCGGCGGTCTGCATAGACCACCATTGTAAAGGGGCAGATTTTGAAGCGAAATCCACTGTCAAAATCCGCCCCTTTGTTCACGTGTGAACGAACCCTTTAAAGAAGTTTTCCTGGCCAAAAAAAAATATTTTTAAAATACGCTAGTGGACATGTCCCCGGCGCTCCGGTGTCCTCCCACTGTGCATGGATTTTTCATACGTGCAATCTCCACAAGATAGGTCATGAATTTGGGATTCACGGGACTCTGATGCCTGCAACGCACACTGATCAGCCATTTTGGCAGCCTCCAGGTACCATAAGCTGCTGTAGTGCACAGGGATTCAGGTAATAGGAGTGGAGCTGCAATTCCCCAGGCCACTCCTATGCAGTAGACAAGGCTGCAGCACTGGTTTCATTTCTTGAATAGAGAGGCCTGCACATGCTCCCTGTCCATGACACCAACTTTTGGTGCCTGGAGGTGGTCAAAACAGCTGATTGGGGCAAGGTTCAGGTATAGGAACCTCAGATCACATACTGATGACCTATCCATGTGGTAATGCGACACATTCTCTTTAGAGGAGCTCTCTCACTGGGCAGAGTCATTTTTAACTAATCACATCCTTGCATAGCCTTTAGAAATGCTATTCCACACCTACCTTTAGTATGTAAATTGCCTCAGTGGTCTCTGAATAAGTCAGTTTTTATTCATATGCTAATGAGCTTCCAGCCAGCACAGGAAGTTCCCAGCAGCACTCATCCCTGCTATTATCTCCTATGTCTGTGTGCAAACAGGAAGCTATATATATATATATATATATATATATATATATCAAATCAATTCAAATCAAAAAAGCTTTATTGGCACGTCCGAATAGATACTTGGCATTGCCAAAGCTAGTAGAGTGTGTGTGTGTGTGTGTGTGTGTGGGGGGGGGGGTTGTATTCGGGTGGGTATGGGGTGGGGGGGGGTTGGCGTATAACAGTCCATGGAGTCTCGTCTTCTTCTTAGATATATATATATATATATATATATATATATATATAGATAGATAGATAGATAGATAGATAGATAGATAGATATGTGTATATCTGTTGATTGAGCCAATGTGCATCTTCGCTTTGACCACTAGGTGGTGTAATTGCGCTGTCTGTATTGTGAAAGCTGCTGCCCTGTTTCCAGTCTTCCTGACTTTGGCCCTTATATAATTCAGGAGGCCTGTTACAGGAACTGCTTGGTAAAAATCAGATCATTCTGACCTGGGAGATGTTTGTAGCTTCTTTGAACAATAACGTTCTGTATTCTGTCTGCTATAATGTTAATTTTCACCTCCTGCATTTGGGAGTTGTCTTCAGTGGGGGCCCAGTTCTAGAAATGAGAAGGAGCTCGGCCCTATTGCCAGCTGATGAAATCATCGAGTGTGTGGCTCTGGCAAGGCAAACGTTCTCCGGGAATGCTCCTCAGACTTACCAATGACGTGATACACTAGGAAAATCAATAAACATTTATTTCAAGGCTTTGTGTAAAGATTCTCAAACTTGTCCAAGGGTTGATTTCAAATACAAAGTGACCCCCTGGACTTGCTGAGTGTTTAGGTTTTGTCTGTATCTATTAGCTACCCTTTTATATCTACCACTATATAGCTTAACCCGGGAAGGAACAGTGAGGCCTCATGTATCAAGATGGTATAATATAGAAGCAATGGCTCTGGGGCTCCTTAGGAGCTGTGTTTTGTTTTTCGCATTTTTTTAAAATATAGTTTTAGGCAAAAACATATATATTAATATAATAGGATTTTAAGGAACAAGCAGCACATTCCCTGTTATAGTTTATGGGGTCTGTGCAGGTAACTGTTTTTTTTTTAAGCGGATTAGGTTTCTGTTTGTGGAGTCCCCAAGTGGACCCCATGAACAGAAACCTGAATACAGGTGTGAACCTAGCGTAATATTTTATTATTTTTAAATGTTTCTCCTTCTCCAGCCTCCGCCAGGGTTTCAGAAATTGGTGGACAACCTCTTTAAAAAGAAAACTGTTATAACTGCTCTTCATTTATTCATCCTACCTGCCAAAAAATAGAATAAAAATCAGTCAAAAGCCATCTGTACCCCAAAACCGTACAAATGAAAATGTCAACTTATCCTGAAAAGCAAGCCTTCACATCTCTGATGGCTTTCAGAACATGGTGACACAAAACCAGATTTATTTTTTCATATTTATACAGGTTTTGTGCAACAGCAGAAAAACATTACCTATATATATTTGGTGTTGCTGCAGTGCTGTGTAGTCTTTTTCATGCTACGAGGACTTGCCGTGGGCAAGATTAACACTATAAATGAGTACAGTAAAGACGTGGGGAGAGTATAAAGGACTTTCAATACGTTAGAAGGTGTGAGATGCAAGTTAACCATTTGTTTATTGAGTGAGAGATCAAACAGACCAAAAAGCAGCAACTTTAGTTGTGTACTTTCTCAACAGGGTAACAAAAGAAGTGGATTGTTCATCTAGAGAAGCCAAGGCATTTATCAAGCAGCAAGATAAAGAACAGGTAGAACAGAGTCCCGCACCTTCAAGAACTGTCACAGCAGCCAGCTCGGGGTAAGTTCTGCACCAGTTAACACAACATTTCCAATAAGAAGTTAAAGAACCCAAATTCGCCACTTGAAAGAGATTTCCTGCTTTGAAAGGGGGCTGGGTGCCTAATAAAAATTAAAAATGGTCTGAATTCAACACCATCACTGTCCTCAAGCCTCAAACCTTGTGATCTGTCCTCCTCTAATGTAAGGATCTAACGTATCAGTTGTATGCTCCATTGGATACAACTAGATACATAATTTACTTCTCATGTCTGTAGCACGTTAAGCTTGAAGGTGGGATTGGCTTTGATCATTATCTCTTGATTTACTTTCTAGTTTTTCTTAATGCACTTCCATTGTAATTCTGATCTCATTGTGTGCTGAATGTGTTCACCTTATTTAAAGGGAACCTGTCATCATTTTCACCACTAAATATCTATAAATTTGCAGCATTGATCCAGAAGAAAGATGTGTCTTTAGTTTGTTCTTGAAGCTGTAGAAATGTAGGGAGGTGCGGCATTATGGAGAGCCTTGTAAATGAGGGTGATAAGTTTATATTGTATTCTATAAGCAGCCAATGTAGTGACTGGCACAGACCGGAGGCTGTAGTATCTAGACTAATAGATGAGCCTGGCTGCTGCATTCAGAATAGAATGCAGAATAGAATATATAATTTATAGTTAGAGGTTTCCCAGGCTAAAATATTGATCACCTATCCTGAAGATAGATCACTAATATTAGATCTGTGGAGGGGCTGATACTCAGCACCCCCACTGATCAGCTGTTCTCTGCAACTGATACACTGAAAATGGAGCAGGAAGCAGACAGTTCTGCTTTCTGTGTAGTAGCTGTACCAAGTCACTGCAGCTTAGCTCCCATTGAAATGATTAGGATATGATCTGCAGTATCAGTTCTGACCACTACACACAGAACGATTTGCTTCCTGATCTATTCTTTGTATATCACTTGCTGAAAACAGCTAACTGAAGGGGTTGCTGGGTGTTGGGATCCCGCCAGTCTGATATTGACAATCTATCCTTAGATTGATAGGTCACCAATATTTTAACCCAGAGAACACCTTTAATTGTAACCCTCAATCTTCTTTCATTTTAATTTTAAGATACAGTATTTGCCATTGCTACTTCTTTTGGTAGGGCAATCCATGGTTTTACTGCTGTAACTATCAACAACTTATTTGTATATACTGTAGATGTCCAATCAATCTTTTCCCACTTGATCACACTTGTACCCATGTCTGCCCGCCAGGTCTCTATCCTATTCCCCAGAGAAACTGCATAGGGGACGGCTTCTTGGCGGTCAGTTTTAAAACCCATTCATTTGAATGGGTTAAACCGCTGGTGTCCGTATGCAGTCTCTCCACAAGAAAACCGTTTGTTTTTTTGGCTGGACACAAAATCCTGCATGACCGAGTTTGTGTCTTGCCAAAAAAAAAAAAATGGTTTCCCCGTGGAGAGACTGCATACTGCTTTTAAAACCTATTCAAATGATGATTTTAAAACTGACCACCAGGAAGCCGTCACCTATGCAGTTTCTTTGGGGAATAGGACGGAGACCTGGTGGGCAGACACGGGCGCAGGTGTGAACACCCCCTTACACACACTCTTCCCTAAAATCTTATTTGTTTTTGCAGCTGCTGCTTGACACTCTTGAGTACTGCTCCAGAGCTTACTTGTAAATACGATACCCAAGTTCTCTTCTTCTGTAGTTCCCAGCGTTTTATTTAGCGTATATGCAGCAATATGATTACTATGGCCTAGGTGCATTATTATGTTGACTGCAGGGTAGGGGAAAAGCAGATAAGTAAACAGTGACTACACTCTAACATTGTGACACCTGCAGACAAAATCCAGCCCACAAGCAGCACCCAATGATCACATAATGATGCAGGTAAATGCTTCTGTTTACCTACACAGTTGACAATAGATCCAAAAATTATTGCAATTGAGTATCAAATTATTTACAAAATTGTCAACCAGTTCCAAATGGAATAATTGTTAAAATATAACTTTTAATGCCTGCCCATAAAACCATATGAACCAATGAAATATAAAACTGAAAGGCTTCAACTGGTTACAATATCCAAAGAACCAAACAATATGAGACACAGCGGCCTCCAGAATGAATGAAATGAAACCACGTCACTCACCAAATATAGAGGCCACGTGTACCTGGTCCACAGGTGTATGGTTCAATGATGCAGGGACAGTAAAAAAAACATTTGGGTAAAGTGATAGGAGAGAATAATTGTATGTAACTCATAATAGAGAATCTCAGTATTTGGTATCATACATGAACGCTATACCCTAGACCTGGCTCAAAATCACCACTGAAACCTGTCCCTGCAAATGTCACCTAACAGACACTCCACAGAGCGCCTGACAGTATAAAACCAAAACGAGGATGTATGCAAAAGGATGCCAACCCTTATTAACAAACAGTTGCCAACCTTGGTGTAGGGTATAGCGTTCATGTATGATACCAAATACTGAGATTCTCTATTATGAGCTACATACAATTATTCTCGCCTATCACTTTACCCAAATCTTTTTTACTGTCCCTGCATCATGGATCAGGTACACGTGGCCTCTACATTTGGTGAGTGATGTGGTTTTACTATCTGGAGGCCGCTGTGTCTCATATTGTTTGGTTCTTTGGATATTGTAACCTGTTGAAGCCTTTGATAGTTTTATATTCTATTGGTTCATGTAGTTTGATGGGCATGCATTAAAGAGGACCTTTCACCATTTTGCCCATAGGCAGTTCTATATACTGCCGGAAAGCTGACAGTGCGCTGAGTTCAGCGCACTGTCGGCTTTCCCGATGTGGGCCCAGTGTGAAGAGCTTACGGTCCCGGTACTGTAGCTCTTCTATGGTCAGAAGGGCGTTCTGACAGTTAGCCAGAGACTTCCTTCTTCACAGCACAGCCAATCGCGCTATACTGTGGAGCGGGGAGGAACGCCCCCTCCCTCTGCTCGCAGTACTCGTCCATAGACGAGCATTATCAGGGAGGGAGGGGGCGTTCCTCCCCGCTCCACAGTACAGCGCGATTGGCTGTGCTGTGAAAAAGGAAGTCTCTGACTGACTGTCAGAAACGCCCTTCTGACCATAGAAGAGCTACGGTACCGGACCGTAAGCTCTTCACACCGGGCACAGATCGGGAAAGCCGACAGTGTATTGAACTCAGCGCACTGTCAGCTTTCCGGCAGTATATAGAACTGCCTGTGGGCAAAATGGTGAAAGGTCCTCTTTAAAAGTTATATTTTAACATTAATTATTCCATTTGGAACTACCTACATAGTTGAGCAACCATTGCCTGCTGCATGTGGTGGTAGAATGCAGCTTTACCCTGCAGGGCACGTGGTTTGGCATATGTTCGTAATTTAAAAAAAAAAAAAATTCCAGACCAAAAATGTTTTTTTGGTTTGAGTGATTTCTGTGTTTCTCTGGGAGCTCCTGGCATGTTTTGCATTTGTTTACTTGGCATAGCTTCCTGGTGTCTTAGCTAATGCATCATGGCACTTGTAGGCTGACTTGCTCTATCTCTCTACCTCCCCCTCACTACTACCTCTTCCCAACTAACTCAGAAACTAAACTAACCTGCAATAGAAACCTCCCTTCAGTTTGGAAATGAAGAGTTTATTTTCCCATAGTTATATAGGCTGTAGAAGCTTTAGAGGGGCCCCACAGCCGAGATGAAAACTGAGTCTGTGGTTGTGCTTGAGGCCATCTCCCTTCTAACCATCCGGGACTGGAGTTCTTGATTTTTCTGCCCCATTTACATGACCAGTCACTTTTCCACTTCCTTATTTGCTAGAACTGGACACATATGTGAACACCACTGTATAGGCCCTTACCACCCTTTAAAATGTTGACTGAACCAACTGGGGATGTGTCTGTTCTCTCCCATGGATACACGGTACCTGCCTGCTATGTATGACTTTATCTTTTGCCATGTCATCATGTGAATAAATAGTTAAGTTGTTTACATGTGCTCAATGGCAGAACTGATTAAAGTGCACGCTTTAAAGGAAAACCACATGGTTTCCAATAACAGCGCATTACAGCCTGAGGTTGATTTAATGAAGTGCTTTGCAGCCACCATTAATCTTTAAGGATGCCCAAGCCTGTTATTAAGTGATATAATGAATAATCCATTCTCTGATGAGCTTTACACCCAGACTTGTCCAGTACTTGTCTCTCGCCAGCCCCTCTGAAACAAATCGACTGCCAGTCTTGACGCCTCATCTTCATAATACTTTCCATTGGGCTGAGGTTGTTTTATGAGGCTGATTACAATGAGATCACAGGTCAATAGGGATGTGCTGTCAGGAGAGCAAATGCTGAAGAAAAAAAAAGTAATGTTCTGAGTTACTGCAGAAGTGCACACGTGGTTGTGTTGTAGATTTGTACTTTTTCCCATTGAGGGCTGTTGGAAAATCCTGCTCTGCGTGAACACAAGGGATAAACCTCACTGCAGATGAAGAGATGGGGCACCTTTTAGGCTTAGTCCCCATTGATTTATGTGTCACTGTTGTGTAATTGTATATATTTTACATCAAGCAGTTTGCATGTAGTCAGCCCTTTTCCTGTCTTGCCATAGATATTAAATTGCTTTAATTTATTACTTTTGCATTAAATTAAAAGGGAAATACTCAGCTTTTCACCTTCCTATAACTTCAGTGGACCACCACCAGTCTTTATAAAGCAGTTCCTGCATACCCTGTAAAGATGCAGCTCCATTCAGCGTTTTGGGGGTTAGGGTAGCTTATGGGCTTCTTAGCGTCTCTTCAACACCTGTGCTGAAACTTTAAAAAGGTTTTCGGGCAGCAGTCATTTACCATGATAGCTGGGGGGCCCATCACAGTCTCCTAGGCCTGACATCACAAGCAAGGTGTAACAAAACTGTATATTGTAGAATAGACAATATACTGCATTACAGAAGAATTTTAGTGTATTGTGTGAGCAATCACACCCCCTAGGGGGACTAAAGATAAAAAGGGTAAGGAAGAAGTACCAAAGAAATGACAGAGTAAATACAATCGATATGCTGTACAATAAATACGGGAACCGGAAAAAAAGTAATTGTAGACAACCAAAACCGTGCTGCAGAGTCTATAACATAAGTATAATAAAGGAGAACAAATATATAGTCCAGAAGGAGGCCCAGGCCGGGGAGCCAAGATAAAGGCAGCAGGCCATCCAACCTGTAGTCTGTGAATGCATAAAAACACAGCAATACAAGAATGTAATTCATAGCAGTCAGGACCGTCCAGTCAGAGAGAGCCTCAGAAATATTATAGGGGTCCGAAATATAGGTGAGGGCTAACGACATCTCCTATCTAAGGAATACACAGACTAAGGGCTGTGCGAAATGACAGTACAGTGTATAAAGTCTGCGGTGAATGAAATCAGGGACCGAAGACTTTTTGGAATTTTGTAGGGCAGCCCCTACCTTTTATTTACCAGTTGATTATATAGAAAAACAGAGTTGACTAGCTTTCTCCACATTGACAGGGAGGGGGGGGGGAGGGCAGGGAGCAATCCACTGTAGAGCAATGGCTTTTCTAGCCAAATATAAGGATTCCCACAGTAGGATACAAAACTGGTGGGACTATATTTCCTCATCTAAGATAACAAAAAAAAGCAAATTTCACGGGTGAGTGGAACAGGGCCACCTAGGACATTTGATATAAGGTCCGCAACCTCCACCATCTTAAGTTATATGGCAATCTCAGATCATACACAGGATGTCAGAATACACAGCAGAACAGCGCAGGCACCTAGGGTGCTGCATACGTCCTATCTTATGTAAACGTACAGGAGTAACTTCGCTGCTGCTGTACACGACTGCATGCTTTATAATATACAAACATTTAGGGAGTACCACATCTTGATAAGATAATCCAACCAGTCACCGATACAGGCAGGGCCCCCCAGATTTGGAACTTGTCATGGACATTTTAAACTGTATTGTAACCTGGATTTGGAGTGCAGCATCCATAGATCCCATAAATTATAATAAGTACTCGGGCTTTACTCAGCTGTTTGTTTGCTTTCTTAGAGTTAGTTGTGGCAGAATTGTATTTAAAGAAAACCTGTATGGGGAAGACTCTCCTTATTGTACACTGCACTTCTCTAAAATAAATGTAAAATATGCTGCAGCCATAATGGGGCTATTAGCAGCAGAAAAGCTGATAGAATACCACGTGTGCCACATATGTAGGTTTATACAGTCATACAACAGATTGCCTAGCAAGGCCTTGCAGATATTTCGACTTTTGATGAAAAAATCAGTTACTCTTTAAACTTGCTGTGTGACATACTGTATGTGTCACTGTCTAGCTGATGAAGGCGCTCTATTCCCAAATACAAATTGTTGCTTGGGACTAACTAAGATGATGATATCTGAATTGCACCCTCTACAACCAATGCATTCAAGACATCTGTCATGTAAGGGATTTTTTTCAATTTTTTTTTTTTTTTTTTTTTTTTTGAGATTTCTCAAGTCCGGCATAGATATTCCCAGTGCTGGCTAAAAATGCACTAAAGGATAATAACATCTGGTGTGAACATCGGCAATATCAACTTATGAATGCTTCTGCTATCTCATAATTGAAATCTGTCATGTGCCAGCTTTCCTAGAGAAAAGGAATTATCTTTCAAAGGTTCATGAGATAAAATCGCGCTGAATGAAATGAAATTGCATGTTCCAACATGACCCTGGATTGAACCAAGCGCTGTGAGTACAGTTGAATGCCCTCTTGGCAGGAGGGAAGATTCGGGTCTCCATCACAGCTCATCAGAGCAGTCTCGCAGCATCTCCGTCAGCCCGGGGCCTTTCCACTTCTGTACATGCAATAAACAACATCATGTCACCAGCAATCTGTCAGTCTGCAGCTTAGTCTGTAACCTTTAGGAAACCTTGGTGTTTCCAGGCATGCAGATTCTGCGTTTAACAATGTTTCTTCTGGCAAGACAACAGCCAGTCATTGACCTATTCCAGTGTAGATGACGTTTTTTATTTCTGGGGAGGATAAAGTTAATGTAGTTAAGACATGCCCATGTATCCAGTGCCACTGATGCTGACCCACATAGACTTGCATCAGAGCTCATAACCCTCACAAGAATAGGAATATGTAACTATATAAAAGATTTTATATTCCTACCAAACAAGCTGCATTTCTTGTATATCAGTATCTGCTGTATGAGCACCCCCTTGTGGTGACTGAGAAGCTAGGGAATCCCAAACATAGTATATATCTTAGAGATGACCACCCAAAATTGCATGTGCTCTTCCAAGAGGGGTGGTCTGAAAGATGATTAATATGGAAAATTTAAAATCTGTCACAAAAATGTCTGGGTAAGAGAGTGGTCATCTCAAACAGGAAGTCTTTTGGAGACTGGTTTCATTGTATTTAAGGTGGAGTTCTGTTGCAGAACAGCAGTTACCGGACACCTTTTCTCTCTGCTAGGAATGAGGAGTGTACCCCAAACCCTGAACAACAGCCTCTCCCCTTTGTCCCTCTACCATCACATTTTTCCTGTAGGCACTGTGTATCCTGATAAGAAGATTCACCAAATGCAGATGTGTCCATCATATTGCCAGATGCCAGGGAAATGGTTAATGACTCCATTTGTGCTATACTCATGCTTGGCATTCTGCATAGTGATCTTCCGCTTTTGTACACTGAAGTTAGGAAAGGTAACCACACGGTACAGAGACTGTGAGATCATTGACCCTATTGTGAAAAACACATGTCACACACACTAGGTTCACAACTGTGTTCAGGTTTCCGTTCGTGGTGTCTGCTTGAAACCTAATCCGCTTAAAATAGTGGAAAACCGTGAACCCCATAGACTATAATTTGGTCTGTTGGGTTTCTGCCTGAAAAATACAGAGAGAAAAGTCCTGCTTGTTTGACTTTTCTTTCTATATTTTTAGGGTAAGTTCACACTGAGTTTTTTGGTCAGGGTTTTGAGGCCGTATCCGCCTCAAAACCCTGACCAAAAAGACGGCTCCCATTGAAATCAATGGGAGCCGCTCAGGTCTTTTTTCCGGCAGCCGGAAAGAAAAAAGAAGCGAAATCCTCATTCTTCAGGCCAAGTCACCTCGCGATTCGGCCTGAAGACACACCCTCCTCTGGACTAGGCCCATTCATTGGTTCTGTGCTGTGCACCGGCTTTCAGTCACGGCCACCCGTTTTTTTGGATCGGATTTCCGATGTGAACCCCATGTGAACTGTGGCCACGTGTAAGCGGACATTTTTTTTGTGGCCGCAGACATGCGCAGTCGGCTCTGTCCGAGGCCTACAAGTTTGACCGCCTGCGCCGGAAGAAGACACATGAAGAGGACATTCCTGAAGAAGATGTAGGCGGCGCTGAAGAGTTTTTTGCAGCACTGAGGACGCCTCCAGTGCTGTTTGAGCGTTGGGGACCGCCCCCAGTGCTGCAAGAGAACTTGTTTGCATACCGACAAAAAACGGGATTTCTACGGAACGGCGGCGCAGAGAAGACATCTGAAGGTAGGAGAAGAATAGCCTTTCTTAAGGCTATTCCTACGTGTCAACCAGAAAAAACTGTGTTTTAATGATAGGATCCCTTTAATATCGCTTTAAAACTTTGCAGTTACATGGTATAACTTCATAAAAGCATTATTATAGTATTAAAAAGTATTAAAAAAAATAAAACTAGTCCAGTAACCTCTTGATGTTCTTGTATCGAAGCACAAACCTCTATTTGTTACCATATATTTCGTCAGGTCCCTGAAATATTGTGGTTGTGTAGTGTTTTTTTTTTTCTTTTTTTTTCTTTTCTTTTTTTGCCTCAGTTGTTTTCCTTCATCTAAAATGGCATTAAGTATGCGCCAGTGGCATTCAGCCACAGCAATAAAAATGTTATTTTCAAGCGTAGATCAAGGGCAAGTACAATTCAGGGATATTATGGAGGGCAGTGCAGTGTTGCATTGCAGGGAGAAAGTTCTCATTATCATTCATTGCATTTTGCTAAGCTTGCCTGAAATGACACCACATCAGCAGAGGTGAAAGCAGATGAGTTGCACAAGAGAGCGTGAAGTTTAGAAGCTTTGCTTCTGTTGCTTGTCTGCTTTATGGAAACATTTTCAGGTTTTAATATTCAATGGCTTCCAGAATCAATGGAAAATAGTCTGAGTAATCCAGTAGTGTGGAGTGTTCATAGAAATTGTAACCGAATGTGGAATTTCACATAAAACTGTATTGTATACCAACATAAATATTAAATTATTACATTTAATATTAAAATAAAATAAATATTTGCATAATATGTATATGCTCAACAAAATTTCATGATAAAAGCTGTGCACAGAGTGGAGCTGTTTTCAGCATAAAAATCAAGAGACTGTTACCAAGTGCCACAACCCTTTTGTTCTAGGCATTAATTGGGGGTCCCAAAGGTCGGGACCCCCGCTGATCAGGCATTAAAGTGAAGCCTTCAGCTATAACTGGTTTTCATTATTCATTTAGTATGAGAAGCTTTCTGCTCCATTAAAAGGCCCATCTTCAGTAAAATGTATGCAAATCAATTTTCCATGTTGGAAATAGGATAGCTCTGCCTGTGGCGCCACCTGTCGAAAGATTTTTCATTATGCCCTGTGCTTACTGTGTAAGTGGCCATTTTTCTTGTGGCCGTGGGTATGTGCAGTCGGCTCTGCCCGAGGCCTACAAGTTTGACCGCCTGCCCCGGAAGAAGACGCATGAAGAGGATGTTCCTGAAGAAGATGGAGGCGACGCTGGAGAGTTCTCTCGTAGCATTGGGGATGCCCCCAGTGCTGCGAGAGATGTTATTTGCATATCGACTAAAAACGGGATTTCTACAGAACGGCGTGGTGGAGAAGACATCTAACGGTAGGAGAAGAATAGCCTTTCTTAAGGCTATTCCTACGTGTCAACCAGAAAAAAGTGTTTTGGTAGAATGGTAGAATCCCTTAAAATATCCAGTTCTATTGGCATTGATAAGTGCACACTCCCATTCTTGCTAGAGGAGTCTTTCCTGTTCTTGAAAGCTTTTCATTGAATTATGGAAAGTGACTATAGGAGTTTGGTGCAGTAGAAATAGTGTGAAGGAGTCGATATTGACCAAGCTTTCCTTATACAAACCAGGGCTAAGTCTGTAGGTCAAACCGCCAAAGACTCAGACTCAATCATAAATGGCGATAATCATTGTTAAAAACATTAAAGCTATTCTAATTCATTAAAAAAAATAGTTTGCCTTCCTAGTAAGGTAAATATGCAGCAATATGTATAAGCAGCATTGGAACATAGCGGAGCCACATGCAGATGAATCCCCATCAATGATCGGCCAGTTATGCAGGTGGTTTACCTGTATACAGTAGTTGTGCAGTCATTGGCATCCACATGCTGATGTCACTTCCTTAGCTTCTTACAGCCTAAGGATCTGAGCGTGTGTTAGAATGATCAGATTTTGATGACTAGACAACTGGATCAGAACAAAATGTTGGGGCTTATGGGTTGTCCCCAGACTGCAGTGTATCTAGTGTACCATCTAAGGAAGCGCAACACGTGAAAGGGTCAGGAGCTTTCAACGGTCATTGATGTGCAATACATAGAAAAGACCAGCTGTTATTGAGGACCAAGTACACATAATGGCAATCTTACTACCTATTGGCATTGGCCTTATTCGGTAGAATAACTTGTTGGGAGAAGGGTATAAGAACACATCAAAGCATTGGCTCGGATCCAAAATTCCACGTTTTGCACTTTTTGGTTGGATTTGATGAATAAAGAATCAAAGGCAAATAGCCCAGGACACTTACAGAGGTCTTGTGGATTCTCTTGATGGGTCAAAGCAATTTTTGCAAACCCAGTTTTATTGTCATGGCTGATCAGTGTATATTATACACTATAGCATCAGGTTCTTCCATGGAAAGTATGGCAGTGATCTGCTTTGGCTTTTCTGTGCAAGGGGTGGAAATGTAATAGGAATTTGAGGTGAATTGCTCTTTCATTTCTCCTGTGTGAACATACCCGAAGTGTTTTCTATATACTCTAATTGACAAAAAAATGAAGTGTACATCTAGATGAGATCTTTGACTGCTAGACATGCCTGTATGTCACATTCTCAAACATTTTTCCCAGTTTACGGACTTTGAGATGAGGGCTTATCGCTGAACTGAGAAGCAGAGCGATCATTTCACAAGCTAGGCCATTCCTAAATAACTGTTAGGTGTTGACATGCAAACAGACTCCAGACAGGCCACCAAAAGAGAGACTCTCTTGATATGCATGTGCAGCTACCATAGTTTCCTTGTCCACCATTCTGATACATTTGTGAATGGCGTTAGCCTTTATCCATTCACGTTTGCTCTAGAGGATGATTACTGGGAATCCAACCACCGGAGCCTCTGGCCATCACATGGACAAGGGTCCTCATGTCCCTTGTGTGTTTGGAGTGGTAGTGTGCCTACAAGACCACAGCTCTTCACTTCTATAAGATTGATTGAAATGGCAAGGGATAAGTGCTGTTAGTGAGGGAGACGCCTTTTAATGTAGTTCTATCTGAATTTTCATGATTTCAGTCATAAGCGCCTTTAGCTTTAATCTGAATGCGACCTCATTATCTCCATTCATTGTTCTTTGCTGTGTTGCCTACAGTGAATTGGGCATTGCATGATCTAAAGGGAAACCAGCCAAGCATATGAGCGACATGTGGATTATGAAGTCAGTACACTGTACATAAAAGAAAATGTCATTAATTTTAGGACCTGCAGTGATTGTTTAGCACATGGGTTTATGTAATGGTACAGATCACAAATCTTTAGTTAATATTGACGTACAAAACTGGATCAGAAACTCTTCTCTTTAGTCTGAGATTGTATGCAAGGAAACATATAAAGGTTTTCTCATACCAATAGATTCACATCATTTATCTGGGACCTACACATATCTTGAGAACTGGTCTGTCCTCTCGCCCCCTTCTTGCAGCTGTTGTTCCTGGAGTGGTGAATCTCTCAATTCATTCCAATGGGAGTTCTGGAAATAAGTAGGTGCATTTGGCTAATTTTGGTTTTCTACCCTAGAAGTGAATGGAGTTGTGCACATGCATGGCCATCTCTGCAGTCACAGTGGTGGGACCCTTTTCTGAAACACATTTTATTGCATATCCTGTGGTATTCCTTTTTCATTGACAGTGGATTGTTTGGTGCTAAGAGAAGTATTTCACAGTGACTCTGTCTCATTACAGTGTGAAAAGACCTGTCGGGATGAGCAGCATACTTGGAAAATTAGGCAACAAAAAGCAGAAGTTGAGCACATTGGAGAAATCCAAGCTGGACTGGGAGTCATTTAAAGAGAAAGAGGGGATTGGCGAGGAGCTGGCTATCCACAACAGGGGCAAAGATGGGTAAGAACAAATTCCAAAGTATCTTTAAAGTAAATGGCCATAGATTATGCCGCGCCAAGTGTGCCACTTGACATTTTACTGTACTTTGCAGTATTGCTGTCTTTAGCTTACCATCAGTGGTGTAACTAGGAATGGCGGGGCCCCCGTGGTGAACTTTTGACATGCCCCCCCCCCCTTCCTGACCGACTCCGAAGACCTTGACCGACCGTGTCCCCCCCCCCCCCCCGCCACATTCCTGCGCACTCTATTATGTCCCTCAGTGGCCCCTGCACATGGGATTATACCCCATTGTGGCCCCTGCACACACGGGATTATGCCCCATAATGAACACCCACAAGCAATTATTATACTCTGGGGTATTTTCAGACCCAGAGTATAATAATCAGAGACCGAGAGGAGATAGACATAAAAAAAAAGAAGTTACTTACCTGTCTCCAGCTCTGCTGCAGTCTTTGGTGGTGTTCGCCATCTTTAATAACGCACGGATGTCACATGACATTTCATGCTATCCCTCCATCTGCCTCCAGTTTCATGTCCTCCCTCCATCTGCCTCCAGTTTCATGTCCTCCCTCCATCTGCCCCCAGTTTCATGCACCCCTCATCTCTACCCCCAGTTTCATGTCCTCTCCTCCATCTGTGCCCCTAGGTTACTGTTGCACCTCAATTGCTCCACACCACACATACAGACACACACACACTCTCCATTCTGCATCTCACAACCCCCTCCCCTTCAGTACAATACAATACACAGAGCGCCCTCTGACTACTATTAGGCAGTCATTAGTAACAGCAAGTCTGAATACAAACAATGTGTAGAGTACTGATCCTTCTACTGACACTGACCTCCCCCTCCTCCTAATACACAGATATCAGGACACTGACCTCCCCCTCCTCCTAATACACAGATATCAGGACACTGACCTCCCCCTCCTCCTAATACACAGATATCAGGACACTGTCCTCTCCCCTCCTCCACACCACACATACATACTCACACACATACACAAACTTTCCATTCTGCATCTCACATTCCCCTCCCCTTCATTACCTAGCACCACATCTCTCCTTCTCTTCATCTCTTGCAAGACTGCACGGGCTATAAAGACACGCCCACCTAGTCATGTGACGGCTAACGTCACACAAGGTTCTTCATCTACAGGTCCTACAAGCTTTCCCCTGATCTTATCACAGTTACAACAGTTTGTCTGTGATAAGAGCGGGGGTAGCTGTCAACGGGCCTCTAATGTCCCAGGCCCTATGGCAGCTGCCTCTGCTACTATGGTGGTAGTTACACCACTGCTTACCATCAGCAGGACCTTTCAGTATGTAACACTGGCAAATTGATCTGATTTTCAAGTCTCTATTGAACTAATGATAGTCCTGCTAATTTGCGCTATAAACCATTGAGACCTTTATAAGTCTATTTTTTTTCCATCGGGCTGCACCCTTTTCTTTAACTACAGCAAAACACTTACCAAACAATTTTTTTTTCAGTAAAATGTAGCAATGGCGTTTTCCATAGAACATGACTTTCTGTAAATATACTTTCCATTTTTTGAGCATTTACTGATGCTGTAATAGTTTTATACTTTGGAAGAACCCCCATGAAGAGGACATGTTACCTCTACTGACATGTCTGTATTAGTGAACACTGCATTCCACATAAAATAACAGTTCTGAATCTTTTTTCCTTTTAACATCAGTTACTTCAACCACCCAGTTGAAAAGCCTGAACTTTTTCATTGTAATAGAGCCCTGGCTTTTAGTTGTGCTGGGATCCTGCAGTGATCTTATGGCCACCAACATTGTGCTGTCACAATGACATGTATATATGTCAGTCTGCAGCAAAATTACGTACATGTATGCCATATTGCGTATAGGAGTTACCAAAAAAATGTAACTGGCAAATTTATGGCCAAAACTTGCAGATTAGCTCGTAATTTACTATGATTTACACTTCTGTCCTGTACAATAGGACAAACAGTTAGGTTAGCAAGATATGTACAGTACAATACAGTAAAATCCATTAAGCTTGTACCTTATGATGTGAAAATCCTAATTTCTGTAATGGGAATATTTTTGGTCCATTTCAGACTTTCTGTCATCCCTGGTTATAGTACTCACCGTTTCTCATGTTTTAGCTCTCCAAAGTACCAGTTTGTAAAAAGATGGCACATTTCTGCCAATGAGCAGTATGGGGCCCTGAAGGGTACAGCCATTGCCAAAGATGTTTCATGGGTCCAAAGAAGCAGATCACATTTTGGTGTTTTGGAATTTCTGGTAGTACTGCAATTATTTGCGATTATTTCAGTTCACTGTATATTTTAATAGGTTTTAAATTATTCAAGGTTCAATACAATATAGAGAGTTTCCTTCATCTAATAATAATGCAAAATAAGTGCTGTGTATTAACTGCACAAAAGAGGCGGCTGGTCTACCCCTGGCACTAGATTGTGCAGTGTTAGCAGCTGGCACAGCTCCTCCATTCAACACTGTACAGCTTGCTGACCTGACTCAGCATGCTCTTGTCGTAGCTAGTTTCTTCTTGCCTGAGGGGAAAGCTACTGCTGTATTCTTGGCATGAGATCATCTTGCGTAACCCTCCAGGACATTGTAAGGACTCACATTTTCTCTTAATTATTCACTTAGTATTATGAGAGTGACCGTCCTGCCCTGTGGACCAGATAGCAGCAAAAATGTTCTTTTTCTGTAGAAAGTTTGAAAGCACCGTAGAGTTTCTGAGCGAAATGTGTGTTCGATTTATGGAATGAGGAGTGACTATGTTAGCATGCCATATTGTGATGTTTGTTAACCAGCCATCGATTGTGGGTCCATGGAGGCGGATATCTTGCTTATTCATTCTTTGGAAGCCCATCTGAAAGATTGATTTACATACACCAAAATAAATAATTGGGATACTCACTTTCACTTTGCATCTGTTATGGAAACTTAGTTTTCTATAAAAAAAATTTAAAAAATAAACTGTCTCTCAGGTGGATAAATGGTACCGTGAGGAGTGCAAAAAGAAAAGTCCACGCTTCCTTTGGAACGGGAAATAATAATATTTAGGTATAGTGGGTTTGTGACATTTCCTCAGAACCACACACTACCCACTTGACCTTTGGGATTGGTGAGGCTGGATGGCCAAATTGGGGGTCACCTGGATATCAGCTGTCTGCGTGGATAAGGCTGTATGTAGAATCTGCTAAGTTGTGGAATCGGTGCTGTTACACAACAACCAAAAATCTGGTAGGCGTACTCTTCCCTTCACAATGACAGCCGAAGCCGGAGATATAAAAAATGATGTGACTTTTACTGATAGGCAGATAACGCGTTTCAGGGTTTAAGGTGCTAGTACAAACCCCACCCCTTCATCAGATCTCCTTTCTGGTGCTGAAGGCTTGGGCTTTCAGACTCATAAAGTCCCCCCCCCCCCCCCCAGCCCACAGCAATCAAGTGTATACCCAACAGCAGCAGAAAGGAGATCTGATGAAGGTTTGGGGTTTGTACTAACACCTTAAACCCTGAAACGCGTTATCTGCCTATCAGTAAAAGTCACATCATTTTTTATATCTCCGGCTTCGGCTGTCATTGTCAAGGGAAGCGTGCGCCTACCAGGTTTTTGGTTGTTGTGGAACAACACCGGTTCCACAACTTAGCAGATTCTCAGGTGGATAAAAGCAGAGGAAAGTTTATTTAGAAGTGAGGTTACAGCAAAAAGAGTATTATAGAGGTATTTTAAGAATAAATGAAAGAAAGAGACTGAACAATGAAGTTCTGTGATAGGGCAGAGAAGTCTGGCAGATATTCCAAAAACAGGGGTTCAGAGGTCAGAATTCTGCTAACCAGCCATCATAACATTCTCTAACATTCAACTTCTCGCTTATAGGAGAATCGGCATAATTATACAAGTGACATATAGTGACTCTGAAGAACATATACATTATATATATATGGCCTATACATTCGGCTTCTCTCCCTTCACGGCAGCGCTTATCTCAATATTTTGACTAATGTATCCAAATCACTATTTCTCAACACGCCTGGTTCCAAGTAATTATATTTTATATAGCTGAACGTTCTTCACATAACAAGGACATGTGAAAATGTCAGCAATAAAGGAATTAGCAGTATACATATATACGAATATAATAGCAATTATTGGTTATTAGTAAAGATTAGAATGATTATTTTTCTTTTATCCTATCAAAATAAATCCCTTTGGTTGCCTACAAAGCTGTTTCTATATCTCTAGTTCACAGGATCAGCTGACTCAAACTTTGTTTTTTCCCCTTGTGCATCCTTTGCTAAGATATCGCCTATATCAACATGTAAATGATCTCTTTGGCGCAATAGTGTTGCTCCATAGACATCAATGGCAACTCCCTCATTGCTCCAAAGAAAGTATTTGCATATGGATAAAATCTAATATCTCAGCAAAGGACTTGAAGATCCACAAGAGGACAACATGTCCTACAAGCAGATTGTTTTATGCTACCATTGCCTGTTGAGAGCAGATTACCTAGTGTAATGGGGAAGTATGGGTAGGAAATCTGTCCATGTAAAAGAACTGTGGCTCATAGAAAATAATATAAACTAAATAAAAATAGCATTTTTTTAAAAAAAATCATTGGGAGCTTTAGTGATGTATTTAGTCAGTAAGTCTCATTGATCTGTGATCTTAATTTTTACTTTTTTATATTTTAGGTACATTGAAAGGAAAGCCTTCCTGGAACGAGTAGATTATCGTCAGTTTGAACTTGAGCGGGAAGTCAGACTAAAAAATATGAAGCCATAGCTTTTATCATTGGACAAAATAAGTTCCCTGGAAGACTGTCATGTTATCTGAATGTAAGAGCGCTGTACAGAGGCCACAGTAGAAAATGGCAAACATTTTAAAATAGCGTTTATCTACTATCTAATCTGTATATTTCGGCTGTCCTATGAACATTTTATGTGTTGTGCGTTTTTTTTGTTCTTTTTTTTTTTTTTGGCACTGAGCGGTTTCCGTGACTTTGGATAATAAATTTATCTTTGTAATTTATTAGTTTGGGTTACTGTCTGTGATGGCGCTATAGAATTGTGTATGTGAGTAGCAGGGCCCACATTTATTATAGCAGGCTATCGACCTTTTTAAAAATTGGCCTATCCTCAAGCCACAAATCAATTGTTTCCCAAATTGTGCAGCTCCCATAGTTCTTTACATGCCGTGTGCTATTCTGGTCACTCGCTATCAGTAGTTGTGATTATGGGTAAGTACGGCAATGTCCCATTCAAGTTGAAACGTACAGTGTGTCGGGATCTGTGTGATCCAGTAACCAGCTGAGTTGTGGAGGTCCCGACTTTCAGACCTCCATAGATTTTAAATTGAAGGCCTATCCTATTGAAAATAAAACTGTAAATACAAAATTCAAAAACTGTGAACCCATTAAGTGCAAAGATGAGTTCTTTGCAAAATAAAACACAGTAGGGATCTGGTACAATACAGTATATTTCAACGTAAAGCTTTAGGCTTCATTCACACAAACGTGCTTTTGATCTGAGTCCAGACACATGTATCTCAATAGGCCCGATACACAAAGCTGTAGTTTTTGCAGCTTTGCGTTCGGGCCTAGTTAAAGAGACGCAAATTATGTAATTGCAGCTCTGTCAATTCATTTCATTGTACGGGTCAGTGAAAACCATGAATGACACACAGCCATGTACAGGGGTATTGGTGACTTCACATACATACTGAGCTACCGTAAATATATGGTAGAGTCGGTTTCTTTGTTAATGTATTATCAGAAACACTTGGTGTGTTTACACCACTTCAGTAATAAAATATTCCGTATCTAAGTGTTCTATGTATCATTTTGAGGCAAAATGGTTCATCCTAGAGCAAGGCAGACTATATACACACGGCCCTGAGGAGCAGAACTGAATAGATTTTATATACCTTACAGGTAAGAAGAGATTTACATATCGGTTCATATGGAAAATGTGTTTGCGCTGTGTTTCGACATTGAGATATAGTAGGCAAACAGTGTTAATTTCACCTGCAGCTCAACCACCTCACTAAGCAGATCAATTACTTTTGCCCAAAGAGCCAAAATGAGACTGTAGGCCCACAACTTGCTGCTGGTCCAGCGTCCAAACATGACATGCTTAGCTGCTGGGGAGGGTGTAGAGGGGTTTTCGAGTATTGCCAATACAAACTAATGCAATAGATGGCGCTCAGCATTTGGTTATGGGGACTACGCCCCTCCCTAATGCTGTATATATTTCAATTTCTTGACTATGTAGTACATTTTAGAGCATGCAAAGCCGTTTCAGCCATTTTGTTCAGTTTTGCATGGGCTATAAATGTGATTTTACTCAAGACACTCCCCATGAACATCAAGGAATTCTCCTTCAGAAGAATTGTTAAAGGCACAGCAGCATAAATGTGCTCCAAACTACAAAGGCATCTTCGTGGGACAATCACTTTGACAATGTTGACCCTTACAGCTATGAGCAGAGGAAGTGAACTCCATACCTTGAATATATCTTTCGGCAGTGATATCAAAGGGAATATATGCAGGTCATAGGATTGCATGTGGTCTATTTTCCTGTTACTTAAAGTGTGAGATAAAAGTAACTTAAGATTTATACAGATCACTAGAACATTGCCTAAATGTATCCATAATTGCTTTGGGGTCAGTGAAGAGGGTGTTGTCAACTGATGTTATTTTCAGTATAGGTAGAGACGAAGAGTTCGGACTGACCATATACGCCAACAGCTTGCTGGACTTTTCGCCCCATTGAAAGAAAATGGACGGTGCTAGGCCTTCTCTCTCAGAGGTTGTAAGGATTTCCTACCGGTCATTAGTCATCTCATTCTGTTTTCAGCAACAGGATCTGTAATATAGATTCCTTCCAACCTAGAGCACCTGTCTGCCAGTTCCTCCACCTCCTCCAGGCTGTCCTAGGTAGCCATTGCTAGATACTATTGCATGTGCCAAAACATTGGGGTACAAATATTCCTGTGGAGGGAAGAAATATCCACTACAGGTGTAACCACCCCACCTCCTACACAACTGCAACCAGCCTGGTAATAAATTTGACAGCAGAGAGCCTTAAATGTACCCCACACAAAGTCCATAATAATATTCATGCCTCCTATGTACAATATTGCATCATCTGGATATGTCATAGCAAATGAGAATTACTTAGTTAAGGTTTTGACAAAGGTTTGTACCTCTTAATAAATCTGCTCATTAACCATTAAGGATTGGGCCATTTTTTCTGGTTCAGGACCACATAGATTTTTGGGTGTTTGGTGCATGTGGTTTTAAAGATTATAGCATTTTTTTGTTCATTTTCATGCATTATTATACAACTTAAAATAATGTCTAGAAAAGGTTTAGATTAGAAAGACATTGTTCGGTTGTTCTGGTATTGCAGCTCAGCTCTATTGAAGCGAGTAGGGATGAGATGCAATGCCACGTACTAATAAATTTTCCTTGTACAGTGTGCTTAGTTTGCAGGCTCTCCTTTATTGGATTGCTGCATGTTACTGTACTAAACTAATGGTTTTTTGGATAATTTAATGTGTACCATAAACTTACTGATTTAAAAAAAATATTGGTGTGTGGGGTCGCTAAGTGCTGAGGCGCATAGTGGTTTGCTGACACAATAACTGCAGAGCTAAGCACAAAAAAATGCACCAGAAACTTTATGGTGTGGGTTTTTGTGGTTGACCATGCTGGTGCACCAGCTGCACCATGTCAAGCATGTGTAAAGCATGGCACTTACTTAGCCCTTTGGGTCAAGCAAGGGGAAATCTTAATGCTTCAACATATGAAAATGTTTTACCGAGACCGTCCTGGCTGGTTCACGACAGACTGTATTCTGCAGGAAAAAATCACCCATGCTAGAAGTTTCAGACAGACTGTCACACAAAAATATCAGTGTTTTCCACGAGTGGCTGCTTTTGGCCAATCATCAGCTAACTTATGCAGAGTAACCCCGCAGAAAACAGATCAACCAAGTATCAGCTGTGAAACTTGGTCCGTTTGTTGGCTGGATTTACTGGCCTGAATAGAATGGCGGGAGAGAGACTCCTAGTAGTATACTGCTCATGCTCCATAGGGATTATAGCATGGGACAATATGTCACCGGGAAACGGGGACTCCTAGCATCATGGATCATTCTCATGCTAAGAGATACTGGAAAATAGTAGACCTTTTTTATCATGCATAAAATACAATTTGTTTCTTTATATTTGTCTGTAACTGAATAACCTTGTTGGAACAGCCCTTCACAAGAGATTGATTTATTTAAAAAAAAAAAAAAAAAAAAAATTAAATAAAAAGTGCACTTTACTCTACCATCATATGACCGAGTTTCAGCATGTGTTGCCAGATTTACGCGCGTTTCGGCACTCACTGGCCTCGAAACGCGCGTCGGGCGCACCAGTACTGTGGTAAGCATGCTGTTATTATTGTGTTTATTATACTCCATGCTCGGTTTTCCCTTTACACAATGTGTTTAATTTTGTGCATCTGTTGGTCCACACTGTCCACTATGGCAGCTATTATCAATGTTATTAATTAGCGCTTGCTGTTTTTCACTTTTCGTTGGAGAGTGTTTGTCCTCTTTTTTTGCACTTTTTGTAAACCTAGCACATGGTTGTTACTATTGACTCTTTAAAAGACTGTGCCTCCCACATACTGGTCAATATTTGGTCACATTGGTTCTCCTTTTAATATTTGTTACTATATTTATCCATACATGTTATTTTATACTATATTCCAATAAAATATTTAATTTCATGGTGATCCTGTCTCTTGACATTGTTTTCTATTAGCATTTTTTGGATCTTCACCTCGTGATTAAGCGTTTTTGCATTTTGTATATATGTGGCATCTAAGAGGTTAAACGCCTGGGATCAGTAGTTTGAAAGTCTTTATTTAGAAACTCTATAGATTAATAAATGAATATTTACTTGTAAATCACTATAATGCAGGTATACTATACATTGTCTATTGAATATTTGATAGGGTTACTATTAAGGGTGTTGTTATGTGACTCCTGCCCACACCAGTAACATTCCTCTTGAGAAAGCAAAAAAAAATAAATAAATCACAAGAATGTACTGAGGTATGATGGACATGCCAGTTCTATCCAGATGATGTTAAAGGTTACTGCTTGTTGCTCCAGTAGATAGATAGATAGATAGATAGATAGATAGATAGATAGATAGATAAACTTCAGTGTGTCTGCAGGAATCACCTGGACTGGTGCACACCTAACTAATGCCCCACCAATGTCTATACCATAGATCCATACCACAATGGAAAAAACCTCCACTATCTGACACATCTGACATATTACATCCTTTGCTAGATCATATGGTGGTTATAACCATGGTTTGATGCACCATATTGTATATGTTATGTATGTTCATATTTATACCCTGTTTCATGTGATTTTAATGAAAATGTTGTATATAGGATTTGGTGATTATAGGAAACTAATGATTGGCCCTCTGTTACAAGGGCGGGGATTGGTGGTTTCTTATATAAATTACACTGGAGTAGATGTGTTTATTTGCACTTGAGAAAGGTCCCCGTGTGGACCGATACGTGGTGTACTGCTTTTTCCAATAAAAGGACATATTCCATCCATACAAGTTGCTGACAGACCTGATTGTTTTTTCTATTGCAAACCCTTTTGCCTGGAGAGGGGTTATATATATATATATATATATATATATATATACATATATATACACCTTTAAATTATATACACCTTTATATCCACAATTTTCATTCATTGAAGAAATGAATAAGCAGTTATTAATTCAGCAACTCCTGCTGTCTCTCCCCATACGCATGTACTTTTTACTTAGCAGATTGTGCATATGTTCTAATTAGGGAGAGGGGAAAAGGCAGCTGTCTAACACCTCTAGTGGGGGTTTATCTCCCCAAGAACAAACGCATCGGCTTGTTAAAATCTAACAGCGAGCGATTTATCTCCCCCAACATCTGCCGGAACTGACCTTCAATGAACCATTTTAACAACCAATCCCATTTGTTGAAGTCGATGCTCCTTGATAGGAGTTTCCCCAAAGGGTTCTGAGAAAAGTATATGGGGATGTAAAAAACTCCTTGAGAGAGAGTCTCTTTGTCCTCCAGAGCCACAAGGAATTGAATGCTACCAGGCTTATTGGAAATTTTGACCAGGTCCAAGAAGTGGAGGTACATAGGAATCTGTACTTTAAATTCATCTATTGGTTTATGAAATGACTAAAATGAAAGCTGAATCCCCCCCCAAAATGTGTTTTTATTAAGAAAATAAATTGGCTTCACTGGTGAAATATTGATCATTTAATGAACACAGAAAGGTCAGATTTTGACAAGACAAAAGCTTTATTGCCTTGTCATGTGATTCCCCCAATCCTAGTCTACAGCCTCGCCAGTGCTCACTAATTGGTTGATTAGTGTGTATGTATAAGAAGAACTCCAGCACCCCAGACCTTCACCTGAACTGCAACTTCACCACTGACAACATGCCAAAAATCAACCCTGCGACCAAGGCCTTGATTATCAAGAAGCTGAAGACCAGATCCACTGCAGAGGTGGCGGGCACCTTTAATGTGTCTCATCGTCAAGTACAAAGAATTAAAAAAAGATTTGTACAGACTGGAAATGTTTTTGGCAAGCCCAGGTCCGGCAGACCCCACAAGACAACTGCTCAGGAAGAACGTTTGTTGGTTAGAAAATCAAAACCAGCCCCTCTTCCACTGCAGTAGAGCTCCAACAGACATGGTCACCTCAAGTCCCTGTATCAACTAGAACAGTTTATACGATTCTGTCTCGAAATGGCCTTCATGGTGGAATCAGTGCCCAGAAGACAGCACTAAACAAAAGGCAATTAAAGACCCACAGCCTGCTAAACGGATTGACGCTGGAAAAATGGCAGAAGGTGGATTTCTCAGATGAATCTTCAGTTGAATTACATCCCAACCGCCGCAAATACTGCAGGAGACCTACTGGAGCCCATATGGATCCAAGATACACCCAGAAAAGGTTTGGTGGTGGAAAGATCATGGTCTGGGGTTATATTCAGTATAGGGTGTGCAAAACATTTGCAAGGTGAAAGGCAATATCAATAGCCTAAAATATCAAGAAGTATTAGCTCCCTCTTACATTGCCAATCATAAAAGGGGTCACATTTTGCAGCAGGATGGTGCTCCATCTCATACATCCATCTCTACATTAAAGTTCCTCAAGGCAAAGATCAAGGTGCTCAGGGACTGACATGAACATCATTGAGCATGTTTGGGGTAGGATGAAAGAGGAAGCTTGGCAGATAACTCTGGGAGGTATGTAAGACTGCATTCTGTGCTATTCCTGATGACTTCATCAATAAATTGTATGAATCATTGTCGAAATGCACGGATGCCGTCCTTCAAGCTCATGGAAGTCACACAAAATATTAAATATCGCTCTAATAGCACCACAACTTCATTCACCAATGTTATGAAACATATCTTTGTATTTGAACTGAATTATTGGTTTAATTTTCACATTACTTTATGTGAGCGACAAAACTTTTGTCTTGCCAAAATCTGACCTTTCTGGCTTCACTGGCGCAATATTGATCATTTAATGAACACAATTTATTTTCTTAACCAAAAAAACATTTGGGAGGGTTTCAGCTTTCATATGAGTCATTTCATAAACCAATGGATGAATTTAAAGTCAGGTTATAAGCTTTTGATTCCACAACATGGATAAGCAACAGAACTTCTACCAGGGACTGTACTTGTGAGAGACACTGCACATTGAAGTGTGAAAGGAACCTTAATCTAGTGAATGGCAAATTGTAATTACATGCTTTGGGTTGTTGCTGGGGGTCTGAGGATCCCGGCATTCGTGGCAACCCAAATCACCCATCAACTTTAAAGTCATGGCAGCACATGCATACATTTGTATGGGTTCCCTAAGCATAGATAAATAAAAGAGCCAATATCTGTGATATTTCCAGTAAGCTAAGTTTGTAGTAAGCTTGATTCCTGTACCGTATCTATGCAGTAAGTCTGGTTCTTGTACCGTATCTACTGTATGTAGTCAGCCTGGTTCTTACTTCATATCTAACTACAGTCATCAATAGGGGGAGATCTGTCTATATAAGTTTATACAAGTATTTAAAGGGGTTGTCCAGGCTAAACTTTTAAAGTTTAAAACTGCTGCAAAGGAAAACTTAAAAAACTTAAATAAATAAATAAATACTCAACAGTGCCCAAGTCTCCTGGTTCATTTGCGCTCCCGGGTCTCTTCTGGCATTGTGCTGAACCCACTTGTAGTGACTTTCAGGCCCTTTGCTGATTGGCCTCTGTGGTCACGTGACACTAGAGCAACAGGGAGAGGTGAGTATGTTTTAAAAAAAAAAAAAAAAATTCACTGCCCCCATTTTATTTAAACTTTAAAAGGGTTTTCCATTTTTGCCTGGTCAACCCCTTTAAGATCTCAATAGAAGCTAGCTATTAAAATCTCTACACAGTTAGCTCCCTCTAGTGGCAGTAAAAACAGTGTCTGGAAGCCAATGTGCAGTGCCCCCTTACCACCATGGGTGCCATAGCGGGGTCTGCGTCTAGGGGATTAGTCCATAATTTTCTTTACTAGAACAGGACTATAAGAAATACATTGGATTTAGACTCTTGTTCTGTTCCTGGCCTAGTTTTGTTCTCAGACTTTTCTAATTTCCTGTGATGTCGAGCTGGCAGCTATGCGCAGCTCAAGGTTAAGGAAAGGAAGATGTTATTGACTTCCAAATTTTCTGCTCCGCTTTCTTCGAAGAACAAATAACCCAGAACAGGATATTTTGGATGATTTGGAGATGTTCTGAATAGCTGACAAGACACAAGCAGCAAAGGTCATATTAACAGACTATTCTCTCCTTGGCTTTCTTTCTGAGATTAAGAGGGCTTCTTATCATTGTTTGATGGGGTATTTCTGTGCCCCTGTAACAGGCACGGGCAAGCCATGAATGCAGTGGTGTAACTAGGAATGGCGGGGCCCCGTGGCAAACTTTTGACATGGGCAATCCCCAAACCTGACCAACACCGAAGACCTTGATTGTCCGACTATCACCCCCCTCCGCATTCCTGCGCGCTCTATTATGCCCATAGTGGCCCCAGTATACAGTATTATGCCCCATAGTGGCACCTGCACACAGTACTATGCCCCATAGTGAACACCCATGAACAATTATTATACTCTATACCCAGAGTATAATAATCGGAGACTGAGCAGTGATATAAAGATAAAAAACACTGCCACTTACCTATCCCCGGCTCTGCTGCAGTCCTCAGTGGTGTCGGCCATCTTCAATGATGTCAGGACGTCACATGACCCGGGACGCAGGTCCCAGTCAAGTGACGTCAGAGACATCACACAGCTAGGCCCGATGCCTGTATGGAGCGCGGAATGGTGTCTTATGGCTATGAGGATGCTTTGCTCTTGAAGCTATCCAAGTTCTCTACATCTGAAGCTGTCTTCAACTCTTACAAGTGGTCCTCCTCTCAAATTGCCCTAAAAGCTTTCTCATTCACCAAGACTGCAGGAGCAGGCCCTTAAAGGGGTTTTCCCATCTCACTGTTTCAGCAGTTTTCCTGTTGTCTTTTCTTCTCACTTCCTACAATTCTCACCCTCACTTGTTGAATGGTACAATGAAGTATCACAATACTTATGCAGGTCAGATACTATGCACATGCTTGTAGAGAACAGACTCAGTGTTATCTGTGTGTTTACATAGAGAGATAACAGACTCTGCTTTTTCAGCAAACTGCAATTAGCTGAAGTGATTGTCCTGCCGGCAGAGCAGTGAGTGAGTGACGTCACTTGTGCTACCTCACGGGTCTGTGGTTATGAAAACCTTGAGGAATTGATTCAGAAAGTATATTGGAAAATTGTACATTTTTTTTTTATTATACAATTACATTTGTCTCTCAATATTTGTCTAAACTGAACAACCCTTTAACTCATCTCCATGCACAGAAATTATATATATAAAAAAAAAAAAAAAAAAGTTACAGGTGTCAGAATATTGCGACTCCAAGGAATTTTTTTTTGTAAAGTTTTGGCATCCACATAATGGTACCGACCCATAGAAGGGGCATGTAATTTTTGCTACACAGTCAATGTCGTAAAAACTAGCCAGTCAGAAATTCGTGCAAATGCAGTTTTTCTCCAATTCAGAATTTCTCCTCATTCAGATTTTTTTTCCACCTTTCCAGGACATCGTATGGAAACAAACATTAAAGGGATCCTATCATTGACACAATTTTTTCTGCTTATCACATAGGAATAGCCTTAAGAAAGGCTAAGAAAGGCTATTCTCCTACCTTTAGATGTCTTCTCCTGGTTTTCGCCGATATGCAAATGAGTTCCCTCGCAGCACTGGGGGCGGTCCCCAGCGCTCAAACAGTACTGTGAGAGAACTCTCTCCAGCGCCACCTCCATCTTCTTCAGGAACAGGGTCTTGATGCGTCTTCTTCCGGGGGTTGGCTTCAAACTTCTAGACCTTGGCAGAAAAAATTCTGTTTAAATGATAGGATCCCTTTAAGCTCTGATACACATCTGCGAACAGGAAAAAAAAAATAAAAAAAATGGCGTTTAGAAAGTGGGCGTCAAAATCGAAAATTGAAATATGCCTGCAGCGGCAAGGGGTTAATGATTTATATTTTTTGGAAACACCACACCTAAAGATATCTTCATATAATACAATTTTGAGATGTTTTAAAAAAAAAAAAAAAAAAAATTATATATATATATATAAATATAAGCATCATAGACACTTAACATGATCGTGTCGTGATGCTCCTGTGTAATGGTGCAGAATGGTGCTCTAGTTCTGCTAGTTGTGACAGATGTAAGTTCTCTGCAGTTCTTCTTATTTGAAATCACTCCCAGGATCTGTATCGACATCCTGTACATTTCCCGCTTCATAGAACTTGTCACCCCAGTGCAAAATCAATCCATGGGTATGTTACGTTGAAACGTGCTGTGAGAAGCGCTCCTCTTACATAACATGCATGGTCGTTGAAGAATGCAGAGCTTCTACATGACTTGGCACATACACTGGTCTACAGACAGGTCCTTCATTCAGGGAGAAGTCTTGGAGCACCCTGCTGTCTCCTGCCATGCTCAACTGGTCCGCCTGACAGTATCTTGTGCAACTGTTCCTAACAGCTGGCAGGGCACAGTCAGTAGGCATATTGCTCTGTTTATAGAGATTAAATATGAAAGCTAATGGTGGGTATGATGTAACAATATGTGTCGCAGGATTGTGCACATGAAACACTTATATTAGGCATTCTAGATATAAATGACCACTTGTCATAGATTGCACATAGATTGCATCTAGTAAAGCATTAAAGTGTGTCAGTTCAGGTTTTTTTTACTAATATATAGAGGAATGTTTGAACATTTTTTGCAATATACAGTAAAATTAAGTTATTTTATGTCCTTTTAATAGAACATGGGCTCTAAACTTCTCTCTCACAATCCTCTAAGTATTGCCATAAATAATATGTGTACACAATGTTTGGCCAGTGTGTACAGCCGTTGCCAAAAGGGATCATTTCATATAGATGTATATCTGGTCTTATATAACAGATTCTCAATCTGTGTATATGCTACAGGATCGCTGCATTGGAAAATCCCATTCCCAGCTGTGTCTTTAATAGAGATGACCGATCAAATATTACAATATTCAACATATTCGATTCCGATTGAATACCACGTAGTAAACGCAGTAAAAATTCATATCCCCTCCCACCTTCCCTGGCGCTTTTTTTGCACCAATAACTGTGCAGGGAAGGTGGGACAGTAAGCAGGAAAACGTAGACATCGAAAAAAAATAGGAAAAAGTCATTGGCTAAATCAGGTGACCTTGGATTTATAAGAATAGTGTCAGCCATATTCGTGTCAGATGCGGTTTGGTGAGATAGGGAGAGACTTACTGCTGAGGGTCAGATAGCGATTGTAGCTTCTGCTAGGCAGGAAAACGGAAAACAAAAAGCTCTTTTCAGAGCTACACTGCAGGAAGAGTGTATATACTCAACCAGTGGTGTAACTAGGAATGGCGGGGCCCCGTGGCGACACCGACGCCGAAGACCTCGACCAACCCCTCTCCTTCGCACTCTATTATGTCCCTTAGTAAGCCCTGCACACAGTATTATACCCAATAGTGGCCCCTGCACACAGTATTATACCCAATAGTGGCTCCTGCACACAGTATTATGTCCAGGAACAGCAAGTAAATAGGGCCCATAACGGCCAATTTAAAAAAAAAAAAAATTTAAAAACGCAGCGGTAGCGGCTGTCACCGGGCCCCCTAATAGCCCGGGCCCTGTGGCAGCCGCCTCCGCTGCCTCTATGGTAGTTACGCCCCTGTACTCAACCTGCCAAAATTTCACAAAAGCCCTTTTTAGGTCTCAAGTAGTCAGCCACTACCTCCAGGCGTGTAGTAACACAACAGTCTGCCTCTCCTGGCGATGTAGTGGTTGTGGACCCGCAACCAGCATGTCCCGTCCTCAGTGCTAATAATAAGAAACAGTTCCATGTTTCTGTGCCAGCTCACAAGTTCCTCGACCTCCTCCTCGTCCTCCTCCAACACCACCACCATTAAAAACAAAGTAAAATAACCCCATTAAGACTCACCCCAAGGGCCTTACAAATAAGTTTTTAGGGCTCAGCCCAAGGGCCAAAAACTAAAACTCTGCTAGTTAAAGGCTCAACTCACCCCAAGGGCCAAAAACACTGCTGGTAAAAGGCTGAACTCACCCAAAGGGCCTAAAACACTGCTGGTACAAGGCTCAAGTCACCGCAAGGGCCAAAAACTAAAACACTGTTGGTTAAAGGCTCAAGTCACCTCAAGGGCCAAAAACACTGCTGGTTAAAGGCTAAATCCACCCAAAGGCCCAATAACTAAAACTCTGCTGGTACAAGGCTCAACTCACCCCAAGGGCCTGAAGCTAGGTTTCAGAGGGCTCGCCCCAAGGGCCTGAAAAGTAACTTAATTTGGAAGGGCTCATGTGAAGGGCTAGAAAAGTACCATATATACTTGAGTATAAGCCGACCCGAATATAAGCCGAGGCCCCTAATTTTACTACCAAAAACTGGGAAAACTTATTGACTCGAGTATAAGCCGAGGGGGGGAAATGTAGCAGCTAATGGAAAATTTTAAAAATTAAAATGGTCGGAGTTTTTGGGTGCAGTAGTTGCTGGGTGATAGGGAAGGGGAGGGGGTGTTTTGGTTGTCTGTCTGCCCCTTCCCTGAGCTTGAGGACTGTTTTTTTTCCCCCCACTTGGAATTCAGCCTGGCTGAATATAGGGGATCTGCAGTGCTCCAATTAACCCCTCCCGATGGAACAGGAGTACTGCAGATACCCTATATTCAGTTATATTCAGTAGACCTGGCACTTTCAGACACAGGGATACCTAATGTGTATGTGTTTTATATGTATTCTAGGGAAAGTAGGGATTTACAACTTTTATTTACTTTATTTTTTTAAAGCTAATTTTTTTTCACTATTTTATGGGAGATTCTATACATTATTTTTATTTATTTATTTTTTTACTTGAGTATAAGCCGAGGGGGGCTTTTTCAGCACAAAAACTGTGCTGAAAAATTCGGCTTATACTCGAGTATATACAGTAATTTTTGAAGGTCTCACCACATCACACACACATATAAACAATGACAGTTAAGGGTGGGTACTGTTGGATTTCCCATTGCCTATGCCATCTGTGGCTGTCATGGGGAACGTGATTTAAAGGGGTCCACATTAATGTTTCTTTAGCTTAAAATTTGTGTGTCTGTCCATACTAATGTAGAGGAAAGAAGGTTTCCAAGTATTCTTCCACTTTCATAGAGGTGGTATTGAGTATGGAAAGTGTCTAGTTGATAGGCTGTGATATTGGGGTAATACTGGGACCTGGGCATGTTAGATGCCCCCAGGCATGCTTCCCCTGTTGTCCCAGTTGCATTCCAGAGGTGTTAGCATCATTTCCTGGGGTGTCATAGTGGACTTGGTGACTCTTCTTAGTCAAATAGTGGTTTCCCCTGAAACGAGCCTTTTTTCCCCATAAACTATAATGGGATTCGATATCTTCAGCCTTTAACCTGAATTTCCAATCTTTTTATAGCTAGAGCTTGATCTTGATATCATATCAATGCTGAAAAGCACTGTGAATAATACTATTAATGCACAGTGTGTAGCAATGCTTAGTTACAGGGTAGAAACATAAAAACACTGTTACTTACCTCTTCTGGTCTCTGACGCACTCCCTGCTGATGTCAGCCATCTTCAATGATGGAAGAGACGTCACTTGAGCCGGGCTTGTGTGGCGGCACATTATGACGCAGGCTGGGCCCACGTGACGTCTGGGGCGTCACTAATAGGCCTGAAGCCTTCTGGAGCCCAGGAATGGTAAGTAACATTGTTTTTTATGTTCCCTCACCTATCCTAGCCCTCTGATCATTATACTCGAGGATCTGAAAAGACTCCCGAGTATAATGAAAGTAGTGTTTGTATGGGGCCGTGGCCTTACTTACCGATCCCCTCTCCTGATCACAGCCTCTGCAGAAGGGGAAGCGCAGGCGGCTGTGAGCAGGAGCTGGGATCAGTAAGTAAATAGGGCCCGTTACCTGCTGGAGATACTCCAGCAGGTAATGGCCTATTAAAAAAAATAAATAAATAAAAACATCAGGGCCCCCTAATGTTCCAGGCCCTGTGGCAGCCGTTACCACTGCTACCCTGGTAGTTAAGCCACTGATTTTCATGACTTATGGCTTACAGGGTACTACACAGGCAGTGGCCAGTTGGACTACTATACTATACAGGGGAAATTGTGAAGGAGAGTCATGTGAAAAATAATATAAAAGTTAGAAACGGAGAAATCCTTCTGAGCAGGGATTAGCATGCAAAATACTGCATAATGTAATATTTGGCTTCTTGCACAAAAGGGCAGAGTTGGGTACTTTACAGTTACTACTTGTTGTTAATTTGGGAAGGGGGGGGGCTTTATATTTTCCAGAGTCTACATGTACAGTGGTCTCTCAACTCCATGGCCTATGGATACAATATTTTCAACATGCAATTGCCTTTTCTGGACCATTCTAACGTCACATTGCACAAAGCTCAACATACCACGCTTCAACAAATGATTATGGTAAACCCTTGTATTGCTTACTGTGTAAAGGTACGCTGCACTAGTTGTCTGACTAGTAGTACCGCTCTACAGTATAGTGCAGCATATGTTCTCTCATCATTGTTACGTGTGCCACAGTGAGCTGCTTCTTTGAACACCAGACGAGAACACATAAATACTATTTTTCAGGTGCATTGTCTATGCTTTCCAGTACGCTGAAAAAAGTCTTATAATCATAGAAAGTGATTTACAGTTTTCAGACGTTATTTCTGACTTTTTGTGTATGGATTTGCTATATCTATATTGAATAAGTGATTTTTTAAATCTCATTTTTATTTGTATTTTCACAGTAGTCATTCCAAAGCCAATTAATATTGTAATTTAATGGTCTTCTGTAATATAAACAGTAACCACAAGGTGGTGCTGTTACCTCCATTTAACTCGGAATGGTGGAACAGTATGGGGTGAAAAGACATTGAAAATAAATGTATCATTGATAATAACAGTGTGTCATATGATGAAGTGGAGTAATGAATAAAGATGAGCGAACGGCGTTCGATCGAATTGATATTCGATCGAATATCAGGCTGTTCGAGGTATTCGATTCAAATCGAATATCATGAGGCATACGCACTAAAAATTAGCATCCCCTCCCACCTTCCCTGGCGCTTTTTTAGCACCAATAACTGTGCAGGGGAGGTGGGACAGGAACTACGACAACGGAGGCATTGAAAAAAAAATCTGAAAAAGTAATTGGCTGGCTTAGGTCAGGTGACCTCCAATTTATACGAATGGTGGATTTCAGATTCGGGTAATATGAGACTGTGAACTATATGACTGTGAGACAGGGATAGATGTACACGCAGGGTTAGCTAGGGATTAGCTTTATTTAGGTGGGAATGTTACTCACCCAGCTCTCTGGGGCTCTATCTGGTCGGGATCCCTGTCAGCTTGCGATATGTGGTGTTGGCATCATTTCCTGAGGTGTCCTGAGGTGACCCTCCTGAGTCGAAGAGTGGGATCCCCTGAAACGAGCATTTTTTCCCCATAGACTATAATGGGGTTCGATATTCGTTCGAATAGTCGAATATTGAGGGACTATTCGAAACGAATATCAAATATTTTACTGTTCGCTCATCTCTAGTGCTGCGAGAGAACTCTTTCTTAAGGCTATTTGTATGTGTTAGTCGGAAAAAAAGGGTATCCAATGATAGGATCCCTTTAAGGTTACTGTGCCGACCTGGAAAGCTTCTGTAGTGTCAGAGTTCTCTTGGGCTTATTCAATCATCAGCTGAGCAGGCAAAATTAAACCCTCTTCCTCCCCGACCAGGTGCCTGCTATTGTGATTGTACCTAGTCTGCCTCTTATAACCAGATTGTGCTGCACTGCTTTATTCTGACCATTCGCATGATACTCAAAAATTGCTTGTTTCCAGATTTCGGCTCTAATAAAGAGAACACCTGTAGCTAGAAATCTAGCCAAAATTGTGCAAATGTCTTCTGATGGTTTGTGTTGACACAGTTTCACTTGCAGTACAGAATGAACCACTATGCGTCATTCTTTTAATCAGATAATCCATCTGTGAAGAGGTTCGCCTTTGTGCAACTTTTGCTGTCAGTGTTGAACATTGTTGACATCTCAGCCTAGGCACAAAGCAATCTGACAGAGTGATAAAACAAGGTCTTGTTCAAGGATTCAGTTTGTGACTGGGGGAAAACTGGCACATTGATGAAATTGATCAGATTTATGAAGCTTCATGTGGCTAAAAAAACAGTCCAAATTGTGTTTTATGCCCCTGCTCTATCAACACCTGCTACTTCTTTGGTTTGCGTAACCTTGTGGGTTGTCCTTCTTGGTGCTGCAGTTTCATTGTTGAGGAGTGTACAAGTACACTTATTGATAAAAAAATATATAACAGAAATGTTGGATTACTGCAAAAATTACCATATAGTTATATCTTGGATGCTCTCCTGCTGCAGAAGACATTTAGAGCCAAGCAGAATCCTCTCTGTTGGTATTGCATCATGGCTTAGTATCTGCCTGTATTTCTCAGCATTGAGGACACCATTACTCCTGACAAAAATCCTCAACTCTGTTTGCTGAAATGCAGCTCTACACTTGCAAGGAACTAGGAATTATGATTCCTCAGTCCACGGCACCTGCTGCCATTCTTCTGCACAGTTGAGTAGTTTGGCTCGTTCCCACATTGAAGAAATGGTTTTTTTAGTTGTAATTCTTCAATGATGACCATTTCTCTAATATAATCAAGTAAAGGGGCTCTATCAGCAAAATTTTGCTGTATGAGCCTCACATATGCGTGAATAGCCTTTAAAAAATTATTTTTAAATCCCCCTTCCGTTTTAAAATAAAACTATAAAAACATATATGTAAATCATACCTGAACGTGCACGGTGGGCGGTCGTACATGATCCGATGTCATCTTCTGGCACGCCTACCTCTTCTTTCTTCTTGCAGCGACGCCCCCTGGTCCTGGCTCTTCCACGCCTTCATCGTCCTCTTCTTCCGGCGTGATGGCTTCAAATCCCGCGCCTGCGTAGTAGTGCTTCCCTCCAGAGCACTACTGCGCAGGCTTCGGCGCTCAGGATGCTCAATTCCCCTTACAACTTCACGAGTGTACTGCGCATGTGTACTGCCATTGCGAATAATGGCGCCAAAGCCTACGCAGTAGCTCTCCGGAGGGAAGCATATATACAATATATACAATGAAACAAAACAAACAAACAAAGAAGAACAAAACAAAAACAAAACACATAACATTTAAGCCATGTCCAGAAACGTTTCTGGACATGGCTTAAATGTTATGTGTTTTGTTTTTGTTTTGTTCTTCTTTGTTTGTTTGTTTTGTTTCATTGTATATATTGTATATATGACACCTTCACCTACGTGTGAATAGTTATCTAACACTAAACTATCGCATTATGTTGTAGAGTCTGAGGAAGGTCTTGTTCGACCGAAAAAACGTTTCACTCAAACTTTACTTGGATAAATCACAAAGTTTGAACATCATCTCTTGTGAAGTCTCTCTATCTAATCTATGTCAAGGGTTGGGACCCTGACTTTGCACAAGTAGGACCAGGACTGTATCCCTATTTCTCCGGAGGGAAGCACTACTACGCAGGCGTGGGATTTGAAGCCATCACGCCGGAAGAAGAGGACGCTGAAGGCGTGGAAGAGCCAGGACCAGGGGGCGTCGCTGCAAGAAGAAAGAAGAGGTAGGTGTGCCAGAAAATGATGTCTGAAAAGACCCCAGAGTATAATAATTGTTTATGGGTGTCCACATTGGAGCATAATAATGAGTGCAAGGGCCACGAAGGGACATAATAGTGTGTGCAGGGGCCACTGAGGACATAATACTGTGTGCAGGGGCCACTATGGGGCATAATACTATGTGCAGAGGCGACTAAGGGACATAATACTGTTTGCAGGGGCCACTAAGGGACATAATAGAGCGCGCAGGAATGTGGAGGAGGGGGTCGGTTGGGGGGGGTCAAAAGTTCACCACGGGGTTCCACCATTCCTAGTTACGCCACTGGATACCCCTAAACCCTGCCTTGCACACTAGAAGTAGCCGTGGGCCCGACTAACTAACCTGAGTAGGCGCAAACACAGCCGGAGAGATACAGTCCTATGAAAAAGTTTGGGCACCCCTATTAATCTTAATCATTTTTAGTTCTAAATATTTTGGTGTTTGCAACAGCCATTTCAGTTTGATATATCTAATAACTGATGGACACAGTAATATTTCAGGATTGAAATGAGGTTTATTGTACTAACAGAAAATGCGCAATATGCATTAAACCAAAATTTGACCGGTGCAAAAATATGGGCACCTCAACAGAAAAGTGACATTAATATTTAGTACATCCTCCTTTTGCAAAGATAACAGCCTCTAGTCGCTTCCTGTAGCTTTTAATCAGTTCCTGGATCCTGGATGAAGGTATTTTGGACCATTTCTTTCTACAAAACAATTCAAGTTCAGTTAAGTTTGATGGTCGCCGAACATGGACAGCCCGCTCTCAAATGATCTGAAAACAAAGATTGTTCAACATAGTTGTTCAGGGGAAGGATACAAAACGTTGTCTCAGAGATTTAACCTGTCAGTTTCCACTGTGAGGAACATAGTAAGGAAATGGAAGACCACAGGGACAGTTCTTGTTAAGCCCAGAAGTGGCAGGCCAAGAAAAATATCAGAAAGGCAGAGAAGAAGAATGGTGAGAACAGTCAAGGACAATCCACAGACCACCTCCAAAGAGCTGCAGCATCATCTTGCTGCAGATGGTGTCACTGTGCATCGGTCAACTATACAGCGCACTTTGCACAAATAGAAACTGTATGGGAGAGTGATGAGAAAGAATCCGTTTCTGCACGTACGCCACAAATAGAGTTGCCCGAGGTATGAAAAAGCACATTTGGACAAGGCAGCTTCATTTTGGAAACAAAAATTGAGTTGTTTGGTTATAAAAAAAAGGCGTTATGCATGGCGTCCAAAAAGAAACAGCATTCCAAGAAAAACACATGCTACCCACTGTAAAATTTGGTGGAGGTTCCATCATGCTTTGGGGCTGTGTGGCCAATGCCGGCATCGGGAATCTTGTTAAAGTTGAGGGTCGCATGGATTCCACGCAGTATCAGCAGATTCTTGAGAATAATGTTCAAGAATCAGTGACGAAGTTGAAGTTACGCCGGGGATGGATATTTCAGCAAGACAATGATCCAAAACACCGCTCCAAATCCTCAGGCATTCATGCAGAGGAACAATTACAATGTTCTGGAATGGCCATCCCAGTCCCCAGACCTGAATATCATTGAACATCTGTGGGATGATTTGAAGCGGGCTGTCCATGCTCGGCGACCATCTAACTTAACTGAACTTGAATTGTTTGTCCAAAATACCTTTATCCAGGATCCAGGAACTGATTAAAAGCTACAGGAAGCGACTAGAGGCTGTTATCTTTGCAAAAGGAGGATGTACTAAATATTAATGTCACTTTTCTGTTGAGGTGCCCATACTTTTGCACCGGTCAAATTTTGGTTTAATGCATATTGCGCATTTTCTGTTAGTACAATAAACCTCATTTCAATCCTGAAATATTACTGTGTCCATCAGTTATTAGATATATCAAACTGAAATGGCTGTTGCAAACACCAAAATATTTAGAACTAAAAATGATTAAGATTAATAGGGGTGCCCAAACTTTTTCATAGGACTGTAACTCACCTACAACGGAAATAGAAAACCTGACTTGTTTCACATTTATGAAGGAGAGGTAAGATCCAGAAAAAGCCCCCCGCAGGTGTCTGACTGGACTAACGGTGAATGTGAGGGAACACAAAATATAGAGCAGAAAATAAATGTGAAACACAGAAATACTGACAATATGAAGAAGGATAGGAAAAACAGAACTAGTGTCACACACCAAAAAACCCTACAAAAGTCCAAACAGAAAAAAAGGCTAGGGTTCACTGCATCTGGAACAACTATGTTTGGATAAGTGAGCTCAATACTTAGCAATATCTGGGTGCTATATATAGGAAGCAAGAGAAGCTGAACGGGCCAGGACTCAGATGAATAGCAGCTTCAGGGAGACAGACCATATCAGGAACACAGGAACTGAAGTTTAAGACCGGCATCTGACAGCATGCACAGCGGATTTGAATAGGAAAGAGCAGGACTCAGAACCGCTCACAACCTGTAAGCCCTCAGCACTGCAGAGGACTTAACCCCATCAGAGGCAAAGACAAACTAAGGCACTGACCCACAAAGCAACTCATCACATGATCCATGCTTAAGTTCTACCGCAGAAACAGCATGCCCAGTGAGAACATTCCCCTGCAGTGCATCAGATGATTCATGCCAAATGTCGTTCAGATACTCCATGCCTGAACCTAACAAGCTGAGATAGCGAAGACCGGGTCATAACAGTCTCTCACTCACACATCACCTTTTCGCCACAACCTCTTTCTTTAGGTGTCCCCCAAAGCTCCACCCTAGAACCCCTTCTGTTCTCCATCTACACCCTCGGCCTGGGCCAACTCATAGAATCTCATGGTTTTTAATACCATTACTATGCTGGCGACACTCAAATATATCTCTCTGGACCAAACATTTACTCTCTCTTGTCCAGAGTTCCAAAATGTCTAGCAGCCTCCTTTCTCTCCTCCCGCTTTCTCAAGCTCAACATGGAGAAAACGAAGTTCATCATCTTCGCCCCAGCTCAAATGGCCCCTCTATATGACCCATCTATCAAAGTTAATGGAACCACACCTTGGACTCTGACCTAGCCTTCAAGTCGCACATCCAAATTCAAGAACATCCATTGAATCTGTTTCTTCCTCATTCCTGAGACTACAAAGAGGCTAGTAGATGTCCTCATAATCTCACGCTTAGACTACTGTAACACCCCTCTCCATGGCCTCCCTGCAAATAGTCTCACCCCCCTCCAGTTCACCTTAAACTGTGCTGCTCGCTTAATACACCTCTCCCCCCGTTCTTCATCAGCTCCCTTCTGCCAATCCCTTCAGTGGATACCCATTGCCCAGCAAATAGAGTTCAAAATACCAACGCTGACATACAAAGGCATCCACAACCTGTCCCCTCCATATATCTCTGACCTAATCTCCCGCTACCTGCCCACACGTAACCTCCGATCGTTCAATGACCTCCTACTCCTCTCTGCTCTCATCCGCTCCTCACACAACCGTCTCCAAGACTTCTCCCGTGCATCCCCCATACTCTGGAACTCATTACCAAGACACATAAGACTGACCCCCACAATCACAGGCTTCAAGAAGGCCCTGAAGACTCACCTATTCAGGAAGGCCTACAACCTCCAAAAACACTACTGTCACCATACCACCACCTGAAAAGTCTCTACGCTCACCTTCTGTCTCTGTCTCTCTTTTCTCATAGATTGTAAGCCCTTGCGGGCAGGGCCCTCTATCCCGCTGTGCCAGTTGGTCACTGTTAGTTTTGTATTTTATTTTTTTTAATATATTTTGTGTCCTGTATGTAAACCTTCAAATGTAAAGCACCATAGAATGAATGGTGATATATAAATAAATAATAATAATAATAATAGATTATTAAACAAAATATCTGGTCTATTATTATATAGGGGTGGCTTAGATGACCTCTATGTGAAGAGGCACACCAGTAACCTACTTTGCATTTTTTCAATGTAACTGTAGGCACCCTGAGTAAAAAATACTATACAATGAAACCACTTTAAGGTGACCAACTTTGCACACAAAAATGGTCTTTTGTAGGGGTGGTCCTCTCAAAGAAAGTACACAGAATCCATGTTAATGGAGTCAGCAAACATGTACAGTCCCCAGAACCACCCAAATAAAGATGAAATAGCCAGATTTACACAGAGCCAGCTACCAAATCAGTATATTACATAGAATTGGGCATCACATCAGTATATTACACAGAACCACAGAACTTAGACCTGGACTAGTAAAACAGCCATGGCACTGTACATACTGGTAAGCCACTCCAACCTACACAGATAACCATTGGAGGCCTCGATCCTTTCATACTTTCTTGGTGAACTGCACATTTCCATTTCAATATGTCCCCAGGACGAAATCTTCCTCAATTTTGTTCCCAAGCATGGCTTTCCTCTGCTTCCTAGTAGCCAGCAGGGTAACCCTTTTAATTGTATTCCAGAACATTGTGGTATAGAGCATGGTTCCTTCTCCTGGATCCCAGCATGGCTACCTCTTTCATTCCTAGTTCCTAGCAAGGCTTCCCTCTCAGTCCTAGACCCTTTAAAACAAGATCTTCAGCATGGCTCCCTTCTCATTCCTAATCCTCAGCATGGTATGCCTTTAAACGGTGGTCCTTAGCATGGTTTCTGCTCCTGGACCCCAGTGTGGCTACCCCAGCGCTGCACCTCCCATGAGGCAACCTGAAGCAACCGCTTCAGGTGGCGCTATGCCAGGGCCCAGGGGAGGGCAGCATTTTTGCTTACCTAAACCAGTCCAGGACAAGCTGTCCTGGACTGGCTTAATGTCACCGTCACCAAGCGGTGGATTGGGGAGGCCCTGTGGACGCAGCGCTGCTCCAACGGCCTCCCCTCATGCTCAGGCAGAGAGCAGGTCCTCTCCCTGCCTGCTCTCTGCCTGCTAACGCCGCTCCGCCCCACCCTCCTTAGTTCTGCCCCCTCCTCCTGGGGGGGGGGGGGGGGGCGGATTTCTGTCGTCCGCCTCGGGCGGCAAAAAAGGTAGGTTCACCCTTTGGGCTACCCCTTTCATTTCTGGTTCCTAGCATAGCTCCTATCTCACTCTTAGACCCCAACATGACTCCCCTCTCCCTATCTATCTATCTATCTATCTATCTATCTATCTATCTATCTATCTATCTATCTATCTATATTTAATACAGTGATTCTCTGGATGATGGATAACCACTGTAGGGTGCAGAGGCATTTATCATGTTAACAGAGCCTTTTGAAGGCCCATGTTGAAAAAAAATATGAGTTTTTATGTGAAAAGTTCTTTAATGGACATGGAGATTGTATTTATATTTTGCTCACTTAGTAGAAATCTGCTTGTAACTGAGCCTATAGAGAGATATAACCTCAGAAGGTTTTGCTGCACTATACACAAGCAGTTTGCTCTTGTCATGTACTTTATGCAGTGGCTGCACTTATATTTATACCCATACACTTCATTTCACCATAAACTGTCTCTCTAAACTCATGTAGGAGCTCTGTTCCTCTTGACGTGCCGCTATATGGAGGTGCAGATATCAGTACACCACTTTCATCATAATGAGAATGTTGTACAATTCACATTTGGAAGGTCACTTGTTATATTAAAGATTATCCAAGCATGAAGATGAGGTAATAGTTCTAAGCTAATGAACCAAACTTGTTCTGCACAAACAATTTCAATGTCTGGAACAAAAGCCTCAGAGGTGAGTGGAGAGGAAGAAATAAATCTGAAAGAGCCGCAATAAAACAGTCAGCGAGGTCACAGATCTGACACAACATTTAGTGCAAAGCATCATAGAAGTGATTGGCGTTGCGCCCCTAATGCTGCCTTGGAGACTGCCACTGACTGAATACTGTTGTCCAGGAAAAAAATTATTTTTTAAATTAGGTTGGGAAAGATGAAAGAAGTTTAAAAAAAATAAAAACACTCTCCTGCCTCCTAGCGCGGTCCAATATTGTTGCTCTGCTGTCTCAGCTGTAACACCTGCTGTAACAGGTAGTAACGTCCTGTGTAGAGATGAGCGAACACTAAAATGTTCGAGGTTCGAAATTCGATTCGAACAGCCGCTCAATGTTCGTGTGTTCGAACGGGTTTCGAACCCCATTATAGTCTATGGGGAACAGATACTCGTTAAGGGGGAAACCCAAATCCGTGTCTGGAGGGTCACCAAGTCCACTATGACACCCCAGGAAATGATGCCAACACCTCTGGAATGACACTGGGACAGCAGGGGAAGCATGCCTGGGGGCATCTAACACACCAAAGACCCTCTATTACCCCAACATCACTGCCTAACAACTACACACTTTCCACATTCAAAAAAACCTCTATCAAAGTGGGAAAATACCTGGAAACCTTCTTTACTCCCCAAATGGATGGACACAAACCCCAATTTAAGCTCAACAAACAGTAACAACCACCCCTTTAAATCACGTTCCCCATGACAACCACAAATGGAATAGGCAATGGGAATTCCAAAAGCCCTCACCCTTAACTGTCATTTTGAGTGTGTGTGTGTGTGTGTGTGTGTGTGTGTGTGTGTGTGTGTGATGTGGTAAGACCTTCCAAAATTCACTTTTCTAGCCCTTAACATGAGCCCTTCCAAACAAAGTTACATGACCTTAAGCTGAGCTACCAGCAGAGATTGAGGCCCTTGGCATGAGTAGAGCCTTGCACCAGCAGTGTTTTTGGCACTTAGGGTGAGTTGAGCCTTGTACCAGCGTGTGTCCCTTAACATCAGGCGGGCCCTAAGTTCTGCGCTTTGCACAAAAGTTCCACATTAACTAGGCTGAATGGTACAAAGATTAGTAGGCCCGAGAACCAGGAACAGGTCTTGCAATGGCTGTCGGATAACGCTTAAAGCACATTGTCCACCAGCCAGTCAGCCTCTACCTCCTCTTACCCAACAGTCTTGTCCTCCTTCCACCCAAAATTCCCAATCTTCTCAGAACAATAACCCCAACTGTCCCTGCTCCCCAGAGCTGTTCTCCCTTCCTTTGACTGTACCGCAACCTGCCCCTCCATTTCGCGATTCCACGGACCTAACAGACGAGTATCTGTGTCCAGATGCTCAAACACTAGAGTCTCCTCCATTCCATCTCCGGTCGATTTGGTGGCGGATGACCAGCAACCCACCCTCATCGACGACGATGAGACGCAGTTGCTGTCAGGGCAGCCAGTTGACATGCGCATTGTGCAGGAGGAGGAGGCGAGACAGGAGTTGGAAGAGGAGGTGGTGGACGACGAGGACACCGACCCCACCTGGACAAGGCAGATGTCAAGCTGGGAAAGTAGTGTGGATGTTGAGGCAGGTGCAGCACCAAAAAGGGTAGCTAGAGGCAGAGACATGTCCAGAGGCAGAGGTCAGCTGCTTTGCCGAAGCCAGGCCAGACCCGGAATGTCCGAAGATGTTCCCTTTTGTACCCAGCCCAGAAAAACTCCCCCATCGAGGGCACGTTTCTTGAAGGTGTAGAGTTTTTTCAAGGAATGCGCCGAGGACAGATATAGTGTCGTCTACACAATTTGCCTCTCGAAATCGAGTAGGGGCCCTGAGAAGAGCAACCTGTCCACCACTTCAATGCACCGTCATTTGGAATCCAAGCAATGGAATCAGTGGCAGGCAGCAACGGCAGGACAAACGTCGCCCGCCGTTCATGCCACTGCCTCTGCTCACAGTGCTGGCGATGCACTCCAGAGGACGAGCCAGGACATCACTTCATCTGCCTCCGCCACTTTGTTGACTTCTCCCTCATCCTCCCCTGTTTCTGTCTTATCTCCTTCTCCTGCACCATCAAAGGCACCATCAGGCGCTTCTTTACAACAACCCACCATCTCTCATACATTGGAGCGCCGGCAGAAATACACCGCTAACCACCCACCCACGCAAGCCTAGAACGCCAACATCGCTAAACTGCTGGCCCAGGAGAGGTTGGCGTTCCGGCTTGTTGAAACTCCCGCCTTCCCGGACCTGATGGCAACTGTGGCACCTCACTATGCCGTCCCTAGCCGTCTCAACTTCTCCCGGTGTGGCGTCCCCGCCTTGCACCAGCACGTGTCACTCAACATCAGGTGGGCCCTTAGTTCCGCGCTTTGCTGCAAGGTCCACTTGACCACCGACACTTGGACAAGCGCCTGTGGTCAGGGATGCTGCAGTGCTTATCTTTAATGACAGGCAGGGTGAATGTGGTGGAGTCTGTTCCCCGGGTGCAAACTGGGGTGGCCTATCTCCTCTCCCAGGCCAAAATTCATGGCAGGAGTAGACTGAAACCCTACGACGCTGCAACCTCCACCACAGCTACTAGCGGCAAACGCTAAAACACTGGTGTGGGGAGACGTCAGCAGGCGGTGCTGAAGCTCATCAGCTTGGGGGACAGACAGCACAGTGCCTCCGAGGTCAGGGATGCCATCCTGGCTGAGATGGCATTTTTTTTTCCCTGCTACACCTGGGGCCTGGCATTTTTACGCCTGTGATAATGGCTGGAACCTGGTAGCGGCTCTGGAGCTTGCCAGCCTCCAACACGTTCCATGTTTGGCCCACGTCTAACCTAGTGGTGCAAAGTTTTTTAAAAACATACCCAAATGTACCGAAGCTACTGTTGAAAATGCGGCGCTTGTGCGCCCACTTTTGCAAGTGCACAGGAGTCGCTGCTAGCCTAAAAACACTCTAGCAAGGCCTACATCTGTCCAAACACAGGCTGTTGTCCGTCATTCACACACGCTGAAACCCTACAATACCATATCTTGAGCAGGGTGTGTGAGCTGCACAGACCTTTGATGGAGTTCCATCTACAAAACCCAAGGGTTCCTCAAAGTCAGCAACCAAAGTTTCTGCACCATGAGTTTCCAGGGGTGGCAGAGTTATGGCTAGGGGAAGAGGCATGGATAGGGATGATGTCTAGGGGCAAAAGCAGTGTGGATGTGGAGGCAAGCTAAGCAGGAAAAACTGGGGGTACAAGCTAAGGCATGGACTGGGGTGATGTCTAGGGGCAAAAGCAGTGTGGATGTGGAGGCAAGCTAAGCAGGAAAAACTGGGGATACAAGCTAAGGCATGGACTGGGGTGATGTCTAGGGGCAAAAGCAGTGTGGATGTGGAGGCAAGCTAAGCAGGAAAAACTGGGGGTACAAGCTAAGGCATGGACTGGGGTGATGTCTAGGGGCAAAAGCAGTGTGGATTTGGAGGCAAGCAAAGCAGGGAAAATGGTGGCTAGAGGCAAAGGGATGTCCATAGGCAGCAAGGGCAAAGATGCAAAACTCTCCCGTTTCAAGAATTTTCCTGACTTGTTTCCCCACAAAACATTCCTGGGAGGAGGGCTGAAACACCACCCTCCTCCTCCTCCGCTGTTAGATTTACCCCAGCTACGAGCTGAAAACGCTGCAACACTGGTGTGGGGAGACGTCAGCAGGCTGGGCTGAAGCTCATCAGCTTGGGAGACGGACAGCACACTGCCTCTGAGGTCAGGGATGCCATCCTGGATGAGATGGCAATTTGTTTATCCCCGCTGCCCCTGGGGCCAGGTTTTTTAGCTTGTTGGAGGGCTCTGGAGCTTGCCAGCCTCCAACACGTTCCATGCCTGGCCCACATGTTCAATGTAGTGGTGCAATGATCTTTAAAAACATACCCCAAATTAGCTGAGCTAAGGGTGAAAGTGCGGCACTTGGACACCCACTTTCCCAAGTCTACAGTACCTGGAGCTAGCCGCAATACACTCCAGCAAGGCCTACATCTGCCTGAAGCACCTACTGTTGTGCGAGGTCACCACACGCTCTAACCCTAGATACCGTATGTTCAGCAGGGTGTGTGAGCAGCAGAGACCTTTGATGGAGTACCAGCTACAAAACCCAAGGGTTCCTCAGAGTCAGCTCCCTCACTTTCTGCACCATGAGTTTCCATGGGTGGCAGACTTATGGCTAGAGGCACAGGCATGGATAGGGGTGATGTGTAGGGGCAAAAGCAGTGTGGATGTGGAGGCAAGCTAAGCAGCAAAAACTGGGGGTACAAGCAGCCGGTGACATCATCACTGACAAGCACAGCTGTCTGTCAGCTGACAGGCTGACTTTCACCAAAATGAACAGACAATGGATAGACTCATCATATACATGTCAGTTACATGACAAATTTAGTGCAATTTGCAAGTCCAAGATGGTTTGGAGATCTGCGGAGAGGAATCTCACCACCTCTTGCGGGTGCCATCATTTGGAAGGCAAGCCCTGGGCTCAGTGGGTGAGAGCAAGCGCAGGATAATCGTCGTTTGGCCTGGCGGCCACTGCCTCTTCCACTGTTGACAGGGCTGGCGCTGCAGTCCAGACCAGGAGCCAGGACACCTCCACATCTGCCTCTGACACTTTGGGGAGTTCACCCTTATCCTCACCTTTTCCTGCCATTTCTCCTTTTGCCCGCGCCATCATGCGCCTCTTCCCATCAACTCCCCATCTCCCAAGCCTTTCATTTCATGCTAAAGTACAGCGCAACCCACCCACATGCCCAAGGCTTCAACGGCCTCATCTCAAGAAATCTGGCCCAGGAGATGTTGGAATCCCGGCTGGGGGACACTCTGCCCTTTTTGGGCAGAGTGTCTACTGCGCCACCGCACTGTGCCGTCCACACCAGCACTTTCCCCCAAACATGAGGCGGTCCCTAAATTCAGCGCTTAGCCCTAAAGTTCCATGTGACCAGTTACGAATGGACAAGTGCATGCGGACAGGGACGCTACCTTTCAATTTGGGCACAGTGGTTGAATGTAGTTGAGGCGTGGACCGGGTCGCAAAATGTGGTGGCCTGACTTGTCTCCCCACACAACATTCCTGGGAGGAGGGCTGAAACACCACCCTCCTCCGCTGTTAAATTGACCCCAGCTACGAGCTGGAAACGCTGCAACACTGGTGTGGGGAGACGTCAGCGGGCCGTGCTGAAGCTCATCAGCTTGGGGGCCAGACAGCACACTGCCTACAAAGTGAGTCATGCCATCCTCGATGAGACGGCAATGTGGTTTTTGCCACTGCACCTGGGCCCAGGCATGTTGTCATGTGTGATAATGGCCGTAACCTGGGATTGGCTCTGTAGCTTGGCAGCCTGCAACATATTCCATGCCTGGGCCACGTTTTTAACTCATTGCTGCTAATCTTTTGAAAAAGGTACCCCAATGTTCCTGAGCTACTGGTGAAAGTGTGGCGCTTGTGCGGATAGTTTTTAAAGTGTATAGTTGCCGCTGCTAGCCTCTATGCACTCCTACAACGCCTGTACCTGCTGGAACAACGGCTGTTGTGCGACGTCTCCACACTGCTGGCACTAAACATATCATGTGTTGAGCAGAGTGTGTGAGCAGCACAGACCTTTGATGTAGTTCCAACTCCAAAACCCTCGGGTTCGTCAAAGTCAACTCCCTCAGTTGCTCAACCATGAGTGGCCATGGGTGGCAGACTTATGTGAAATCCCATCCCATCCATTGCACTGGACACGAAACATTAGCATGCGCTCAGCACAACTTCGGATATGGCAGATGCGTTAAGCAGGGTGCAGGGTACAACACAGACCAGGCCCGAGCACCAGGAACAGGTGTTAGAAATACTGCAGCATCTGCCATTTCCTTCCAATTTTGGGGTTTTGGACCCGCCACCGACTTGTCTGGACCTAAGTGGGGATCATGAGACACAGTTGCCATCAAGGCAAGCTGTGGTCATGTGCGGTTTGCAGTAAGGGGGCAGTGCGCAATTGGAAGAGGAGTTGGTGGATGACGAGGCCACCGACCCCACATGGACAGGGGTGATGTCTAGGGGCTAAAGCAGTGTAGATGTAGAGGGAAGCTAAATCAACAAAAAACCTGGGTAGAAGCAAAGGCATAAACTGGGGTGATGTTTAGGGGTGAAAGCAGAGTAGATGTGGAGGGAAGCTAAGCAGCAAAAACAGTGGGTAGAAGCAAAGGCATGCAAAACTCTACCCTGTTGGAAGACTTATTCCTAGGTCTGGAACACGTTAATGGCCCCCCTGGACAAATTACTGCCACTCAGGGGCCTAGTGTCACCAGGAGGGACAAGTATAGGCGCATGTTGTGGGAATACCTGGCCGACACCAGCTCTGTCCTCTCCGATCCCTCTGTGCTCTACAGCCTAAACTTATTTTCTCATCTTTTTTTCTGAACTGCACATCTCTTGCCTGCTTCCTTTGGGATCTTAGAAATGGTGGTCCACTTCCACAGATGGTAACTTCAATAGACAGTGTAACGGGAGTAGCTGAGGGATCGCTGTCTTAACCACTTTTTGGCACAAAATTAACTTCCAAAGCCAAATATGGTGCAAGTATATGATGCAAGGACACCTACACACCTATCTCTGACACATTGGGGAGTTCACCCTCATGCGCCCTTTTGGCCTGCACCATCATGCGCCTCTTCCCAGCCACTCCACATTTCCCAAGCTTTTCATTGCAGGCAGAAGTACAATACAACCCACCCCCATGCCCAAGCCTGTAACAGCCTCATCGATAAACTGCTGGCCCTGGAGATGTTGGTGTTTGTTTATGCTTCTGGAGACCCAGGCCTTCCGTCAGCAGATGGCAGCTGGGGCACCTCCCTATGCTGGGCCTAGCCGTTACTACTTCTCTTGGTGTGCTGTCTCTGCCTTGCGCCTGCATGTGTCCCATAACATCAGTCGGGCCCAGAGCTCTGCGCTTTGCTGCAAGGTCCACTTGACCACCGACACATGGACAAGCGCCTGTGGTCAGGGATGCTGCAGTGCTTATCTTTAATGACAGGCAGGGTGAATGTGGTGGAGTCTGTTCCCCGGGTGCAAACTGGGGTGGCCTATCTCCTCTCCCAGGCCAAAATTCATGGCAGGAGTAGACTGAAACCCTACGAAGCTGCAACCTCCACCCCAGCTACTAGCGGAAAACACTGTAACACTGGCATGGGGAGATGTCAGTAGGCCGTGCTGAAACTGATCAGCTTGGGGGACAGACAGCACAGTGCCTCCGAGGTCAGGGATGCCATCCTGGCTGAGATGGCATTTTTTTTTCCCTGCTACACCTGGGGCCTGGCATTTTTGCGCCTGTGATAATGGCTGGAACCTGGTAGCAGATCTGGAGCTTGCCAGACTCAAACACGGTCCACGCATGGCCCACGTTTTCCAACTTGTTGGTGCCATGTTTCTTTGAAACCTACACCATTGTGCCTGATATACAGGTCAAAGTGGGGCCATTTTCGTAAGTGAGAACTAGCCTCTGCTAGGCAGAAAACATTCAGAGCACACTCCTCTCATCTTCGCACCGTTGGCTGGCGGAGGAAGACGAGGGGGTTGGAGTGGCATCTGATGTCCCTATCCCACACGAGGCTAGAGGGTGCACTTCAGTGCATCCCATTGCTTCACCACAAATGGTGTGAAGGGGAGTGGAAAATGGAGGAAATGGAGAGTGACCCTTACAGTTGGGGCCAGCAAAGGCATGCCAAGTAACACACTGGCACACATGGCTGACTTCATCTTGGGTTGCTTTTCAACACATATTTCACATCATGAAGAACAAATAATACTGGATTTTTTCAAGCCTCGAACCCCGGTCTAGGTCTAATGTCTGTTCCTTTCTTATATTAGGGGAGAGGGAAAAAAAATTACTTCAGTGATACGTTTAGCGTACATAGACTGACTATTAATGTGTATCCCACTTAGTGTTGTTAGGGTTACACACCGTCACAACCTGGCTAAAGCTTCTATAGCTGTTAATAAAGTCAACATAACTTTACGGTATCCAAAAAGACAGCTGGTACCGACAGAGAGCAAGACAAATGTCACCCAAAGCTGTGAGCTCTGAATACCCACAGTGACTTTGGCGTCATCATCATTATAAGGGAGTGGGTGGTAATAAATAACTTGGCAGTGCCTAAAACCCAAAAAGCTTATACAACTATATTTACATTAAGATACACAAATGAAACTTTTCAGTAGCATGTCATGAGACAAGCTGATAAGCTCTTCCTTTGTGCAGTGCTATTTGAAAGTTAAACGCTGCCTTTATTTTAATTCTGGAGAAGGTGCAGACATTAGATTTAGAACATGTTGTCTTCATTGTCCAAATCCTCTATATAGGTAACGCGTTTTTCGGGCCGAGCTGTCTGGGAACGAGCTGGTGCAGCACTGACAACCTGGGTGAATATGGCAAGAGCCTGAGATGTAGGGTGAATGAATCCCCAAATTATTTGTGGAATTCCCAGTGAGACAATGGCACTGTATACCAGTATTAAAAATTGTGGGTGCACATAACCCCCATATATTCTTTGAATTCCCAGTCAGACAATGGCACTATATACCAGTATTAAAAATTGTGGGTGCACATAACCCCCATATATTCTTTGAATTCCCACTCAGACAATGGCACTGTATAGCAGTATTAAAAATTGTGGGTGCACGTAACCCCCATATATTCTTTGAATTCCCAGTCAGACAATGGCACTATATACCAGTATTAAAAATTGTGGGTGCACATAACCCCCATATATTCTTTGAATTCCCAGTCAGACAATGGCACTGTATACCAGTATTAAAAATTGTGGGTGCACATAACCCCCATATATTCTTTGAATTCCCAGTCAGACAATGGCACTGTATACCAGTATTAAAAATTGTGGGTGCACGTAACCCCCATATATTCTTTGAATTCCCAGTCAGACAATGGCACTGTATAGCAGTATTAAAAATTGTGGGTGCACGTAACCCCCATATATTCTTTGAATTCCCAGTCAGACAATGGCACTGTATACCAGTATTAAAAATTGTGGGTGCACATAACCCCCATATATTCTTTGAATTCCCAGTCAGACAATGGCACTGTATACCAGTAGTAAAAATTGTGGGTGCACATAACCCCCATATATTCTTTGAATTCCCAGTCAGACAATGGAACTGTATAGCAGTAGCAAAAATTGTGGGTGCACGTCACCCCAATATATTCTTTGAATTCCCAGTTAGACAATGGCACTGTATACCAGTAGTAAAAATTGTGGGTGCACATAACCCCCATATATTCTTTGAATTCCCAGTCAGACAATGGCACTGTATACCAGTATTAAAAATTGTGGGTGCACATAACCCCCATATATTCTTTGAATTCCCAGTCAGACAATGGCACTGTATACCAGTATTAAAAATTGTGGGTGCACGTAACCCCCATATATTCTTTGAATTCCCAGTCAGACAATGGCACTGTATAGCAGTATTAAAAATTGTGGGTGCACGTAACCCCCATATATTCTTTGAATTCCCAGTCAGACAATGGCACTGTATACCAGTATTAAAAATTGTGGGTGCACATAACCCCCATATATTCTTTGAATTCCCAGTCAGACAATGGCACTGTATACCAGTAGTAAAAATTGTGGGTGCACATAACCCCCATATATTCTTTGAATTCCCAGTCAGACAATGGAACTGTATAGCAGTAGCAAAAATTGTGGGTGCACGTCACCCCAATATATTCTTTGAATTCCCAGTTAGACAATGGCACTGTATACCAGTAGTAAAAATTGTGGGTGCACATAACCCCCATATATTCTTTGAATTCCCAGTCAGACAATGGCACTGTATACCAGTATTAAAAATTGTGGGTGCACATAACCCCCATATATTCTTTGAATTCCCAGTCAGACAATGGCACTGTATACCAGTATTAAAAATTGTGGGTGCACGTAACCCCCATATATTCTTTGAATTCCCAGTCAGACAATGGCACTGTATAGCAGTATTAAAAATTGTGGGTGCACGTAACCCCCATATATTCTTTGAATTCCCAGTCAGACAATGGCACTGTATACCAGTATTAAAAATTGTGGGTGCACATAACCCCCATATATTCTTTGAATTCCCAGTCAGACAATGGCACTGTATACCAGTAGTAAAAATTGTGGGTGCACATAACCCCCATATATTCTTTGAATTCCCAGTCAGACAATGGAACTGTATAGCAGTAGCAAAAATTGTGGGTGCACGTCACCCCAATATATTCTTTGAATTCCCAGTTAGACAATGGCACTGTATACCAGTAGTAAAAATTGTGGGTGCACATAACCCCCATATATTCTTTGAATTCCCAGTCAGACAATGGCACTGTATACCAGTATTAAAAATTGTGGGTGCACATAACCCCCATATATTCTTTGAATTCCCAGTCAGACAATGGCACTGTATACCAGTATTAAAAATTGTGGGTGCACATAACCCCCATATATTCTTTGAATTCCCAGTGAGACAATGGAACTGTATAGCAGTAGCAAAAATTGTGGGTGCACGTCACCCCAATATATTCTTTGAATTCCCAGTTAGACAATGGCACTGTATACCAGTAGTAAAAATTGTGGGTGCACATAACCCCCATATATTCTTTGAATTCCCAGTCAGACAATGGCACTGTATACCAGTATTAAAAATTGTGGGTGCACATAACCCCCATATATTCTTTGAATTCCCAGTCAGACAATGGCACTGTATACCAGTATTAAAAATTGTGGGTGCACGTAACCCCCATATATTCTTTGAATTCCCAGTCAGACAATGGCACTATATACCAGTATTAAAAATTGTGGGTGCACATAACCCCCATATATTCTTTGAATTCCCAGTCAGACAATGGCACTGTATACCAGTATTAAAAATTGTGGGTGCACATAACCCCCATATATTCTTTGAATTCCCAGTGAGACAATGGAACTGTATAGCAGTAGCAAAAATTGTGGGTGCACGTCACCCCAATATATTCTTTGAATTCCCAGTTAGACAATGGCACTGTATACCAGTAGTAAAAATTGTGGGTGCACATAACCCCCATATATTCTTTGAATTCCCAGTCAGACAATGGCACTGTATACCAGTATTAAAAATTGTGGGTGCACATAACCCCCATATATTCTTTGAATTCCCAGTCAGACAATGGCACTGTATACCAGTATTAAAAATTGTGGGTGCACATAACCCCCATATATTCTTTGAATTCCCAGTGAGACAATGGAACTGTATAGCAGTAGCAAAAATTGTGGGTGCACGTCACCCCAATATATTCTTTGAATTCCCAGTTAGACAATGGCACTGTATACCAGTAGTAAAAATTGTGGGTGCACATAACCCCCATATATTCTTTGAATTCCCAGTCAGACAATGGCACTGTATACCAGTATTAAAAATTGTGGGTGCACATAACCCCCATATATTCTTTGAATTCCCAGTCAGACAATGGCACTGTATACCAGTATTAAAAATTGTGGGTGCACATAACCCCCATATATTCTTTGAATTCCCAGTCAGACAATGGCACTGTATACCAGTATTAAAAATTGTGGGTGCACGTAACCCCCATATATTCTTTGAATTCCCAGTCAGACAATGGCACTGTATAGCAGTATTAAAAATTGTGGGTGCACGTAACCCCCATATATTCTTTGAATTCCCAGTCAGACAATGGCACTGTATACCAGTATTAAAAATTGTGGGTGCACATAACCCCCATATATTCTTTGAATTCCCAGTCAGACAATGGCACTGTATACCAGTATTAAAAATTGTGGGTGCACATAACCCCCATATATTCTTTGAATTCCCAGTCAGACAATGGCACTGTATACCAGTATTAAAAATTGTGGGTGCACATAACCCCCATATATTCTTTGAATTCCCAGTGAGACAATGGAACTGTATAGCAGTAGCAAAAATTGTGGGTGCACGTCACCCCAATATATTCTTTGAATTCCCAGTCAGACAATGGCACTGTATACCAGTAGTAAAAATTGTGGGTGCACATAACCCCCATATATTCTTTGAATTCCCAGTCAGACAATGGCACTGTATAGCAGTATTAAAAATTGTGGGTGCACGTAACCCCCATATATTCTTTGAATTCCCAGTCAGACAATGGCACTATATACCAGTATTAAAAATTGTGGGTGCACATAACCCCCATATATTCTTTGAATTCCCAGTCAGACAATGGCACTGTATAGCAGTATTAAAAATTGTGGGTGCACATAACCCCCATATATTCTTTGAATTCCCAGTGAGACAATGGCACTGTATACCAGTAGCAAAAATTGTGGGTGTATATAGCCCCAATTCTATTGCTAGGGGACTTGCAGGGTATTTCTGAGGTGAAGGTGGGGGGGCACACCGTTGGAACGGGGATTTGGGGTGTATATATGGGGTATACGGGAATACACTGTCAGTGTGTTCCATTCAGGATCCTGGGAAAGCTGGGTTGCGGCGATTGAGCCCGTCAGTGCCACGTTACACTGACAAGCTTCTCCCTGGAATTGAAGTTATATGTAAGCCCAATATATTCTTTGAATTCCCAGTGAGACAATGGCACTATATGGCAGTAGCAAAAATAGTGGGTGTATATAGCCCCAATTCTATTGCTAGGGGACTTGCAGGGTATTTCTGGGGTGAAGGTGGGGGGGCACACCGTTGGAACGGGTATCGGGGGTATATATCGGGTATACGGGAATACACTGACAGTGTATTCCATTCAGGATCCTGGGAAAGCTGGGTTGCGGCGATTGAGCCCGTCAGTGCCACGTTACACTGACAAGCTTCTCCCTGGAATTTAGCTCTTATAAGAGCTGTTGGTTGTCTTCTCCTTCCTATCCTAGCCTGTCCCTGCCTACCCAGAATCTAACCCCTAGCTAACTGGACGGAAACCTCCGTCCTCGGTGAATTGCAAGCTCAGAATGACGCGAAGCTGGGCGGCGCTGTTCTTTTAAATTAGAGGTCACATGTTTTCGGCAGCCAATGGGTTTTGCCTACTTTTTTCAACGTCACCGGTGTCGTAGTTCCTGTCCCACCTACCCTGCGCTGTTATTGGAGCAAAAAAGGCGCCAGGGAAGGTGGGAGGGGAATCGAGTAATGGCGCACTTTACCACGCGGTGTTCGATTCGATTCGAACATGCCGAACAGCCTAATATCCGATCGAACATGAGTTCGATAGAACACTGTTCGCTCATCTCTAGTCCTGTGTCCTTCGCAGAGGTAGCTGATTGACCTCGGTAGTCACATGTGGCGGAGACTTCCAGAAGAAAAGAGCTGAGCTGCAGGAGGAAATGGAGAACTGGGGACAGTTGATTGGGTTTATCAGTAGAGATGAGCGAACAGTGTTCTATCGAACTCATGTTCGATCGGATATTAGGCTGTTCGGCATGTTCGAATCGAATCGAACACCGCGTGGTAAAGTGCGCCATTACTCGATTCCCCTCCCACCTTCCCTGGCGCCTTTTTTGCTCCAATAACAGCGCAGGGTAGGTGGGACAGGAACTACGACACCGGTGACGTTGAAAAAAGTAGGCAAAACCCATTGGCTGCCGAAAACATGTGACCTCTAATTTAAAAGAACAGCGACGCCCAGCTTCGCGTCATTCTGAGCTTGCAATTCACCGGGGACGGAGGTTTCCGTCCAGTTAGCTAGGGCTTAGATTCTGGGTAGGCAGGGACAGGCTAGGATAGGAAGGAGAAGACAACCAACAGCTCTTATAAGAGCTAAATTCCAGGGAGAAGCTTGTCAGTGTAACGTGGCACTGACGGGCTCAATCGCCGCAACCCAGCTTTCCCAGGATCCTGAATGGAATACACTGTCAGTGTATTCCCGTAAACCCGATATATACCCCCGATACCCGTTCCAACGGTGTGCCCCCCCACCTTCACCCCAGAAATACCCTGCAAGTCCCCTAGCAATAGAATTGGGGCTATATACACCCACTATTTTTGCTACTGGTATACAGTGCCATTGTCTGACTGGGAATTCAAAGAATATATTGGGCTTACATATAACTTCAATTCCAGGGAGAAGCTTGTCAGTGTAACGTGGCACTGACGGGCTCAATCGCCGCAACCCAGCTTTCCCAGGATCCTGAATGGAACACACTGACAGTGTATTCCCGTATACCCCATATATACACCCCAAATCCCCGTTCCAACGGTGTGCCCCCCCACCTTCACCTCAGAAATACCCTGCAAGTCCCCTAGCAATAGAATTGGGGCTATATACACCCACTATTTTTGCTACTGGTATATAGTGCCATTGTCTGACTGGGAATTCAAAGAATATATTGGGGTTACGTGCACCCACAATTTTTGCTACTGGTATATAGTGCCATTGTCTCACTGGGAATTCAAAGAATATATTGGGGTTACGTGCACCCACAATTTTTGCTACTGGTATATAGTGCCATTGTCTGACTGGGAATTCAAAGAATATATTGGGGTTACAAATACCCTCATTTCTTGCTACTGGTATATAGTGCCATTGTCTGACTGGGAATTCAAAGAATATATTGGGGTTATAAATACCCTAATTTCTTGCTACTGGTATATAGTGCCATTGTCTCACTGGGAATTCAAAGAATATATTGGGGTTACGTGCACCCACAATTTTTGCTACTGGTATATAGTGCCATTGTCTGACTGGGAATTCAAAGAATATATTGGGGTTACAAATACCCTCATTTCTTGCTACTGGTATATAGTGCCATTGTCTGACTGGGAATTCAAAGAATATATTGGGGTTACAAATACCCTCATTTCTTGCTACTGGTATATAGTGCCATTGTCTGACTGGGAATTCAAAGAATATATTGGGGTTATAAATACCCTCATTTCTTGCTACTGGTATATAGTGCCATTGTCTCACTGGGAATTCAAAGAATATATTGGGGTTACGTGCACCCACAATTTTTGCTACTGGTATATAGTGCCATTGTCTGACTGGGAATTCAAAGAATATATTGGGGTTACGTGCACCCACAATTTTTGCTACTGGTATATAGTGCCATTGTCTGACTGGGAATTCAAAGAATATATTGGGGTTACAAATACCCTCATTTCTTGCTACTGCCATATAGTGCCAGTTTCTGACTGGTAATTCAAAGAATATATTGGGGTTACGTGCACCCACAATTTTTGCTACTGGTATATAGTGCCATTGTCTGACTGGGAATTCAAAGAATATATTGGGGTTATAAATACCCTCATTTCTTGCTACTGGTATATAGTGCCATTGTCTGACTGGGAATTCAAAGAATATATTGGGGTTACAAATACCCTCATTTCTTGCTACTGGTATATAGTGCCATTGTCTGACTGGGAATTCAAAGAATATATTGGGGTTACAAATACCCTCATTTCTTGCTACTGGTATATAGTGCCATTGTCTGACTGGGAATTCAAAGAATATATTGGGGTTACAAATACCCTCATTTCTTGCTACTGGTATATAGTGCCATTGTCTGACTGGGAATTCAAAGAATATATTGGGGTTACAAATACCCTCATTTCTTGCTACTGGTATATAGTGCCATTGTCTGACTGGGAATTCAAAGAATATATTGGGGTTATAAATACCCTCATTTCTTGCTACTGGTATATAGTGCCATTGTCTCACTGGGAATTCAAAGAATATATTGGGGTTACGTGCACCCACAATTTTTGCTACTGGTATATAGTGCCATTGTTTGACTGGGAATTCAAAGAATATATTGGGGTTATAAATACCCTCATTTCTTGCTACTGGTATATAGTGCCATTGTCTGACTGGGAATTCAAAGAATATATTGGGGTTACGTGCACCCACAATTTTTGCTACTGGTATATAGTGCCATTGTCTCACTGGGAATTCAAAGAATATATTGGGGTTATGTGCACCCACAATTTTTGCTACTGGTATATAGTGCCATTGTCTGACTGGGAATTCAAAGAATATATTGGGGTTACAAATACCCTCATTTCTTGCTACTGCCATATAGTGCCAGTTTCTGACTGGTAATTCAAAGAATATATTGGGGTTACGTGCACCCACAATTTTTGCTACTGGTATATAGTGCCATTGTCTCACTGGGAATTTAAAGAATATATTGGGGTTACGTGCACCCACAATTTTTGCTACTGGTATATAGTGCCATTGTCTCACTGGGAATTTAAAGAATATATTGGGGTTACGTGCACCCACAATTTTTGCTACTGGTATATAGTGCCAATTTCTAACTGGGAATTCAAAATGCGCAAGGCTCCCGGAAAGGGACGTGGACGAGGCCGTGGGCGAGGTCGGGGGAATGGTTCTGGGGAGCAAGGTAGCAGTGAAGCCACAGGGCGTCCCGTGCCTACTCCTGTGGGGCAGCAAGCATTGCGCCACTCCACAGTGCCAGGGTTGCTTGCCACATTAACTAAACTGCAGGGTACAAACCTTAGTAGGCCCGAGAACCAGGAACAGGTCTTGCAATGGCTGTCAGAGAACGCTTACAGCACATTGTCCAGCAGCCAGTCAGACTCTGCCTCCTCTCCTCCTATTACCCAACAGTCTTGTCCTCCTTCCTCCCAAAATTCCCAAGCTTCACAGAACAATAACCCCAACTGTCCCTGCTCCCCAGAGCTGTTCTCCGCTCCTTTCATTGTCCCTCAACCTGCCTCTCCACGTCACGATTCCACGAACCTAACAGAGGAGCATCTGTGTCCAGATGCTCAAACACTAGAGTCTCCTCCATCTCCGTTCGATTTGGTGGTGGATGACCAGCAACCCACCCTCATCGACGATGATGTGACGCAGTTGCCGTCAGGGCATCCAGTTGACCGGAGCATTGTGCGGGAGGAGGAGATGAGACAGGAGTTGGAAGAGGAAGTGGTGGATGATGAGGACACTGACCCGACCTGGACAGGGGGGATGTCAAGCGGGGAAAGTAGTGTGGATGTTGAGGCAGGTGCAGCACCAAAAAGGGTAGCTAGAGGCAGAGGCAGAGGTCAGCAGCTTAGGCGAAGCCAGGCCACACCCGGAATCTCCCAAGATGTTCCAGTTCGTACCCAGCCCCGAAAAACTCCCACCTCGAGGGCACGTTTCTCGAAGGTGTGGAGTTTTTTCAAGGAATGCGCCGAGGACAGATATAGTGTTGTCTGCACAATTTGCCTCTCGAAATTGATTAGGGGCTCTGAGAAGAGCAACCTGTCCACCACTTCAATGCGCCGTCATTTGGAATCCAAGCACTGGAATCAGTGGCAGGCAGCAACGGCAGGACAAAGGCCGCCTGCCGTTCACGCCACTGTCACTGCCACTGCCTCTGCCTCTGCCACTGCTGACTGTGCTGGCGATGCACTCCAGAGGACGAGCCAGGACACCACTTCATCTGCCTCCGCCACTTTGTTGACTTCTCCCTCATCCTCCCCTGTTCCTGTCTTATCTCCTTCTCCTGCACCATCAAAGGCACCATCAGGCGCTTCTTTACAACAACCCACCATCTCTCAGACATTGGAGCGGCGGCAGAAATACACTGCTAACCACCCACACGCGCAAGCCTTGAACGCCAACATCGCTAAACTGCTGGCCCAGGAGATGTTGGCGTTCCGGCTTGTTGAAACTCCCGCCTTCCTGGACCTGATGGCAACTGCGGCACCTCGCTATGCCGTCCCTAGCCATCACTACTTCTCCCGGTGTGCCGTCCCCGCCTTGCACCAGCACGTGTCACTCAACATCAGGCGGGCCCTTAGTTCCGCGCTTTGCACAAAGGTCCACTTGACCACCGACGCGTGGACAAGTGCATGCGGACAGGGACGCTACATTTCACTGACGGCACACTGGGTGAATGTAGTTGAGGCTGGGACTGCTTCCCAAACTGGCCCGGTGTACCTCGTCTCCCCGCCTAACATTCCTGGCAGGGACACGAGAAGAACACCCCCCTCCTCCTCCTCCTCTACCGCCTCCTCCGCCACCGCCTCCTCCTCCGCCACCGCCTCCTCCTCCGCTGTTAGATTGACCCCAGCTACGAGTTGGAAACGTTGCAGCACTGGCGTTGATAGACGTCAGCAGGCTGTGCTGAAGCTGATCAGCTTGGGGGACAGACAGCACACTGCCTCCGAGGTGAGGGATGCCCTCCTCGATGAGACGGCAATATGGTTTGAGCTGCTGCAACTGGGCCCAGGCATGGTCGTTTGTGATAACGGCCGGAACCTGGTAGCAGCTCTGGAGCTTGCCGGACTCCAACATGTTCCATGCCTGGCCCACGTCTTCAACCTAGTGGTGCAACGTTTCCTAAAGAGCTACCCCAATGTTCCAGAGCTACTGGTGAAAGTGCGGCGCATGTGCGCCCACTTTCGCAAGTCGACAGTAGCCGCTGCTAGCTTAAAATCTCTCCAGCAACGCCTGCATGTGCCACAACACCGGCTTTTGTGCGACGTCCCCACACGCTGGAACTCAACGTTTCAGATGTTGAATAGAGTGGTTGAGCAGCAGAGACCTTTGATGGAATACCAGCTACAAAACCCTAGGGTGCCACAAAGTCAGCTGCCTCAGTTTCACATCCATGAGTGGCCATGGATGAGAGACCTTTGTGACATCCTACGGGTCTTTGAGGAGTCCACAAGGAGGGTGAGCTCTGAGGATGCGATGGTGAGCCTTACAATCCCGCTCTTGTGTGTTCTGAGAGAATCCCTGATTGACATCAGGGATAACTCAGATCACACAGAGGAGTTAGGGATAGCATCCGATCCGTCACAGCTGGAGAGTAGGTCCACACATCTGTCCGCTTCACTGCGTTTAATGGAGGAGGAGGAGGAGGAGGAGGAGGAAGAAGAGTTGTCCGATGATGTGATGGTGATACAGGAGGCTTCCGGGCAACTTCGAATCGTCCCATTGTTGCAGCGCGGATGGGTAGACATGGAGGATGAGGAGGAAATGGAGATTGAACTTTCCGGTGGGGCCAGAGGAGTCATGCCAACTAACACTGTGGCAGACATGGCTGAGTTCATGTTGGGGTGCTTTACAACCGACAAGCGTATTGTCAAAATCATGGAGGACAACCAGTACTGGATCTTTGCTATCCTTGACCCCCGGTATAAAAACAACATCTCGTCTTTTATTCCGGTAGAGGGGAGGGCCAATCGCATCAATGCTTGCCACAGGCAATTGGTGCAGAATATGATGGAGATGTTTCCAGCATGTGACGTTGGCGGCAGGGAGGGCAGTTCCTCCAGTAGGCAACCAAGTTCTCACCGGTCCACACAAACGAGGGGCACACTGTCTAAGGTCTGGGACACCTTGATGGCACCCCCTCGCCAAAGTGCCGCCACGGAGGGTCCTAGTGTCACCAGGCGTGAGAAGTATAGGCGCATGTTGCGGGAATACCTTTCCGACCACAGCCCTGTCCTCTCCGACCCCTCTGCGCCCTAAACGTATTGGGTGTCAAAGTTGGACCTGTGGCTTGAACTTGCCCTATATGCCTTGGAGGTGCTGTCCTGTCCTGCCGCCAGCGTCCTATCTGAGAGGGTGTTCAGTGCAGCCGGTGGCATCATCACTGACAAGCGCACCCGTCTGTCAGCTGAGAGTGCCGACCGGCTCACTTTGATAAAAATGAACCACCACTGGATAGAGCCTTCATTTTTGTGCCCACCTGTGTAAAGCACCCCAACATGAAACTCCATGTCTGTACTCAACCTCTCCAATTCCTCCGCATCCTCATACTCATCCACCATAAGCGTTGCACAATTCTGCTAATACTAGGCTCCCTCCACCCTGATTTCCCCCAACTCTGCTGGTTAGAGGCTCCCTCCACCCTGATTTCCACCAACTCTGCTGGTTAGAGGCTCCCTCCACCCTGCTTTCCCACAACTCTGCTGGTTAGAGGCTCCCTCCACCCTGATTTCCACCAACTCTGCTGGTTAGAGGCTCCCTCCACCATGAATTGGTCCAAACTGGGGTTTTTAGAGGCTCCCTCCACCATGAATTGGTCCAAACTGGGCTGTTTAGAGGCTCCCTCCACCATGAATTGGTCCAAACTGGGGTTTTTAGAGGCTCCCTCCACCATGAATTGGTCCAAACTGGGCTGTTTAGAGGCTCCCTCCACCATGAATTGATCCAAACTGGGGTTTTTAGAGGCTCCCTCCACCATGAATTGGTCTAAACTGGGCTGTTTAGAGGCTCCCTCCACCATGAATTGGTCCAAACTGGGGTTTTTAGAGGCTCCCTCCACCATGAATTGGTCCAAACTGGGGTTTTTAGAGGCTCCCTCCACCATGAATTGGTCCAAACTGGGGGTTTTTAGAGGCTCCCTCCACCATGAATTTGCCCAAACTGGGCTGTTTAGAGGCTCCCTCCACCATGAATTGGTCCAAACTGGGGTTTTTAGAGGCTCCCTCCACCATGAATTGGTCCAAACTGGGGTTTTTAGAGGCTCCCTCCACCATGAATTTGCCCAAACTGGGCTGTTTAGAGGCTCCCTCCACCATGAATTGGTCCAAACTGGGGTTTTTAGAGGCTCCCTCCACCATGAATTGGTCCAAACTGGGCTGTTTATAGGCTCCCTCCACCATGAATTGGTCCAAACTGGGGTTTTTAGAGGCTCCCTCCACCATGAATTGGTCCAAACTGGGGTTTTTAGAGGCTCCCTCCACCATGAATTTGCCTAAACTGGGCTGTTTAGAGGCTCCCTCCACCATGAATTGGTCCAAACTGGGGTTTTTAGAGGCTCCCTCCACCATGAATTGGTCCAAACTGGGGTTTTCAGAGGCTCCCTCCACCATGAATTGGTCCAAACTGGGGTTTTTAGAGGCTCCCTCCACCATGAATTGGTCCAAACTGGGGGTTTTTAGAGGCTCCTTCCACCATGAATTTGCCCAAACTGGGCTGTTTAGAGGCTCCCTCCACCATGAATTGGTCCAAACTGGGGTTTTTAGAGGCTCCCTCCACCATGAATTGGTCCAAACTGGGGTTTTTAGAGGCTCCCTCTACCATGAATTTGCCCAAACTGGGCTGTTTAGAGGCTCCCTCCACCATGAATTTGCCCAAACTGGGCTGTTTAGAGGCTCCCTCCACCATGAATTGGTCCAAACTGGGGTTTTTAGAGGCTCCCTCCACCATGAATTTGCCCAAACTGGGCTGTTTAGAGGCTCCCTCCATCATGAATTGGTCCAAACTGGGGTTTTTAGAGGCTCCCTCCACCATGAATTGGTCCAAACTGGGGTTTTTAGAGGCTCCCTCCACCATGAATTGGTCCAAACTGGGGTTTTTAGAGGCTCCCTCCACCATGAATTTGCCCCAACTCTGCTGGTTAGAGGCTCAATCCACCCTGATTTTCAAAACAAATGTTGGTGCCAACCTCAACTTACTACAAGGGCCAAATTCACTGCTGGTGACAAGCTCTCCTCACTGCAAGTGCCAAATACACATGTTTCAAGGTCTTTTCCTACTGTCAGAGAGGTGGTATTGAGTGTGTAAAGTGTGTAGTTGTTAGGCTGTGATGTTGGGGTAATAGAGGGTCTTTGGTGTGTTAGATGCCCCCAGACATGCTTCCCCTGCTGTCCCAGTGTCATTCCAGAGGTGTTGGCATCATTTCCTGGGGTGTCATAGTGGACTTGGTGACCCTCCAGACACGGATTTGGGTTTCCCCCTTAACGAGTATCTGTTCCCCATAGACTATAATGGGGTTCGAAACCCGTTCGAACACACGAACATTGAGCGGCTGTTCGAATCGAATTTCGAACCTCGAACATTTTAGTGTTCGCTCATCTCTATTTATCAGGCTTTTGCTTGACCCCCTTCTTCTTACGAAACTGACTTTCACTCTGAAGTATCTGCAGAATACATAGCTTGCAATATAAGTCTTTGAAGGAAGGGGGAGGGGAACTGAAAAAAAGAGTAAAGACAGACACAAAAGAGACTGCATGCCACCAAATAGTAAGCTTTCTGCTTGACGTGCTTTATTCACATCCATATTGGTCAATACTTCTCTGTCCCTTATATGAGTCTGGTGAGAGAGAGTAGTGGAGCTCATTCCTCTCCTTTTGCTGTGTGATGTCTATGGTAGACTATGGTTGAGCCTGAACTTGAGATTTCAGGATCGTTTTTTTTTTTTTTTTTTCAACTGTAATTTTTATTGAAATTTTTACATCCTATTAATATTTTAAAAGGTAAAAGTTTGTGAGTTTGGATGTTTGCGGGTTTGTGTGTTTGAATGTTTGTTCCTCAATCACGCAAAACCCGCTCCACCAATTTGGCTGAAATTTTCCACAAACATAGTTATTACACAGGATTGCGCAATAGGCTACTTTTCATCACAATAGCGCGCATATGTTTTTCCCAGGACCCCCACAAAACCCAAACTCACATCACCATCTCTGCAATCTCACACACTTTGGACCATAGCAAGCCACAAAATTCATATTACCCTCTACAGTCTAGCCCCTAACCCCACACAATCACATTTACATATACTTTACCACTTTCACCCTCACCTTAACAATACTCCAGGAGGCTACCTCTTTAACCCTCTGTTTCCCAACCCCCACCGCTCTGACGATCCGCGACACCGCCCACCCAGCCACTCCACTGTGTTGCCAGGAGCATGCGCATCTTAGCCACCTACAGAACATGTTTCCAGCACGCCACCATTTTGCGCCTCCACCATAGGCCGCAGCACCCGAACTACTCTCTCCAGCCCGCCACACTCCCCAACGGCACTCTCACCTCACTGCTGTTTCGTCTGCACGATCCATCCACCTTCCCTCGGTCTCCACGCCAACGACACTGGTAAGTTCCGATAGCATGTTTGCATTGGGACTACTTCTGGCCTGTATACGCCCATGTACCATTTCAACACACCACGGACACGTAACGGTCGATAATAATGTCACCAATCTGCCTTACTGCCTGTGATGAATCGGACCCCAATCATCATTCTCAGCTATATTTATAACTACCTATGTATTTTATTGTGTTGACTGACCCTCAACGGTATATCTTGGAGAATAACTTATCTGGTCTGTAATTGCCATTTTTTAAGTCACCATCCTGCTAAGGAATCTTGTTATCTCAGTAGGATGTGAAGGCTAGTGACCCAAATGGGTGAATCTGATTATCTGTGGCCAGTTGCCAAGATCAAAAGCCATTGTCTCACCCTAGGCATGGCATTAACATATCTGTGCTAACTTCCTTGATTCTTAGCAGGGGGCCATCCTGGCTCTGAAAGTTCTAACACATGTGACCAGACTCTGCGGAGTCGGGTTGAGGTGGTAAAAACTTCAAACAGTTATGGTTTTATGATGATATTGCGCCAGGGAAAGATGCTACCATTATGACAATTAGATCTTCCAGTGCGTAGTAGTGAAACGCACATTTCTAACCCAAAAACTTTAAGCCTACGGGCCTGGGAAGAGCCCAGGCCCAGTTCTCGTTATTCAAAGGGTATTGAGTTATCATGTTTGGTGTCAATATGCTGGGAAACTAGCGGTGAGCAAAGATTTGCCACTTGTTTGACCGTATATTCATGGGATGAGGAATTATGACCATTTATAGTTATTTGATTGCCAAGCTAGAGGGTGGTCCGAAAGCCCTGATGATGTCATTTCAGGGTGGAGCCCAGGGTCAATATAAGAGTGACCTGGGGCGGAGCTACTTGTTCTTGTTCTTGTTCTTCTCATCTGGACACATGTGAGCAAGTTGGCTCTGTGTGTGGCCCCTCCCCCCTTGCTGGGGGGAAGGGCGGGGCAGAAGCGGCCATGTGCTGAGAGACAAAGAATGCCATGTGGCTAAGGGACTTTGAAGGAGAGCCATGTACTACTTTAATGCTAATGGACTTATGGAATTATGAGGACTATGATGTAACGCCTATCTGATCATGGATTTATGGACTATGGACTTTTTACATCGGTATGGAAAAACTCTCTTTATTGCTATATGCTATGTGGGGGGTGCTGCGGTGCCCCCACCAGAGTCTCTAATGGACTGTATCTCCTGCCTTGTGGGTACCATGTGTTGGCTGCGGAATCGCCGGGTGCCTAAGGACTGTTTCTGTTTCTAACCTTTTACTCTCTGTAATCTGTTTTATCTCACTGCACTGTAACATACCTTCTCTGTAACCGTATAAGCTTGTGACCGCCAGGGTATATCTTTATATGTATTCCTGGCTGACCTAGTATCGACCATCTTGGGTTAATAAAATGTTAAAACTTTAGAAGGCTCTTCTCGTATTATCCTATAAGGCCCGGTCCTCTCTCTGGGTTTGTGGGAGCGGACGGTATAGTTAAAAAGACGATCGCGGGTTCCGCCTGCGGCAAAGGCCGGGTGGGCCAGCGGCTGTGGCCGTGTGGCTGAGGTGCGGGCCGTGTCCTTGCGCCTTGTGGGGCCGGACGCCGGGGCGGAAAGGCGCGATACGTCACACTGCCCACCTTAGAATTACCCGGCGTCCCTTCACATACACTAGAACTCAAGATTGGCGTTCCTGTTCTACTCATGCATAATCTGGATGCACCGCGATTGTGTAATGGCACGAGGCTACGTGTCACACAACTATAGGAACAAATATCATTGAAGCCACTATTCTTACAGGAGCAGCCACAGGTGACAGTGTGTTAATCCCACGCATTCCAATTATACCAAATCATTTCCCATTTCCATTCAAACGACTACAATTTCCCCTTAAGTTGCTTTTACAATGACCATTAATAAATCCCAAGGACAAACGCTGAAAGTAGCAGGAATACATTTGGCTACACCGAGCTTCTCACATGGACAACTTTATGTTGCTTGCTCAAGATTATCCTGTGCCCAAAACTTACATGTACTGGCGGAAAATAACAAATCATACAATGTCGTATATCAAATTATATTCACTTGTAATACCTCTGTCCCAAAGACACTATGTACAGTTTCTCAGAACACCGTATAGCAGCTGAAATACAAATTACATTCAACACAAAAGTCTCATGTATTCTCAGAATTAAAGCAAAAACAAGATACAAAGTTACATTTCACATCCCATACCTTATACACTGTACGAAAACCTTACCCGCGCCTGTATTTACCCACTTCTACAATCACCGCAGACGAAGTCGCGGGTACCAGCTAGTAGTATATAAGTAAACAAAATGGAAACCAATGTGAAGGAAACAAAACACAAAATAACAACAGATAATATTGTTAGATCAAACACATAGACCGTTCATAGCACAGAAAGTGTTCCAGGGAGACCATACTGCCTGAATTGCCTCCAAAGCATGATTGAGTGAGGCCGTAAGGTGTTCCATACTATGGACTTCCTTTATACAGGCGAGTAGGTCAGAGTTAGCGGGAGGTGAAACCTTCCTCCAGAAAAGGGGAATAAGAATTTTAGCAGCAGTACATATATGCAAAAACAATCAGGAAGTATGCTTACCCAGGTGGATGGGGGGGGGGGGCAGTTCAATAGATAGGTGAGAGGATCCAGAGGAACCCCTTGTATAAACAGAGCATTCGTAAGGGAGTGCACTTCTTGCAAGAAGGGACGAATCCCTGAACAGTCCCAGAAAATATGGCGCAAGGTACCCACCCCTGACTGGCAACGCCAACAGTGGGGAGAAATGCTAGGATTGAGGGAGTGAAGCAGGGCAGGGGTGTGGTACCAGTGCATGAGCAATTTATACTGGGTCTCCCGAAACGTTATACAAGTTGAAGACTTAGCCGCTCGGGACCAAACAATCTGCCACTGTCCAGGAGAGATCCACCTATTCAACGCCTCAGACCACCTATCTATATATTTATGAATGGGAGGGTCACGGTCCCCAGGGGAAGAGAGAAGCCTATAGATGCCCGAAATTAAGCCAGCCGTGGAGATGCCCACCCGACAGATCCTTTCAAAGGTAGTAGGGATGGAAAACTTCAAGGAGCTGAACTAGGTGGACATAAAATGCATAACTTGCCAGTAATGAAGCCACTCAGAGGAAGGCAAGTGGAGGACGGATGTAAAATGAGCGAAGGGTCTGAACTCCAAGGATACAGGGTCTACCAAGTCAGCTAAATGAAAGAGACCTAATTTACTCCATAAGCGCACCATCGCGGAAGAGAGTCCCTCCGGGAGGAGAGGATTATATAAGAAAGAAATCATGGAGGAACATGAAGACAACAAGGGGAAAAGTCTGGAGCAAGTGATCCAAATCACTCGGGTGAAGCGAATAGGACCAAGGAGGAGGGCAGGGGGAGGGGTGGGGGTAGTACGGGACCACAAAAATGCATTAGGGTGAACTGGAGCTAGCCAAAGCTTCTCGATCTCCATCCATTTAGTAAATGCCTGAAGAGCCGCCCAAAACGGGATGCAACGCAGGTGTGAGGCCCAATAATAATGCAAAAGATGAGAAACCGCAAATCCCCCATCCTCCTTACCTGAGAGCATAACTGAGTGAGGAATGCGGTGACGCTTGCCATTCCAATTGAATTGAAAAATTGATTTTTGAAGGGCACGAAGCTCCGCACGAGGAATGACTACAGGGAACGTTTCGAAAAAGTAGAGGAGTTTTGGGAGAAAGGTCAGTGATGCAACCAATAAGGGAAATGTGGAGTGGGCGCCATTTGTCCAATAGGGCACATAATTCATTGAATAAAGGGGGATAATAAACTGAGTATAATGTGGAATAAGAAGTGGAGAGCTGTATTCCCAGATAGCGGATGGAACACTCCCTCCATTGGAAGTCAAAGTTAGACCAGAGTAACTGTAGAGCAGAGCTAGGGATGTTTAAGGGGAGAGCCTCCGTTTTGGAAAAATCAACCTTATAACCCGAAATAGCACCGTGCGTTTTCAGGGCCTGAAGCAGGTTAGGAAGGGACGTGTGAGGATTAGTTTGGATCAAGCGTACATCGTCCGCAAACAAACCAACCTATCTCTAACCGGGATGCCTGTAATATCAGGATTTGAATGGATACGAGCAGCCAGGGGTTCGATACACAATGCAAATATTAGAGGGGAAAAGGGGCAACCCTGCTGAGTCCCATTGTATATAGGGAAGAACGATGACATAGAGTGAGGGAGTTTCACTATACCAGAAGGACAAGAGTACAAAGACTTGACCGCTGTGAAAAAGGCATCGAAGAGACCAAACGATTGGAGGGTAGCTAACATAAACAACCAGTCGAACTGGTCAAAAGCTTTCTCAGCATCAAGGCTCAGAAGGAGCATGGGGGTAGCAGAGCGGTTGGCCACATCTATTAAATCCACAGTCCTTCTAGTGTTGTCTCCCCCTTGATGACAAGGGACAAAACCCATTTGCTCCTTATGGATTAAAGATGGGAGCCAAGCTTCAGATCGATGTTCAGTAGCGCAATGGGACGATAGTTCGAACAGTCCTGATGGTCCTTACCAGGTTTATGGACCAGGGTGATATGGGAATGTAGCATAGACTGAGGGATAGGGGCACCCCCAAGGAAGGAGTTAAAGAGGCAACAGAGATGTGGAAGGAGGACCGACCGAAAAGTCTTGTAGTATAGATAGTTAAACCCATCGGGGCCCAGAGCCTTGCCATTAGGAGGGTCTGTAAGGGTAGAAGCTAATCTCATCCTCTGGAATGGGGGCAGTTAAGGCTGAGAGTGCCACGGGTGAGAGTTTGGGGAGGGAGCAAGTATCCAGATAGGAACTTAAAACAGTGGACCGGGTGGGAGTATCATTCCGTACGCCTGGAGGCAGATTATACAGCTTTGAGTTGTAGTCTTTGAACAGGGACATGATTTGATCAGGGTGATAGTGGAGAACACCCTTAGTGTCCTGGATAGCATGCGGGGCAGAGGAGGCCTGGCGGTCGCGTAACTCACTCACATTTCCCCTTCCAGTACCCGCCCACACTCTCCTAAGCCAAAAGGCCCACCTTCTTCCTAGGTCTGTAACACTAACCTGGGAAGTGGGGGCAGCGAGGCGAGAAGAAGAGCGAGAACAGCGGGGACCGGACCAGCGATCTGTGCAGTTTTAGTTACTAGGGATGTTAGCTAGTCTCCCATTAGAATGAATGGACGCAGCCAGCGCACAGGAGGTTAGGCAGCCAGCCGCTGGCACAAGCTGTGTGCCGGCTGCATCCATTCATTCCTATGGGACCTAACTAACATTGTTAGCTTTTCCCACAATGCTTGGCCAGTAGCTAAGCATTGTGGGAAATAACCTCCGACCTCGATCCCGCCTAAAAAGATCGGGATTGGAATTCCGATCGCGATTATGAAATTTACTCGATCACCGATCGGAATCCGATCCCGATCGCTCAACCCTATAGTAGACATGATAGTCTCCACCCAGAAGCTCTTACACAACTGAAAATTTGATTCGGAACCTGCGGAGGAAAACTACTAAGCTGCAGACCAAAAGTCATGTAAAGGCCAGAAATAGTGTTATTCCTCCTGTACACACACACACACACACACACACACACACACACACACACACACGTACACACACACACTGCTATTGATTTATGTACAGTATGTTGAAAGGTCAGGAATACATTAAGCAAAGGCCATCAATATTACACATAAGTATTGTTGTGTATTTACTGTATGTCTGTTTGACATATGTCATCATTAACTATCTGAAGAACTATTTGCTATTAAAAAAAAAGTAGTAATCTAGACTTTTACACATCTCCCATTAAACTGTCAGACCTCTGGTCTGCTACAAGGAGCAGCCTGGCCTGACAGCATGTATATACACTCACTGGCCACTTTATTAGGTACACCTGTCCAACTGCTCGTTAACACTTAATTTCTAATCAGCCAATCACATGGCGGCAACTCAGTGCATTTAGGCATGTAGACATGGTCAAGACAATCTCCTGCAGTTCAAACCGAGCATCAGTATGGGGAAGAAAGGTGATTTGAGTGCCTTTGAACGTGGTATGGTTGTTGGTGCCAGAAGGGCTGGTCTGAGTATTTCAGAAACTGCTGATCTACTGGGATTTTCACGCACAACCATCTCTAGGGTTTACAGAGAATGGTCCGAAAAAGAAAAAACATCCAGTGAGCGGCAGTTCTGTGGGCGGAAATGCGTTGCTGATGCCAGAGGTCAGAGGAGAATGGCCAGACTGGTTCAAGCTGATAGAAAGGCAACAGTGACTCAAATAGCCACCCGTTACAACCAAGGTAGCCAGAAGAGCATCTCTGAACGCACAGTACGTCGAACTTTGAGGCAGATGGGCTACAGCAGCAGAAGACCACACCGGGTGCCACTCCTTTCAGCTAAGAACAGGAAACTGAGGCTACAATTTGCACAAGCTCATCGAAATTGGACAATTGAAGATTGGAAAAACGTTGCCTGGTCTGATGAGTCTCGATTTCTGCTGCGACATTTGGATGGTAGGGTCAGAATTTGGCATCAACAACATGAAAGCATGGATCCATCCTGCCTTGTATCAACGGTTCAGGCTGGTGGTGGTGGTGTCATGGTGTGGGGAATATTTTCTTGGCACTCTTTGGGCCCCTTGGTACCAATTGAGCATCGTTGCAACGCCAAAGCCTACCTGAGTTTTGTTGCTGACCATGTCCATCCCTTTATGACCACAATGTACCCAACATCTGATGGCTACTTTCAGCAGGATAATGCACCATGTCATAAAGCTGGAATCATCTCAGACTGGTTTCTTGAACATGACAATGAGTTCACTGTACTCCAATGGCCTCCACAGTCACCAGATCTCAATCCAATAGAGCATCTTTGGGATGTGGTGGAACGGGAGATTCGCATCATGGATGTGCAGCCAACAAATCTGCGGCAACTGTGTGATGCCATCATGTCAATATGGACCAAAATCTCTGAGGAATGCTTCCAGCACCTTGTTGAATCTATGCCACGAAGAATTGAGGCAGTTCTGAAGGCAAAAGGGGGTCCAACCCGTTACTAGCATGGTGTACCTAATAAAGTGGCCGGTGAGTGTACATGGGTAGTCTTAATGTCTTCTTGTTACCCAGTCCTGACCTCAGCACATCATCTTAATGTGTTCAGGAGGAATTACCGCAGAACTAATAAACACATCAGGATAATAAATTATTACATGTCCAATGTTAAACTCAAGAGTGCAAGGAAAGCCACATTCCATCAGATAATATGCTCTTTCTGTAAACAGTTGCCATATGGGACAAATGTCCTTTAGGAAAGTTATTCCCACAGGACAGCAACAAGATACTCGAAGAGACAAGTAAATAAGGCTTTGTGTAGTCTCAGCTATAGAACTTGGAATGGTCATGTAGGTTTCTAGGGGATACTGTGTGTCCTGAGTCATTGTAATCATATACAATGGTGAGCATATTATACCATATTAGGACCCGATGCAAATAATCCAAGTCACATTAGCCATATCTTCTCCATCAGCAAGAAGGATTCTTCGCAGGGATCTATAGCTGGTTACACCAACATGTAGGAGAGCACTTATATTAGGATAAAACACCACTTTCCTCCCATGGTAGGAAATGTGAATAAAATTCTTGACCTATCTGTTACTTTCTAGTGGCTGCTGAGGTGCTGCCCTATCATGATTTGTTTTTGTACTTAAAGTGTACCTCTAGTTTTACACAATGTCTGTTCGGAGTGATCTCTGTTTAGCCCGATGTTGATTATACAGCCTGACCGCGGGTTGGGAGGAAGGACCTCTGATAGCGCTTCTTCTCACACTTGGGGTGAAGCAGACGGTCACTGACAGTACTGCCCAGTGCTGTCACAGTCTCATACATGGGATGGGAGTTATTCTACAGTATGGAACTCATCACGGACAGTACCCTTCTGTCACCCAAAACCTGTATTGGGTTCAGGGGGATCCCCAGGACAGAGCTGGCTCTTCTAATCCGGCTGTCAAGTCTATTCCTATCCCTGGTTGATCTGATACTCTTCCAGCAGGCCACTCCGAAGAAGATGGCTGATTCTACTACAGAGATGAAAAAGGCCCTAAGAAGTGTCCCCTGGACTCCAAAGGCCCTCAGCCTCCTGAGCAGATAGAGCCTGCTGTGACCCTTTCTGTGCAGCACATCCAAGTGATCTGCCCAGTCCAGCTTATTATTGAAGAGCATACCCAGGTACTTATAGGTGTTGACTAACTCAATGCCCGTCCCCTGGATGTCCACTGGTTTTGGAGCATATCTCTGCTTGTGAAAGTCCACCACCATCTCCTTGGTCTTCCCAGCATTAATCCTGAGGTGGTTCCGCTGGCACCATTCCACAAGATCCCAGTTAAGGCTAAGGCCCCTCAATGCAGAAACGCAGCTTTTTTGTTGTAGATTTTGCTGCGGTTTTTTGAGCTAAAGACAAGAATGGCTACAAAAGGAATGGGAAATATATAGGAAGTTCTTATACTTCTACCTTCTGCTCAATCCACTCCTTTGGCTCAAAAAACCGCAACAAAATCTGCAACAAAAAAAGCTGCATTTCCGCAATGTGGAGCTTCAGCCTAAGGCTCTGTACTCCCTGTCGTCTCTGTCTGTGATGAGGCCTACTATTGCAGAGTCAACGGAGTATTTCTGTAGGTAACAGCTGGATGAGTTGTACCTAAAATCTGCAGTGTACAGTGTGGAAGAGGAAAGGGGCAAGAACTGTACCTTGTGGTGCCCCTGTACTACAGATCACAGAAAATGTCAGCACTCATGGCCAGTGTAAAAGCTGTAATAGTTCAATATAGTATGTAGCAGCACCAGCACAAACATATATTTAATTTAGTAAAAAATGGTTGAAATAACATAGTTGTCAGATAGGTGACACTTTCACTTTAAAGTGGCTCCAAAGAAGTAACTCCGCTGTAACATCCCATCTAGTCTGAGCCTTGTGCCGGGCAGTTGGTGTTTATACTGCACATCATTTTCTGATACATTTCTGGGGATTTGCTAAGCACATGTTGACCCTGTACTATTTTCTTTTCTTTACAATCACATGCTGTTATCACTTGGTTAAGTTAATCCAGGCACATCTTCACAATATTTTCTTTGACACAAGCTTCTTGCCCTAACACGTCCTCCACAAAAGCAGTCTTAGCAAGTAGATTTGTCTGCTATGTGAAGAATGCATTAATACCTCAATGAAAATAATTTCTTGTTTGCTAATTTTTTCTGGAGCACTTTATAAATGCTTTAAAGGGGCTCTATCAGCAAAATTATGCTGCTAGAGCCGCACATATGCGTGAATAGCCTTTAAAAAGGCTATTCAGGCACCGTAAATGTTATATTAAACTACCTCCCCGTTTTAAAATAAAACCCTAAAAAAGAATGTGATCTACTTACGCATCGTGCACGCTGGGCGGGCATTCAGGGTCCGCCGTCTTCTTCATCCACGCCTCCTCTTCCTCTGATATCCTCGGGTCCCGTCCTCCTCTGGCGCTCGCGAACTGACATTGATTAAAAAAAAATGGCCTGGGCGCATGCGCAGTAGCATTTTTTTAAATCAACTTTTTGTTATACATATTTTTAAGAATTATTTGTGGCTTTTTGTCCCCATATTTTTATCTACCGTATATACTCGAGTATAAGCCGAATTTTTCAGCACAGTTTTTGTGCTGAAAAAGCCCCCTTCGGCTTATACTTGAGTCAGCAAAAAAAATTAAATTTTTATTTATTTATTTATTTATTTATTTTAGGTGGGGAGGTCTATGACCAGCAGCAATATCAATGTATAGAATCTCCCATAAAATAGTGGGGAAAAAAAAGAAGCTTTAAAAAAAAAATAAAAAAATTTAAATTTCTAAATCACTTCCTTCCCTAGAAGAGCCATAAAAGTAGAAAATTACTATGAAACACAAACACATTAGGTATCCCTGTGTCTGAAAGTTCCCAGTCTATTGAATATAGGGTATCTACAGTGCTCCTGTTCCGTCGGGAAGGGGTTAATAGGAGCACTGCAGATTCCCTATATTCAGCAGACTGAATTCCAAGTGGGGGAAGAAAAAACAGTCCTCAAGCTCAGAGAAGGGGCAGACAGACAACCAAAACACCCCCTCCTCTTCCCCAGCACCCAGCAACTACTGCACCCAAAAACTCCGACCATTTGAATTTTAGAAATTTTCCAGTAGCTGCTGCATTTCCCTCCCTAAGCTTATACTCCCAGTTTTTTGTGGTAAAATTAGGGGCCTCGGCTTATATTCGGGTCGGCTTATACTCGAGTATATACGGTATATCAAAAAGCATTCCTAAAAATCCTGCAGTTCTGACTTTGTCCACTAAGCCACTGAGACTTAGGGTGAGGGTCCATTGACACTGAATATGGTGCTGAATTTCAGTCCCATTTCAGAACTCATTGAAGTCAATGGGAGGCTTTTTTTCCGTGCTGAAATTCAGCACCAAATTCAGCGCCATTTTCCTCCGTGTAAATGGACCTTACTGTTTTCTTTTCCCTGATTTATGGCTGTTTCTGTGGCGAAACTTACCTTAGTTGCAAAAGTTGGAAATGAAATATTTTTAAAATATTTTTAAAATATAGATATTAATTTGTAAAACTAAAAACGTGAACAAAAATTCTTTAAAAATATGTTTACATACAAATGTGATTTAAACAATAGGTCATTTCTCTTTAAGGTCCAAGTAGCAATATCCATTCCTAAACAGTGAAATAGAAAAACCAAGATGGACAAGCTGTAAAGTTATGCAAATTGAAAGTAGCTGATACGTGTCATTGAGATCTGGAAATTATTACGTTTTCAAGCTCCTAAGATCTGTGGCGTTTGGTTAGGGAGAGAAAGACGGATTTAAATCAAAGTATTTTAACATCTGAAACCTCAAAAATCCAATCAGTTTGTGTAGGAAGATTGTACGATCCTTCCCGCTTGTCATCATTTCAGTTATCACCAGTGAAATGAAGAAGAACACAATCCTTGAACTGCGAGACCTTGGTTTATCACTTCATATTGCTAAGTGCCCAGGCTGATACATCAGCAATGTTAGACGTTACATGCCTTGGTGGTTGGGAGAATGACAACGAACTGGAATGACAGCAAGCCGTACATGGAAGTGAATTAGTCTGTGCTGTAAATGAAATTGAACAATGCATCACAACTCTAGGATGGCAAATAGTGCTGATACTAACCCTCAGAAGGCATATTCATGACTTTGGGCTACAAACCAGTTGTGCAGCTAGAAGTGTTCCATTGACTTCATGCCACATCTCTCATAGGCTGTCATAGTCCATAGCAATATAATAATGGAGGTCTATCCTCTATAGGGAACAGTCCCGATTTTGTCTTGGATGCAATGATAACCAAAGAGTGGTCTGGAGTCCATGAGGGTAACTCCAATATGAGACCTTCGGAAGAGAATCTCACACTGGTCCCACCACTGGAATTATGGTGGGCTGTGGCATAATGTGCAGTAGCTGGAGTCCTATTTTTGGCCACATTTGTGGCACAGACCAGTATAAAGAATCCATACATACAGGATCTGTGATTGAGGCTGACATACTGAAGCAAGATGGACACATTTTTGTGTGGATTGCAGATCAGTATTTGCGGATTGTAAATCCATAACGGTCATGTGCAGGAGATCTTATACAGTGATGTTTTACTGAAGAATTGCATGCGGCTTTAAATCGCAGTAAGCGCATGTTACTACTACACATTTCACCTGTATGGTAACAGCCATGGCATTGAAAACGTCTGGTTTATTGGTTTGGTAGAAACGGCCTACACATAATTGCAATGAAAAACTGCATGCGGTTCTTGGGTAATAAAGTGCCATGTAAACTCAGCGTTATTGCAATCTCTCATTTATGGTAATAGTAGTTCTGTATGAATCTGATATAGTTGCTCCATATTTCTCACTAATGAGTGCCAATAAGCTGGAAACAGCTGCAAGCCCTTGGAATATATAGACAGTTACAGCTGCTCTATTAAACAGTAGTTTTGGATGAATAGTCGCCTTTCTGGGACACATAAAATTGATTTGCATGTCTCCGCCCACAATCCGTAACGGAACAATTAAACTCTAATTGTAAAGTTTTCAGTCTAGAGAGTTGATACAGTCTGAAGATAGCTTGTGTTTTATGTAGTCTATTGCAATGTTTATTCTCGCCTGCCGATGTTGTCTCTCTGCTACCTGCTTGTTATATTCCTAAGACTGTAAATCTGCCAAGTCTTAAATTAATTTCTTAATTAATTTGGCTGTCTGCCCCTTGCTATTAGCGACACTAATGCTGCTTATCTGGAGAGATAAGAGTAATTGCAAGTTGTATTGTGCATTAGAAGAACTTCTGTACTTTCTCATTGATTTACTGAATGGCATGTGGTTCTTTCAAGATTGCAGATTATTTCGTGAAGACTGCGCTCACACTTCACAGTATCTGGAAACATAATTGTAGAATGTGACCAAGGCCTCGTTCACATCTGCATTTGGATTCCGTTCTGAGGGAGTCCGCATGAGGACCCTCCCCCCCCCCCCCTCACCCTCCAAACGGAATACTGAACACAACTGCAAGTGCAAGTGCCAGTGAAAGCACATGGACTATAATATATAATACTATACCATAGACTATAATGGAGTCCCTGTGCTAACCGCCAGATCTCCGCAGGGAACATGCAGATAGGAAAGTGCTTCACAATCTACTTTCCTGTCTGCATAATTTGAGCGGGCAGCACGCGGCAAGCACACAGACTCCGTTATAGTCTATTGGGGTCCGTGTGCTTTTACTGCACACCGCTTGCAGTTGCTTTCGGTATTTCGTTTGGGGGATCCCCATGCGTTCTCTCCAAAAGTAATACTGAATGCAAATGTGAACGAAGGGTAAGGCTGTGGCCCCACGTTGCAGAAACACAGCTTTTTTGTTTCAGATTTTACTGCAGTTTTTTGAGCCAAAGCCAGGAGTGGATTTAGCAGAAGGTAGAAATATAACAACTTCCTATTATTTCCCATTACTTTTGTAGCAATACTTGGCTTTGGCTCAAAAAAATTGCAACAAATTCTACAACAAAAAAAGCTGCATTTCTGCAATGTGGGGCCTCATATTGCGGAAAAGCTGCTTTTTTTGGTAACACATTTTGCACTGTTTTTTTTTCAACCAAAACTGGGATTGGATTGAGAAGAATGGAGAAGTATAAGAGCTTTCTTTATATTTACCTTTATATTCCCTTTGTAGCCACTTCTGGGTTTGGTTCAAACCCCTCCCCCCCAGAAAATCTGCAACAAAAAAAAGCAGCTTTTCTGCAACGTCGGGCCTAAGCTTTCTGCTTCCACCCCATATCTCCTACTGGAGAGGTGATGGAGGATGTGGTCCCTATCGATCATATATTTATGAACATACATTGTTGTTCAGCTGCCTGAGAAATATAGTCCGAGGAGGGAGATATCTTAGTCAGTATGGGACCAGAAGAGCACACACATGTAGCTCAGCTGTGCTTTACACTATTATGAGGAAACCCAGAGACTGAGCACTGACTTTGGTACATATTACCATCTGCCAACGAAGAGGAGAGGGCGGAATGCAGAAAGGTTTCTTATAGGTGACCATGTTAGGCCATGGACAAGCCAATGCAGAGGTCCATGAAAGATACCATCTTGCCCCAGAATTGTGGGCTGACTAGGGTGCAGGAGTCAGCCAGCAAGGTGACCAGAGAATCAGCATAAGCCCTGCAAGGTAGTTGTATGGTCTTCCACTGCTGGAAAATTGTTGGGAATAGACAGTTTCAAGAGTGTTACTGACTGCTCCTGGGCTTTCATAAGATAAAGGATGATTTTTTTCCTTCCCCTAATGCATGTTTCATGCTGATGATACCCAGAACCTGCACAGATCTGCTAATATGTCTGAGCACCTGAAGCTACAGCAGTGGATGGGAAGTGGAAGTGGTCTATTCCTATTCAAGTAATACCGGTAGGAGCAGAGGTGCAATTCTTTGGTGCCACTGCTATAAAGGAGCACATTGCTTTCACTACCGTAGCTTCAGGTGCCCGGATATAGCCAGATCAGCAGATCTGTGTGGGGACCTGGATTTCAGACACCATAGATCAGATACTGATGACCTATCCTGTGGATATCATCAGTATCAATAATGCATTTGGAGCCAGAAAACCCATTTAAGCTGTTCACCCTCTTGGGCCAGAGACTTTTCATAGTACAGTTTCAGAAGGACATTAATTGTAATTTACTTTATTTAACGCAGACAAGGCCAGCAATGTTACCAAGGAGACCCCTGGAAGAATATGTATTGGAGGAGAGAGGGACTTTTACCTTTTAACTTCTACTCTATTCGAAAGCAGTTGGCTGTGAATTTTGTCTATTACATACCCTTACACAAAGAACTGAAGTCTCCTGGCCCCGCGAGGAGCATCACTGTTGTCTAGCAGTTGCGCTAAGTGATAGTTTTATTATATGTTTGTGATCGTTTCATGCATTCACACTGGTCAGTTATTATTACGACCTAGGAAACAAGTGAATTATTAGGTTGTAATGTGTATGGGCACCTTTGTTAGCTGTTTCTGGTGAACTGTATGTCCCATAAGAAATGATATACGTTATTTTCTAGTATCCCTACTAGAGATGAGCGAACACTAAAATGTTCGAGGTTCGAAATTCGATTCGAACAGCCGCTCAATGTTCGTGTGTTCGAACGGGTTTCTAACCCCATTATAGTCTATGGGGAACAGATACTCGTTAAGGGGGAAACCCAAATCCATGTCTGGAGGGTCACCAAGTCCACTATGACACCCCAGGAAATGATGCCAACACCTCTGGAATGACACTGGGACAGCAGGGGAAGCATGTCTGGGGGCATCTAACACACCAAAGACCCTCTATTACCCCAACATCACAGCCTAACAACTACACACTTTACACACTCAATACCACCTCTCTGACAGTAGGAAAACACCTTGAAACATGTGTATTTGGCACTTGCAGTGAGGAGAGCTTGTCACCAGCAGTGAATTTGGCCCTTGTAGTAAGTTGAGGTTGGCACCAACATTTGCTTTGAAAATCAGGGTGGATTGAGCCTCTAACCAGCAGAGTTGGGGCAAATTCATGGTGGAGGGAGCCTCTAAAACCCCCCAGTTTGGACCAATTCATGGTGGAGGGAGCCTCTAAAAACCCCAGTTTGGACCAATTCATGGTGGAGGGAGCCTCTAAACAGCCCAGTTTGGGCAAATTCATGGTGGAGGGAGCCTCTAAAAACCCCCAGTTTGGACCAATTCATGGTGGAGGGAGCCTCTAAAAACCCCAGTTTGGACCAATTCATGGTGGAGGGAGCCTCTAAACAGCTCAGTTTGGGCAAATTCATGGTGGAGGGAGCCTCTAAACAGCCCAGTTTGGGCAAATTCATGGTGGAGGGAGCCTCTAAAAACCCCAGTTTGGACCAATTCATGGTGGAGGGAGCCTCTAAAAACCCCAGTTTGGACCAATTCATGGTGGAGGGAGCCTCTAAAAACCCCAGTTTGGACCAATTCATGGTGGAGGGAGCCTCTAAAAACCCCAGTTTGGACCAATTCATGGTGGAGGGAGCCTATAAACAGCCCAGTTTGGACCAATTCATGGTGGAGGGAGCCTCTAAACAGCCCAGTTTGGGCAAATTCATGGTGGAGGGAGCCTCTAAACAGCCCAGTTTGGGCAAATTCATGGTGGAGGGAGCCTCTAAAAACCCCAGTTTGGACCAATTCATGGTGGAGGGAGCCTATAAACAGCCCAGTTTGGACCAATTCATGGTGGAGGGAGCCTCTAAAAACCCCAGTTTGGATCAATTCATGGTGGAGGGAGCCTCTAAACAGCCCAGTTTGGACCAATTCATGGTGGAGGGAGCCTCTAAAAACCCAAGTTTGGACCAATTCATGGTGGAAGGAGCCTCTAACCAGCAGAGTTGGTGGAAATCAGGGTGGAGGGAGCCTCTAACCAGCAGAGTTGTGGGAAAGCAGGGTGGAGGGAGCCTCTAACCAGCAGAGTTGGTGGAAATCAGGGTGGAGGGAGCCTCTAACCAGCAGAGTTGGGGGAAATCAGGGTGGAGGGAGCCTAGTATTAGCAGAATTGTGCAACGCTTATGGTGGATGAGTATGAGGATGCGGAGGAATTGGAGAGGTTGAGTACAGACATGGAGTTTCATGTTGGGGTGCTTTACACAGGTGGGCACAAAAATGAAGGCTCTATCCAGTGGTGGTTCATTTTTATCAAAGTGAGCCGGGCGGCACTCTCAGCTGACAGACGGGTGCGCTTGTCACTGATGATGCCACCGGCTGCACTGAACACCCTCTCAGATAGGACGCTGGCGGCAGGACAGGACAGCACCTCCAAGGCATATAGGGCAAGTTCAAGCCACAGGTCCAACTTTGACACCCAATACGTGTAGGGCGCAGAGGGGTCGGAGAGGACAGGGCTGTGGTCGGAAAGGTATTCCTGCAACATGCGCCTATACTTCTCACGCCTGGTGACACTAGGACCCTCCGTGGCGGCACTTTGGCGAGGGGGTGCCATCAAGGTGTCCCAGACCTTAGACAGTGTGCCCCTCGTTTGTGTGGACCGGTGAGAACTTGGTTGCCTACTGGAGGAACTGCCCTCCCTGCCGCCAACGTCACATGCTGGAAACATCTCCATCATATTCTGCACCAATTGCCTGTGGCAAGCATTGATGCGATTGGCCCTCCCCTCTACCGGAATAAAAGACGAGATGTTGTTTTTATACCGGGGGTCAAGGATAGCAAAGATCCAGTACTGGTTGTCCTCCATGATTTTGACAATACGCTTGTCGGTTGTAAAGCACCCCAACATGAACTCAGCCATGTCTGCCACAGTGTTAGTTGGCATGACTCCTCTGGCCCCACCGGAAAGTTCAATCTCCATTTCCTCCTCATCCTCCATGTCTACCCATCCGCGCTGCAACAATGGGACGATTCGAAGTTGCCCGGAAGCCTCCTGTATCACCATCACATCATCGGACAACTCTTCTTCCTCCTCCTCCTCCTCCTCCATTAAACGCAGTGAAGCGGACAGATGTGTGGACCTACTCTCCAGCTGTGACGGATCGGATGCTATCCCTAACTCCTCTGTGTGATCTGAGTTATCCCTGATGTCAATCAGGGATTCTCTCAGAACACACAAGAGCGGGATTGTAAGGCTCACCATCGCATCCTCAGAGCTCACCCTCCTTGTGGACTCCTCAAAGACCCGTAGGATGTCACAAAGGTCTCTCATCCATGGCCACTCATGGATGTGAAACTGAGGCAGCTGACTTTGTGGCACCCTAGGGTTTTGTAGCTGGTATTCCATCAAAGGTCTCTGCTGCTCAACCACTCTATTCAACATCTGAAACGTTGAGTTCCAGCGTGTGGGGACGTCGCACAAAAGCCGGTGTTGTGGCACATGCAGGCGTTGCTGGAGAGATTTTAAGCTAGCAGCGGCTACTGTCGACTTGCGAAAGTGGGCGCACATGCGCCGCACTTTCACCAGTAGCTCTGGAACATTGGGGTAGCTCTTTAGGAAACGTTGCACCACTAGGTTGAAGACGTGGGCCAGGCATGGAACATGTTGGAGTCCGGCAAGCTCCAGAGCTGCTACCAGGTTCCGGCTGTTATCACAAACGACCATGCCTGGGCCCAGGTGCAACGGCTCAAACCATATTGCCGTCTCATCGAGGAGGGCATCCCTCACCTCGGAGGCAGTGTGCTGTCTGTCCCCCAAGCTGATCAGCTTCAGCACAGCCTGCTGACGTCTACCAACGCCAGTGCTGCAACGTTTCCAACTCGTAGCTGGGGTCAATCTAACAGCGGAGGAGGAGGCGGTGGCGGAGGAGGAGGTGGTGGCGGAGGAGGAGGTGGTGGCGGAGGAGGAGGAGGGGGGTGTTCTTCTCGTGTCCCTGCCAGGAATGTTAGGCGGGGAGACGAGGTACACCGGGCCAGTTTGGGAAGCAGTCCCAGCCTCAACTACATTCACCCAGTGTGCCGTCAGTGAAATGTAGCGTCCCTGTCCGCATGCACTTGTCCACGCGTCGGTGGTCAAGTGGACCTTTGTGCAAAGCGCGGAACTAAGGGCCCGCCTGATGTTGAGTGACACGTGCTGGTGCAAGGCGGGGACGGCACACCGGGAGAAGTAGTGATGGCTAGGGACGGCATAGCGAGGTGCCGCAGTTGCCATCAGGTCCAGGAAGGCGGGAGTTTCAACAAGCCGGAACGCCAACATCTCCTGGGCCAGCAGTTTAGCGATGTTGGCGTTCAAGGCTTGCGTGTGTGGGTGGTTAGCAGTGTATTTCTGCTGCCGCTCCAATGTCTGAGAGATGGTGGGTTGTTGTAAAGAAGCGCCTGATGGTGCAGGAGAAGGAGATAAGACAGGAACAGGGGAGGATGAGGGAGAAGTCAACAAAGTGGCGGAGGCAGATGAAGTGGTGTCCTGGCTCGTCCTCTGGAGTGCATCGCCAGCACAGTCAGCAGTGGCAGTGGCAGAGGCAGTGGCAGAGGCAGTGGCAGTGGCGTGAACGGCAGGCGGCCTTTGTCCTGCCGTTGCTGCCTGCCACTGATTCCAGTGCTTGGATTCCAAATGACGGCGCATTGAAGTGGTGGACAGGTTGCTCTTCTCAGAGCCCCTAATCAATTTCGAGAGAAAAATTGTGCAGACAACACTATATCTGTCCTCGGCGCATTCCTTGAAAAAACTCCACACCTTCGAGAAACGTGCCCTCGAGGTGGGAGTTTTTCGGGGCTGGGTACGAACTGGAACATCTTGGGAGATTCCGGGTGTGGCCTGGCTTCGCCTAAGCTGCTGACCTCTGCCTCTGCCTCTGCCTCTAGCTACCCTTTTTGGTGCTGCACCTGCCTCAACATCCACACTACTTTCCCCGCTTGACATCCCCCCTGTCCAGGTTGGGTCAGTGTCCTCATCATCCACCACTTCCTCTTCCAACTCCTGTCTCATCTCCTCCTCCCGCACAATGCGCCGGTCAACTGGATGCCCTGACGGCAACTGCGTCACATCATCGTCGATGAGGGTGGGTTGCTGGTCATCCACCACCAAATCGAACGGAGATGGAGGAGACTCTAGTGTTTGAGCATCTGGACACAGATGCTCCTCTGTTAGGTTCGTGGAATCGTGACGTGGAGAGGCAGGTTGAGGGACAATGAAAGGAGCGGAGAACAGCTCTGGGGAGCAGGGACAGTTGGGGTTATTGTTCTGTGAAGCTTGGGAATTTTGGGAGGAAGGAGGACAAGACTGTTGGGTAATAGGAGGAGAGGAGGCAGAGTCTGACTGGCTGCTGGACAATGTGCTGTAAGCGTTCTCTGACAGCCATTGCAAGACCTGTTCCTGGTTCTCGGGCCTACTAAGGTTTGTACCCTGCAGTTTAGTTAATGTGGCAAGCAACCCTGGCACTGTGGAGTGGCGCAATGCTTGCTGCCCCACAGGAGTAGGCACGGGACGCCCTGTGGCTTCACTGCTACCTTGCTCCCCAGAACCATTGCCCCGACCTCGCCCACGGCCTCATCCACGTCCCTTTCCGGGAGCCTTGCGCATTTTGAATTCCCAGTTAGAAATTGGCACTATATACCAGTAGCAAAAATTGTGGGTGCACGTAACCCCAATATATTCTTTGAATTCCCAGTCAGACAATGGCACTATATACCAGTAGCAAAAATTGTGGGTGCATGTAACCCCAATATATTCTTTGAATTCCCAGTCAGACAATGGCACTATATACCAGTAGCAAAAATTGTGGGTGCACGTAACCCCAATATATTCTTTGAATTCCCAGTCAGAAACTGGCACTATATGGCAGTAGCAAGAAATGAGGGTATTTGTAACCCCAATATATTCTTTGAATTCCCAGTCAGACAATGGCACTATATACCAGTAGCAAGAAATGAGGGTATTTGTAACCCCAATATATTCTTTGAATTCCCAGTCAGAAACTGGCACTATATGGCAGTAGCAAGAAATGAGGGTATTTGTAACCCCAATATATTCTTTGAATTCCCAGTCAGACAATGGCACTATATACCAGTAGCAAAATTTGTGGGTGCACGTAACCCCAATATATTCTTTGAATTACCAGTCAGAAACTGGCACTATATGGCAGTAGCAAGAAATGAGGGTATTTGTAACCCCAATATATTCTTTGAATTCCCAGTCAGACAATGGCACTATATACCAGTAGCAAAAATTGTGGGTGCACGTAACCCCAATATATTCTTTGAATTCCCAGTGAGACAATGGCACTATATACCAGTAGCAAAAATTGTGGGTGCACGTAACCCCAATATATTTTTTGAATTCCCAGTCAGACAATGGCACTATATACCAGTAGCAAGAAATGAAGGTATTTATAACCCCAATATATTCTTTGAATTCCCAGTCAGACAATGGCACTATATACCAGTAGCAAGAAATGAGGGTATTTGTAACCCCAATATATTCTTTGAATTCCCAGTCAGACAATGGCACTATATACCAGTAGCAAAAATTGTGGGTGCACGTAACCCCAATATATTCTTTGAATTCCCAGTGAGACAATGGCACTATATACCAGTAGCAAAAATTGTGGGTGCACGTAACCCCAATATATTCTTTGAATTACCAGTCAGAAACTGGCACTATATGGCAGTAGCAAGAAATGAGGGTATTTGTAACCCCAATATATTCTTTGAATTCCCAGTCAGACAATGGCACTATATACCAGTAGCAAAAATTGTGGGTGCACGTAACCCCAATATATTCTTTGAATTCCCAGTGAGACAATGGCACTATATACCAGTAGCAAGAAATGAGGGTTTTTATAACCCCAATATATTCTTTGAATTCCCAGTCAGACAATGGCACTATATACCAGTAGCAAGAAATGAGGGTATTTGTAACCCCAATATATTCTTTGAATTCCCAGTCAGACAATGGCACTATATACCAGTAGCAAGAAATGAGGGTATTTGTAACCCCAATATATTCTTTGAATTCCCAGTCAGACAATGGCACTATATACCAGTAGCAAGAAATGAGGGTATTTGTAACCCCAATATATTCTTTGAATTCCCAGTCAGACAATGGCACTATATACCAGTAGCAAAAATTGTGGGTGCACGTAACCCCAATATATTCTTTGAATTACCAGTCAGAAACTGGCACTATATGGCAGTAGCAAGAAATGAGGGTATTTGTAACCCCAATATATTCTTTGAATTCCCAGTCAGACAATGGCACTATATACCAGTAGCAAAAATTGTGGGTGCACGTAACCCCAATATATTCTTTGAATTCCCAGTGAGACAATGGCACTATATACCAGTAGCAAAAATTGTGGGTGCACGTAACCCCAATATATTCTTTGAATTCCCAGTCAGACAATGGCACTATATACCAGTAGCAAGAAATGAGGGTATTTATAACCCCAATATATTCTTTGAATTCCCAGTCAGACAATGGCACTATATACCAGTAGCAAGAAATGAGGGTATTTGTAACCCCAATATATTCTTTGAATTCCCAGTCAGACAATGGCACTATATACCAGTAGCAAGAAATGAGGGTATTTGTAACCCCAATATATTCTTTGAATTCCCAGTCAGACAATGGCACTATATACCAGTAGCAAAAATTGTGGGTGCACGTAACCCCAATATATTCTTTGAATTCCCAGTGAGACAATGGCACTATATACCAGTAGCAAAAATTGTGGGTGCACGTAACCCCAATATATTCTTTGAATTCCCAGTCAGACAATGGCACTATATACCAGTAGCAAGAAATGAGGGTATTTATAACCCCAATATATTCTTTGAATTCCCAGTCAGACAATGGCACTATATACCAGTAGCAAGAAATGAGGGTATTTGTAACCCCAATATATTCTTTGAATTCCCAGTCAGACAATGGCACTATATACCAGTAGCAAAAATTGTGGGTGCACGTAACCCCAATATATTCTTTGAATTCCCAGTGAGACAATGGCACTATATACCAGTAGCACGAAATGAGGGTATTTATAACCCCAATATATTCTTTGAATTCCCAGTCAGACAATGGCACTATATACCAGTAGCAAAAATTGTGGGTGCATGTAACCCCAATATATTCTTTGAATTCCCAGTGAGACAATGGCACTATATACCAGTAGCAAAAATTGTGGGTGCACGTAACCCCAATATATTCTTTGAATTCCCAGTGAGACAATGGCACTATATGGCAGTAGCAAAAATAGTGGGTGTATATAGCCCCAATTCTATTGCTAGGGGACTTGCAGGGTATTTCTGGGGTGAAGGTGGGGGGGCACACCGTTGGAACGGGTATCGGGGGTATATATCGGGTATACGGGAATACACTGACAGTGTATTCCATTCAGGATTCTGGGAAAGCTGGGTTGCGGCGATTGAGCCCGTCAGTGCCACGTTACACTGACAAGCTTCTCCCTGGAATTTAGCTCTTATAAGAGCTGTTGGTTGTCTTCTCCTTCCTATCCTAGCCTGTCCCTGCCTACCCAGAATCTAAGCCCTAGCTAACTGGACGGAAACCTCCGTCCCCGGTGAATTGCAAGCTCAGAATGACGCGAAGCTGGGCGTCGCTGTTCTTTTAAATTAGAGGTCACATGTTTTCGGCAGCCAATGGGTTTTGCCTACTTTTTTCAACGTCACCGGTGTCGTAGTTCCTGTCCCACCTACCCTGCGCTGTTATTGGAGCAAAAAAGGCGCCAGGGAAGGTGGGAGGGGAATCGAGTAATGGCGCACTTTACCACGCGGTGTTCGATTCGATTCGAACATGCCGAACAGCCTAATATCCGATCGAACATGAGTTCGATAGAACACTGTTCGCTCATCTCTAATCCCTACCACTCCTCAGGACCAGTTAGAGCAGCCTGTTTTATGTCCCCTTTTACTAGACTTCATGCAGTTCACAATAAAAGCTTATAAAGCATCACCTCTGGAAGCATCTTCTGCTTGGACAGGATCCAGCTCTCCATTCCCCAGCATTCTCTTAGCCCTGCGGAATGTTGTGAATCTTTTTCCGTCTGTTTAGATACATGTGTCTTGGCACAACTATCAACCTTAAGGCTTTTGCCCTGCCAAGGTTTCACATTAGGTTTCCCAGGCATGTGTTTGTCATCACAGATTTCCCCTTCATGCTGTACACAGGTCCATTATTTTCTAGAACAGACAACATGGACTCATCAGGATTTGGATGTTAGCATATATTGAGGAGACCTCAGTGCACTTGGATATTGACTGATTCACCCTTCACTACACTTTGGTATAAGCAAGACAAAACAGAAATAGATTCATCCAGGGACTCTTGCTGGTCTGGTCTGTTATACATCTACTTCAAAAGAGTTTTCATTTTCTGGTACAGGGGCCTGGGGAATCTGCTGGTACCTGTTGGTGGTTAGTTGGGCATCTCCACATATCTTGTGTTTGAACATAAAATGTCACCCCAAAATCACCCAGCACCTTCCTAGGTAGGTTGGAATGTATCACTTCCACCCAACACAGTCTGCATGGCCTGCTGTGTGGGTTTCCAGTTGGGGTCCTTATTCTTTTAGCCTAGTTCCCAGGCAAAAGGTTCATCCATTGAAAGTAACAAATGCTTGCCTATCATTACATTCTTGACCACCAACACACTTTTTTCAAAGTACGCCCTGGACTTCTATATGTTAACACACAAATCTCCAACCTTTTGAACAGGTAGGTTGTTGGCCCACTTCAAGTTCAACCATGGCACGCTTCCCAGCCACACAGATGATGAGAACCAGTCCTCAAAGTTGGGTGGGGCCAATGCGGTCACCAGGGACCTGGCATTAATAAGACAGAGCAGTTTGATTCTACCAATCTTGGCCCTAACCACAGGATTATTTCCTTCTATTTCTATTGCTTCCATGTTGGGGGAGTTAGTAATAGTCTCTCCGATTTACCTCTAAACTGCAAACCACTCCAGTTTAAAGGGATTCTACCATTAAAACCCTTTTTTCTGTGGCTAACACGTCCGAATAGCCTTTAGAAAGGCTATTCGTCTCTTACCTTTAGATGGGATCTCCGCCGCGCCTTTCCTTAGAAATACCGGTTTTTACCAGTATGTAAATTAGTTCTTTGGCAGTGATGGGGGTGGGCCCCAGCGCTGAAAATGCGATGAGGGCATCCCCACCGTTGCCCGAGAACAGGATCCTGCGCCGCTTCCATCTTCTGCTGGATCCTCCCCTTCTTTCTTCGGCGGCTTCACCTCTGTCGGCTCTGACACTAGTAGAGCCGACTGCGCATGCGCGGCCATAGTTCCGAGGCCGGAATTGCGCGCATGCACAGTCAGCTCTACTAGTGTCTCAGTGGCAGAGCCAACTGCGCAGGCGTCAGAAGAAAGCCGAAGAAAGAAGGGGAGGATCCAGCAGAAGATAGAGGCGGCGCAGGATCCTGTTCTCTGGCAGCGGTGGGGACGCCCTCATCGCATTTTCAGCGCTGGGGCCTGCCCCCATCGCTGCCAGAGAACTAATTTACATACCGGTAAAAAACGGTATTTCTAAGGAATGGCGCGGCGGAGATCCCATCTAAAGGTAGGAGATGAATAGCCTTTCTAAAGGCTATTCCGACGTGTTAGCCACAGAAAAAAGGGTTTTAATGATAGAATCCCTTTAAATCTCTTGGGTTGAGGGGGGGGGGGCACAAACCTTTGGAGGGGCATTCCTGAGCAAAGTGCTGTTCCTAGTGGCACGTGTGACACATTCGTGTTTGGCACCTGCCCAGTCCTTTTCACTTCCCATTTGGATTCTTCAATTACCTATACCTGAGGCCATGAGGAATTTGTTATGCGATGCCGTCACTGCGCTTACCAGGAGCTCACAGCTTGTCCCTGCCTTCCTCTGCAATGTGGCTAACAGCCTCTGGAGTCCACTGCCATATAGTGCAATGATCTCATCCTCCCCATACATCCTTGCAATGAACTTTTTACTCTATCTCTTGAGTCTATACATTTCTATATTCTTCCTACCTCTAGAAAGCCTCATATTTGTTTGAATGTTCTCCTGCATTTGGCCAGCTGGAAAGTGTCAAGGTCATACATGACACAAACTTTCCATCCAGTATTTGCTTACAGATACAATGGTATGACTATCCCAGGTGTTTATATGTATATCTGCAGACTGTTACTCTGTGATGACCGGTGGAAAAAAAAAATCAATTCTGAAGTAGGACATGTATGAACAATAATTCACAATCCTAAAACCTGGGTTTTCATCCTACTCCCTTTTGTCTTCTTGTGAATTTGGTGTGTACACATTTTTATATTTATATTATGCTATTAGGTCCATTGTGTAATACCTGTTGTGAAAGAATCTGTTTTTTTTTTCCTTTTATTCCACCATAATAGATACTTCTCTACTGTTCTCAAATGCCCATGTATTTGCCAAGCAATGTTTGCAGAAGAAAGCTCCTGCTGTTCATTTAGGAACCTAATCCGGGATTATTATCCCCCTGCCTTGCTGTATTTTCTTTCAATGCATTAATTATAAATATCATGTGAGATAAGACATTTGCAATTAGTTTTCAACAAGTACTGGATGAAGAAATGATCCCTTGAGATTGTATGCACAGACCCACACACATTGTCAGAAGCCCATATATTGTGAACAGCAAAATTGGCAAGTCTGTTATGAAAAGGGCACATAATATTACAGCGGACAGCTAAAATATTATATCATCTCAAATCTTGAGATATACAAACAATGAGGAGATACTTACAGTGTCCATATTAGGACATCCTCAGATATCAGAGTCAAACATCAGATTAATGCTAGTTTACAGCTCTGATACCTGACTTCTGATTTGTCTGACACCTGACTCTGACTAGTGACATCTAATACCTGACTCTGACACCTGACCCTGATACCTGACTCTGACCCTGACACTGATACCTGACTCTGACACCTGACTCTGACACCTGACTTCTGACACCTGACTTCTGACACCTGACTTCTGACTCCGTCAGAGAGCAGACTCAGGCATCACATACAAGCCAGCACATACACTATGCCTCCCAATGATTGGCCAGGATTACAGAGCCCCCTGCTCACACTCAGGAGTAGAAGATACATTGTATATAGCAGCTGCAGGCTGAGAAACTCAGATGAGACCTGATACCTGACTACTGACTCCATCAGAGATCAGACTCACACATCACATACAAGCCAGCACATACTCTATGCCTGCTAATGATTGGCCAGGATTACAGAGCCCCCTGCAGGAGTAGAAGATACAGTATATATAGGAGCTGCAGGCTGAGAAACTCAGATGAGACCTGATACCTGACTTGTGACTCCTTCATAGATCAGACTCAGACATCACATACAAGCCAGCACATACAATGGTGGAAACTTATCAAGTGAAATGCTCCAGAATTCTAGTATCATTTTCACCAAATACACCCTGTAACATGTTGGGCACCACATTTATCAAGTGTTTTAAATACTTTTAAAACTTGTGAAAAAAGGGGCGTAGACTCACAGTAAAGGGGCGGGACCTACAACATTGTGCTACAAAAATTCACCAATAAGCTCCAAAGAACCTCAACTAATCTTCCATAGGAGACCCTGCTGCAGATTTTACCAAAAAATCATCAGAGAGAAAAGTCCTGCACAAAGTAGAGGAGGAGTAGAGCTGATTGGATGAGACTCTTGCAGTAATTGTCATTGACAGCATCTCCACCAATCAGAGCTTCTGAGGGAGGTAACTTCATAAAGCTGCTGAAGTCTGGAACGGTCCTGTACCTGCTGTAAGTGCCACAGATAATGGTCAAATATACATTTTTACTATGTTGTGCATTTGCATGTGTACAATGAACTGTGTGTGCAGATTTATCTGCTGTACCGCTATATACATGTGTGATATTACTGTGCATGTCTGCTTAGGTATACTGATCTCTGTAGATCAGGGGTGCCCAATACGTCGATCGCGAAGGACATATGGGTCGATCACGGGATCGGTGTCTGCTTGTTGACAGCGCAGGATGAGAATCATCTCCGGACACTGGCAGGCCGGGGCCTTGCACTCGTTCACAGTCAGGGCTGCGGCGGACCCGCCTGCCAGTGTCCGAAGATGATTCTCATCCTGCGCTGTCAACAAGCAGACACCGATCCCGTGATCGACCCATATGTCCTTCGCGATCGACGTATTGGGCACCCCTGATCTACAGAGATCAGTATACCTAAGCAGACATGCACAGTAATATCACACATGTATATAGCGGTACAGCAGATAAATCTGCACACACAGTTCATTGTACACATGCAAATGCACAACATAGTAAAAATGTATATTTGACCATTATCTGTGGCACTTACAGCAGGTACAGGACCGTTCCAGACTTCAGCAGCTTTATGAAGTTACCTCCCTCAGAAGCTCTGATTGGTGGAGATGCTGTCAATGACAATTACTGCAAGAGTCTCATCCAATCAGCTCTAATCCTCCTCTACTTTGTGCAGGACTTTTCTCTCTGATGATTTTTTGGTAAAATCTGCAGCAGGGTCTCCTATGGAAGATTAGTTGAGGTTCTTTGGAGCTTATTGGTGAATTTTTGTAGCACAATGTTGTAGGTCCCGCCCCTTTACTGTGAGTCTACGCCCCTTTTTTCACAAGTTTTAAAAGTATTTAAAACACTTGATAAATGTGGTGCCCAACATGTTACAGGGTGTATTTGGTGAAAATGATACTAGAATTCTGGAGCATTTCACTTGATAAGTTTCCACCATTGTGTGTGCTGGCTTGTATGTGATGTCTGAGTCTGATCTATGAAGGAGTCACAAGTCAGGTATCAGGTCTCATCTGAGTTTCTCAGCCTGCAGCTGCTATATACAATGTATCTTCTACTCCTGAGTGTGAGCAGGGGGCTCTGTAATCCTGGCCAATCATTGGGAGGCATAGTGTATGTGCTGGCTTGTATGTGATGCCTGAGTCTGATCTCTGACGGAGTCAGAAGTCAGGTGTCAGAGTCAGGTGTCAGAGTCAGGTGTCAGAGTCAGGTGTCAGAGTCAGGTGTCAGAGTCAGGTGTCAGAGTCAGGTGTCAGAGTCAGGTGTCAGAGTCAGGTGTCAGAGTCAGGTGTCAGAGTCAGGTGTCAGAGTCAGGTGTCAGAGTCAGGTGTCAGAGTCAGGTGTCAGAGTCAGGTGTCAGAGTCAGGTGTCAGAGTCAGGTATTAGATGTCACTAGTCAGAGTCAGGTGTCAGACAAATCAGATGTCAGAAGTCAGGTATCAGAGCTGTAAACTAGCATTAATCTGATGTTTGACTCTGATATCTGAGGATGTCCTAATATGGACACTGTAGATACTATGGCTGTTAGTCTAGGTTTTCATGCATTATTTAATGGTTGCATTTTGCCCATAAATAACACATCTCTATTATTTGCATTGCAAACATTATTACTATACATTCAGAACATATCAATATGGTGGGACGGGTCTCCTATAAAGTCACTCCATACGTTTAAGGTAGTTTGCATGGTACGTAGGGGGTGTGATCTATATCTTGGATATGGAGATGGAGTTTCCCTTAGGTTACTCATTTATAACCTACTACACTATCTGAATAGCCTTAGAATACCCTTTAAACTATCTCTAACATTGATAACTGGTAGCAGATGGATCTGCGCACATATCTATATGGAAGACCATCAGCTTTATGGGTCATTATAGGGTGATCCGAATACATTTTGTTCCTTAGGCCTGTTCACTTATTTTTCCTGCATGTTCTGATGTCTCCCTTCACCCCTCATGGATATGACTTGAATAATAATAATAATAATAATAATAATAATAATAATAATAATAATAATAAATTAGAGATGAGCGAACAGTAAAATGTTCGAGGTTCGATATTCGTTTCGAGTAGCCCCTCAATATTTGACTACTCAAATTGAATATCGAACCCTATTATCATCTATGGGGGAAAATGCTCGTTTCAGGGGTAGGCAACGTTCGATCAAATTATACTGACCAAATCCACGAGTGAGGGTCGGGCTGGATCCTCCGAGCAGTCTTCTCCTTGCAGCTTCCCCACGGCATCTTCCGGCTCTTCATTCACTCTGCCAGGCATTGGGCCTGGGCAGAGCCGACTGCGCATGCTCGCACTACAAACGGACATGTGCAGTCGGCTCTGCCCAGGCCCGATGCCTGGCAGAGTGAATTCAGAGCCGGAAGACGCCATGGGGAAGCTGCACGGAGAAGACTTCTAAAGGTAGGAGAAGAACCGGCGTTGATTGGCCGACTGTATAGCATTCGGCCAATCAATGCTGGTTCTGCATCAAACTTTTACATTCGAATAGCGAGTGGTACTCGATCGAGTACGAGTATTTCAAATACCGTAGCATTCGATCGAATACTACTTGCTCATCTCTAATAATAATAAATTTTATTTATATAGTGCCAACATATTCCGCAGCACTGTACACCATTCTACCATGTTTGGTTATTTACAAGTATGAGTGTATTTGCATATTATTAGTATGTATTTCAATATGTATCCTTATTCATGCTGTGCTTATCTTGAGTATTTTGTACTCCCCTTTATATATGCAGATTTATGTAAAAATTAAATAAAAAAAAAAACTATTCATATAAAACTGATCTTCCCATCTCTTGCTGGTTGTGGAAAGCCACCAAGACGTAATCTGGTCTAATATTACAACTATTAGTATTGTTTACTATTAAGTACTCCAAAGCTGCCTAGAGTTTTAGGATGGGTTATGTTCTTAGAGCTAAGGCCCCATGTAGCGATCCACAGCTAAAAAACACTGCAGAAAAGACCGCGGCAGAAATGCATTGCCTTTTTCTATAACATTTTTCACAGAAAATTCAGTTTTCCTCTGCGAACCTGCTGTGTCTATTATACCATAGGTATAATTGACATACTGTGATTGACAAAAAAGTAACATTTAATGAAATCGCAGCATTTCCGCTTCAGATATTTTTCTGCAATGTGTGGAAGGAAACGGACAGAATCCCATTAACTTTGCAGGTATTGTAATATTCAGTATTTTTTTTGTATATTCTGCATGTTTGCAATGTGGGGCCCCAACCTGAAAGAGATTTTTATTTTTTTTATGAAGGAAATCCTACTAATATTATAAATGTAACATCCCTGCCTTTTCTGGTCTTTGCGCCACCCTCTGCTCGCATGCTGCGGCACAGGAGGCGTGTGCAGTTTGATAACTTGCTTAGAGTTTTTGGTTGCATTGTCTGAACACTGTCCTATGCCTTCCTATCAGGTTCAGGGCGGGTTCTTCCACCCTATTTATTCTTGACTGTCATTCACATTTATGCTTGCTATTGCTTTGTGTCTGCTGGCTTTTTCTCTTGCTGTTTATTCTTGTATTCTGATTCTTGACCTCTGGCTTTCCCTATTGACTACTCTTTTGGATATCGATTTGACACTGCATTGCTCGACTGTTACCTGACCCTTGGCTAGCTGACCTCCCTTTGTTATTGTTTGTCTTGTCTGCATTTTGTGTTTCACGTATATAGAAAGGGATCATCTCCAAGTTGTCGCCTATTACATAGGATAGGACCAGGCAAGCAGGAAGGGACAGTGGGGGGCTTCAGTTTAGGGCTTACAGTCTCTTGTGCCCCTTCCCAGGGTTTCCAGTAGCTACTGGAGAATTGCTCCTATTGCAAATCGCTAACCATAAATGTGAAAGTTTGTATGTTTGGGTGTTTGTTCCTCAATCACGTAAAAACGGCTGAACGGATTTAAATGAAATTCGGTGCATAGATAAATTGTAACCTCGAGTAAAACATAGGCTTCTTTTTATTCCGGTAAATGACTTGGTTTCATGACAGTTATGAATTTAGGTTCACATACTATATTACACTGTTCTTATCTCAGCTTTGAGAAAGCCAGGGCTGTTATCTTTCTGTGTAAACACACTTAACCTTCAGTGTGTAGACACCTTTGCATATTATCTGATCTGCTCCAGTGCTGACAAACATGGGCAAACACCTTTAATCCAAATTGGCAGTTTGCCAGTTTTTAACATGCCTGGAAAAAGAGAATCTAATTTTTCACAAACAACGACGGCTATGAAGGAAGCCAGAAGTCAGAGTTCTCCTCAATCGGGGCTGAGGGGGATCATCGATGGCAACAACATGCTCATTATATAACTTCCCAGCGAGGTGCTGAGATGCCGCAACAATCCCAGACACAGTGCAAGAACCAAGTTCAGTGGCAGGCCAGCTTGAGAGCTGCCGAAACACCGAGGCATGCAGATCATCAACGCCAAGAACACGCTCATCAATATGGTGTCCCAGTGAGCTGCCGGAACAATCACAGACACGGAGTAAGGAACAAGTTCAGAAGCAGGACAGCTTAACAGCTGCTGAAATGCCGGAGCAGGCAAACCATCGACAGCAGCAATTTGCTAAATATAGGCAGATCATCAATGCCAACAACCCGCAGACAAAGTCGTGGGCAGAGGCTAGTTTGTTCATATAAAGGAATTTATTTGCTGGGAATGCAACATTTATTCTGATGTAAAGTATGGAGTGGTCTTGGCATTTATATGGAAAGACACCCCCGGAACCATCAGCAAAGGGGGACATGACTTTGGGATGGGGGAACCAATAACTCCTGCAGTTTCTTCTTTGTGCAGTAGTTGAGTAGATTTATACAGACTGGGTCAGCTTTAAGAATATATCGGTGTATATTCAGCTTTAGTGTATATACAGCTGTAGGAGTATATATCTGTGTATGTTCTGCTGTAGGAGTGTATATCTGTATGTTCTGTGTAGGAGTATATATCTGTAGTAGGAGTATATATCTGTGTATGTTCTGCTTTAGTGTATGGTGCTTAGTGTGTTACTGTAGGGAGGGAAGAGTTAGGAATAGATGTCACTTCCTGTCTCACCCTTCTTCATCCTCTTTCTCATCACAAGACCTGGATGAAGCATTTCTGCTGTATCAGGGAGTATAAGACTGAGATTTATCACCTCACACAGCGCTGGTGTCACCACATTACACAGCACTACTAGTGTAGTATCACCAACTATACTGTATATGATGCAGTATTACCACAAGATGTCTGCAGTCACAGAGTCCTCTCATGTACAGTATTTACCACACTGGAGACATGGCTGAGTCTCCTCCTGTAGTTACCACACATTGGAGACATGGCTGATATATCATATGTATATTACTATATTTCTCAGGATAAGATAATCCTTTAATAGTCCCACATTGGGGAAATTTCATATATACAGCTACAGCGTCCCCTCATGTATTTACTGCACACTGCTGATGTGTGTATGTGTATATGTGTGTATATATTTATATATGTGTGTATACATGAGTCCCCCTGCGAACTTCCGGTAGACGCATGCGCAATGGAAGGGCGGCAAGAAAACTTCCGGTTCCTTAGTGAATTAACCAGGGCTGGGTATGTACTTCAGGGTATGGTCCTCGGGTTATGACGAGCCTGCTGCAGAACCTCATTTTCTGAATGCTATACAGTGTATAGCATTCGGCAAATGAAGGCTGATTGTGTAGCAGGCTCGTCCTTGCTACGAGCAGGTAAGTATGCTGTTACCAGTTGACTTTTTTTCATTGAAATGAATAGACCAGCGTTGATTGGCCAGTGGCCAGTGATTTGGCCAATCAACGCTGGTTCTGCCAGAGGCTCGTCTGAGGAGGCGGAGTCTAACATCGGACTATTCATTCCAATGAGAAAAACTCTTGCCTGCCCGTAGAAAGGACGTGCCTGCTGCAGAATCAGTGTTCATTTGCCGAATGCTATACATATATATAGCATTCGGCAAATGAATATATATACTGTATAGCATTCAGCAAATGAGGTTCTGCAGCAGGCTCGTCGTAACCACAAAACAGTATGCCTATACCCCTGCTAGACATGGCAAACTCTCAAAACCGGAAAGAGATCTTCGACCGGAAATAGGAAGGGCGGGACATAATCCTTTGTTATTGTTGTCAAAGGGGGACTCATGTATATATGTATATGTACTGCAATATTACCTCAGGATATATACAGTCACACTTGTCCACACATGTATTTACCATAGACACTGCAGACATAGCTGATATCTCATATATACTACTATATAATACAGACTGTTCATGAGTGCTGCGGACTGAGGGTCTGTCTATGGTGGAGCTGAGAGGACACATGTAATGGAGGTCCTGTGGTGAGAGAGAGACAGCCTGGTACAGTGTAGTGAGGGTAATGGAGGCCGCACTGATACTCCCTGTATATGTCTCCAGCTCTGCTAATACTGGCCATGCTGGGGATAAGTTAAAGTTGATCATTTCTATGTACTTTCTCAGGCCTGTATACAGGTCATACTGTATATACTGGCTATACTGTATACAGGTCATACTGTATATACTGGCCATACTGTATACAGGTCATTTATAATTGGTGGGGGGTTCTTGGAGCTGGTTGAAATTGTAAACAGTGGGGAACATGGTGGTTAGTTTCCCCTGAGCCAGTGCTTGCGGCTGGGGGTAATCTGGTGTGATGGAACAGATTGGCAGACAGATTTTTGCTTGTGTTGTTATTCCTACTGCTCTATTTATGACCTCTGTATTAGGGCCCAACACACTTAGACAATGGATATCAGACAAATACTGCACCGGATTATTGTATTTCTTAGTCTTCATGTAGCCGGTGTCTTAAGAGCATTTACAGTCTGTATCCAGATAAGTATATGTATCACCATTATGTTATGTTACATCATACACTGCAGCCGGTCCCATTACTATGGTATATACTATATGATGGGATATTTCTCAGTGGGGTCCTATAACAGTATAATTCAGCTGCTAGGTCTTTCCTTATTACCGACTCTGGATTATTCTGGAGCTGGTATGACTTAGTATTATTGCTTGTACAGTATTTAGGGTGAGCCATGTAAGTTATTGTTTCTTTTAGAGCACCTTTAATTTCATGCTGTTACATATATATATATATATAAAGGGATTTTCATGCATAGTCCCAACATAAGTACAATACTGTACACAAATGTCTAACTAGCTGAGTGATCTAGTACGAGTAGAAGAGAGAACCTGGTGTGTCTGGGGCTCCAATTTTTAGGCCAGTGTTGTACTTTGTTACTGTCACTGGCCTTGCCTTATTATGTAACCCTAAATGACATGATTGCTTAGGAGTGGGATGCATACAAGTGCTTCCAAGCCACTATGTAACAGGTGGTTTGCGATACACTAACAAGTTGTTTTGCTTTTTTTTTTTTTTTTTTTTTTGGGGGGGGGGGGGTTGCCACTTCTTCAAACGTGTATAACAGAATGTAATATAGTTGTTTACTAATGGGTTTTCTTAATACTAAATGTAATCCTAAACTATAGCTATTGTTGTGCATCATAATTCGTACTATTGACATTAAATAAGTTTTTTACTGGGTCCTTGAAGTTACTTTTAATTGCCAACCACCTTGGGTGTAGCCCAGTGCAGGGGTAACCAGCGGAGGTATGACCCCCCTGGTGGGGAGGGGTGACCATCGGAGGTATGGCCCCCTAGTGTGGAAGGGTAACCATCGGAGGTATGGCCCCCTGGTGTAGAGGGGTGACCATCGGAGGTATGGCCCCCTGGGTGTGGAGGGATAACCATCAGAGTAACAGACCCCCTGGTTACGCCAAACTAATTAAATTTAAGAAGACCCTGTTAGGGTAAGTCCCTAGGGTCATGGCTGTCATTTTTCACATGCCTGTGCACTAAATTGAGCCCTCCGAGCTGGAGCTGGTTGCGGCTGGAGGTAGAGAAAAACATTTTATTTAAAATGTTTAAATATAAAAAAAACAAAAACATGTTTTAATAAAAATCTAATGGCTTCAAGGACCCTCCGAGCTGGAGCTGGTTGCGGCTGGAGGGAGAGAAAAACATTTTATTTAAAATGTTTAAAAAAACAAAACAAAGAAAAAACATGTTTTAATAAAAATCTAATGGCTTCAAGGACCTTTTCTGATGATTTGTACTTTTCTTAGTGAAGATATATGACCACTTATATTGACCAACTCATGTTTCTCTTCATGTTGCTGACAGTATGATACGGCCAGTGCCGTACAGTGTCTATCGCAGCCAGCTAGTGAATGGAGCCCAGCACTGCTTACCATGATAACCCCATGCTCTGTGTGCAGGAGTTATATAGGCCTATGCCCCCCCCCCCCCCTTCCTTGCGGAACGGGCAGCATCAGCATGGTGCTGTTCCATGTCCAGCAAAGACGAAAATTTCAGCTTCTACTTTCAGTCTTGGTGCCCTTGGGTCGGTGCATGCGGCTAAGGGTAAAGGTCATCAAGTGCTCTGAAAATGATTGAGAGATGACATTACAGCCTTCTCACTGCCTTCAGAGACTACGGTATCTCAAGCGGACCATGGGCTTCTTCTCATCATGCTAAGCATCACTCAATGGCTTGTTTTGCTGTTAATGTGGTTGTGACCCATCAAACAACAATGGAGGGTTATTTCACTCCAGTAAGTGCCCTGGGGTTGCTGTAGTATCTGGAGAAGCCACAGCACCACAAGTACTTCTCTCTTCCCTTCTTTATACTCTCTATGTCTTTCCTTGCAGTATCAGTGGGTATAGGGTTGCCAATGTATGTAAATCGACAGTTCTAGTTTTTAGTGGGAGAGGTATTCCTTGAAGAGGTGTTATCTTGTACATGGTATATACATCTGTATCATGTGTATACAGTTACCACCATAAGTGGAACCTCACACCTCATAAGTGGGATGTAGGTACTTCTGTGCATATATGGTTGGCAATTACATGTTTGTGGTAGGGCGGTATCCCCATGTATACTGATTTATGGCAATTTCAGTGTTATAGTCTATTTCTCTTTACTAGTTTCTGACTACAGCCAGATCACTTTTGTTGCATTTTCAGCCACATTCATAGCTTGGTATTGTCGGGCAGGTAGTATGGGGACTTGTAGTATGTAAGGTTTCTAGAGGCTAGTGCATTCCTACTCAGTTTGGTGGCGGTCGAGTCCATTTAAGGTGTCAAATGGGCCTCTTCTGTGGCGGTTGAGGAGTCAGGTGGAAGTTGCAGGCAAGTTATTGTAGACTTATTTTAACTAATAGAGGAGGTTAAACCTCATGGTGGTGAACAGGCTGAGCTTTAGAAATGGCCAGCCTGAAGGATGTCGTAATAGTAACGTCATCCAGAGGCGGGCACAGTGGTTAAGCACAGGGTCGTTGGTGCCCTTAAAGTGTACTGGCTCTGCTAGAATTGCAAGCCGGAGCGTGCTGCCCCCCTTTATTTATTTATTTATTTCTGTCTGGCCAGGTGCTGTATGTCAGACAGCTGGGGATCTCACAGTATTCGTGAATCCCAATGGTCTAGCACTTCACCTGACTCCTTCTGTCATTATTTTACTTCTGTGAGTTTAATAAAGCTGTGGCCATTTTTACAACCAAAATAAAGTGTTTTGTGCATTTATTCCAAAGTCATTATTTACCGTAGTTTGGGTGGTTTTAGGTAGGAGTGAGGGACATCCCATATCCAAAGTCAAGTAGTAGGATTTTTATTTTCTGTTTGAATGTTTATGCCCAGAATTAAAGATTTATTTTCACTGTTTTATAGTATGACACAGAGCTAAACAAACCAATAGTTTCCTGGTGGTGAAGGGGTCCTGTAATAATCTCTTACTTTTATACCGTGAATTTTGGGATTCATCTTTATAAACTACATACTTATAAACAAGCACTGTAAGTCGGCTATCCCTGGCAGTTCACATTGAAATGAGTAAAGTTGCAGCATTTCCGAGCAGCCGCTCTATATAAAGTGGAGTGTAAAACACCCAGTTCTTATGATCATGGGGGCTAGTAAATTGCCCCTTATCCTGTAGATAGGGGTAACTTGTTGTGACTAGAGGCAATAGACCTCTCAGATGCATTTTCTTCAACTATGCATTTCTGCCAGAGAAAACGGAGAGCGATTTCTAGGGAGATGTCTTCTAAGTAGTGATCTATGCAGAGCAGGGGCTGCAGCTCCCTGTGTCTATCATAGATCTCCATGTGCACAGTAGATCTAGGTTATGATAGACACAGGGAGCTGCAGCCCCTGCTCTGCATAGATCACTACTTAGAAGACAACAAAGGACCTTGTAGTGACGTCATCACAGGGACAAGCCAATAACAGAGCAGTAGTGATGTTGGAGGCAGTGAATCAAAAGCAGGAGGAGGGACTTACATAGAAGAACCAAGAGAGGAGGGCGTGAACAGAGTATGATGTGAGGGGTGCACGGGAACGCCCACGGTGCATAGAAGAGCTCATTTACATATACCTGTAAAAGATAATTCATTAAAATGGGGGGGGGGGGGGTATTTTAACAAATGATTAGCAGGACTTGAATAGCCTTTTTGAAGGCTATTCAGGCATATGTTTATCTAAAATAGCAAAATTCCAGTGATAGAGCCCCTTTAACAGCTTTTTCTTACAGTGCTCTTTCCAGTCTTCTCCAATCCTCTTTGAGTGACTTTTCCTATTTTTCCTACTTATATGATATATCTTCTATGTAATCTTCTGATGCTGGAAAGAAAACAGAGATGGCCCATGTTTTAATCTAGCCTGGCACCAAAAAACTAGGGTGGCAACTTTATTCTTTTTAAACATAACCAGTGGTTTGTGCAACTCAAAAAGAGAATAATAAGATATTATCTAGATAGCACAGACACGCATCAAACTTTCATACCATATTCTCATTGGTCCCAGATGCCTGTTGGCGCTGTGGAACTGAGATGAGTACAATGGTGCACAGCTGGCGGGAAGTGGCAAGATGAAACGGGGATGAAAACACTCCCCAAATTGCACTTCTCACAATCCTACCTAGCCCTATTACTTCTCAGAGCAAAAGTTTATTTTGCTATGGCAGCTTAGTCAGATATACATCAATGCAATATATTTTATATATATATATATATATATATACAGTCCTATGAAAAAGTTTGGGCACCCCTATTAATCTTAATCATTTTTAGTTCTAAATATTTTGGTGTTTGCAACAACCATTTCAGTTTGATATATCTAATAACTGATGGACACAGTAATATTTCAGGATTGAAATGAGGTTTATTGTACTAACAGAAAATGCGCAATATGCATTAAACCAAAATTTGACCGGTGCAAAAGTATGGGCACCCTTATCATTTTATTGATTTGAATACTCCTAACTACTTTTTACTGACTTACTGAAGCACAAAATTGGTTTTGTAACCTCAGTGAGCTTTGAACTTCATAGCCAGGTGTATCCAATCATGAGAAAAGGTATTTAAGGTGGCCAATTGCAAGTTGTTCTACTATTTGAATCTCCTCTGAAGAGTGGCATCATGGGCTACTCAAAACAACTCTCAAATGATCTGAAAACAAAGATTGTTCAACATAGTTGTTCAGGGGAAGGATACAAAACGTTGTCTCAGAGATTTAACCTGTCAGTTTCCACTGTGAGGAACATAGTAAGGAAATGGAAGACCACAGGGACAGTTCTTGTTAAGCCCAGAAGTGGCAGGCCAAGAAAAATATCAGAAAGGCAGAGAAGAAGAATGGTGAGAACAGTCAAGGACAATCCACAGACCACCTCCAAAGAGCTGCAGCATCATCTTGCTGCAGATGGTGTCACTGTGCATCGGTCAACAATACAGCGCACTTTGCACAAATAGAAGCTGTATGGGAGAGTGATGAGAAAGAAGCCGTTTCTGCACGTACGCCACAAATAGAGTTGCCTGAGGTATGAAAAAGCACATTTGGACAAGGCAGCTTCATTTTGGAAACAAAAATTGAGTTGTTTGGTTATAAAAAAAGGCGTTATGCATGGCGTCCAAAAAGAAACAGCATTCCAAGAAAAACACATGCTACCCACTGTAAAATTTGGTGGAGGTTCCATCATGCTTTGGGGCTGTGTGGCCAATGCCGGCATCGGGAATCTTGTTAAAGTTGAGGGTCGCATGGATTCCACTCAGTATCAGCAGATTCTTGAGAATAATGTTCAAGAATCAGTGACGAAGTTGAAGTTACGCCGGGGATGGATATTTCAGCAAGACAATGATCCAAAACACCGCTCCAAATCCTCAGGCATTCATGCAGAGGAACAATTACAATGTTCTGGAATGGCCATCCCAGTCCCCAGACCTGAATATCATTGAACATCTGTGGGATGATTTGAAGCGGGCTGTCCATGCTCGGCGACCATCTAACTTAACTGAACTTGAATTGTTTGTCCAAAATACCTTTATCCAGGATCCAGGAACTGATTAAAAGCTACAGGAAGCGACTAGAAGCTGTTATCTTTGCAAAAGGAGGATGTACTAAATATTAATGTCACTTTTCTGTTGAGGTGCCCATACTTTTGCACCGGTCAAATTTTGGTTTAATGCATATTGCGCATTTTCTGTTAGTACAATAAACCTCATTTCAATCCTGAAATATTACTGTGTCCATCAGTTATTAGATATATCAAACTGAAATGGCTGTTGCAAATACCAAAATATTTAGAACTAAAAATGATTAAGATTAATAGGGGTGCCCAAACTTTTTCATAGGACTATATATATATATATATATATATATATATATATATATATATATATATATATATATATATATATATATATATATATATACAGTCCCTGACAAAAGTTCTGTCGCTTATCCATGTTGTGGAATCAAAGGCTTATAACCTGACTTTAAATTCATCCATTGGTTTTAGAAATGACTCATATGAAAGCTGAAACCCTGAGATCAAAAGCCAGTTGAGTCATTCAGGACACAGTTCCAAAAATATGACCTCTTACACTCTCCAGCTAAGCTCTGCCAAAGTGTTGCTGCTGGAGCAACTTCTTAAGCCTCCTTGACGAGTAGACTCTCTGCAGCTGAGTCGCTGCCGAAACATCCCCAAAGTGTGGACTGGAGGGCATGGAATGACAGGTCCCACTACCAACCTACCTGTCATTCCTAAAAATCCAGCCCAATACTGAGCATTTACCAAAATACCGGCTTACAATAAATATATATATATATACACACATATATATACACACACATATATATATATATATATATATATATATATATATATATTTATACTATCAAGCAATATCCGGATTTCATAGTATGCATCAAATGACCCCTTCTTCCGCCTTCTTTCCAGCTTTTTAACTTTCTGGGCAACCCGCTGTTTTCTCGTTTGCCTTTCCTACTTTCTTGTATTATAAAACCCATTATAAATGTCCCCAAACCTTACCAGTACTGTGAAAAGAGATCAGAGTGTGGGTTAATAATTCACCTTTTATACAAGTAAATGTTTGATAAAAAAAAATGTCACATATAACACCAGACAGAGGAGACGAGCAACTATAAAAATATATTCATCCATTAAAAGATATGACAGATCACCAAGTTTCCACCTCTCTCCAATGTGCTGATGAGATGTGTCACTTTTCACAACACAGAAAGGACTGGGAAATTATTCCAGTCACAGCTCTAAGCTCTGAATTTCCTTGTGGCTCATTTGGTGACAAGTCCTAATCTCTTAGGGGAATTAATTGTCAATTAACCTTGTCAACTTTCAAGAGAAAACTCAGAGGAAACTGTCCTCACAGCATCAGAGTCCTTACAAAGAGCTTGTTCTATATTTGACAGATATGTCTTATCTATGGAGAGTAATGTACCTGGAGGATTGTACTTCTGCAAAATTTCTTAGAATAATGTGTGTTATATAGGACAACTGGCCTTGATACTGATGAAAAAAACTTTAATGTTGCTTTCAGCCATGTTGATATTTTTACTCCTTTCTTCAGAAGAGTTTTGGGTCATCAGGTACAGGATGTATAAAGACGAAAGGCTATAAGATGTCAGAAATATTAAGCTAGGAATAGTAAGCATGTATTACTATTGACACTTGTCTTAAAGGGGTATTCTCATAACTCTTGTTCTGCAGCCTGAAGGCTCTGTACTCTCTTCACTTCCTGGATTTCTCGGCACATTGGTGGGTGGGGTTTCACTTGCTCTGCTATCTGCTATACATTACCACAGTATGAAGCTGATGTGGAAACTGATGTAGCAGAGCTGGATTTGAGTCAGCTTGCATTACATACAGAGGTAAAGGACTTCTTATCTCAGCCTTTATCAGCCAAATTCAATTAAATCGGCTGATAAGTGGAAAAGCTGAAGATAAACTGCACAGTAATCCTTGAGCTCTCACCTCCATAGAAACTCAGTGTCAACAATGAAGTGAATAAATTAAGATATCGGCCAAACAAAGAAGTTTTGATAAAGCAATGTATTTAGGAAAAGTTCTTAAATCCACATAAGATAGCAGTATAGATAGGATGCTTTTATGGGACAAACCCTTTAAAACTTTCCTGGGTTACTACCATGCCTTCCTGTTAGGGCTGGCCCTTGGTCACCTTATGCTTCAGTCTTATCCATCCATTGTAAAGCTCTATATAAGGGCTATAACTTGGCTTGTCGCTCTGTAGCATTGTCGGTGATGTAAATGAATGGGATTGTTGGAACCTGGACTCTTGATTGCAAAAATCTCATCACTGACACTAACATTGCAAGATCACCCAGTAACCCAGTAATAGGCACTTGTTATGGTGAGGATAGCGTTTTTGGAACAGTTTTTGCTCTCTTCTTGTAGATGTAACATAAGAGTATTTTCCTGTAATTTCTACTATAAAATGCTGAAAAAAATCAATTGTGTTATTTTTATTTACATAATTTAATGTTAAGCATAAATATCATAGCATATTGTATTGTGCGGTTTAATCCAATTATGAGGATAGCAAATATGTAAGTTATTTACTGTGTAGTAAAAACTGTATTTAGAAATGCGTAGTGTTTCTCATACTATGATTTTTTTTTTTTTTTTTCTTTTGGTAGAGTTGGAAGGGACCTCAAGGGCCATCGAGTCCAACCCCCTGCGAGTGCAGGTCTTCCTAAATCATCCCAGCTATATGTTTATCCAGATTCCGCTTGAAGATTTCCAATGATGGAGCGCCCACCACTTCCCGTGGCAGCCTATTCCGCTCTCTCACTACCCTCACTGTCAGAAAAATTTTCCTAATGTCTAATCTGTATCTCTTTCCCTTTAGTTTCATCCCATTGCTTCTTGTACTTCCTTGTACTATTTTAATTTTTGCGCTTTTTTAATACAAAATAAAAAAATTTAGTTGTCAGTTTCAGCTTTTTCTTTTATTGACAGTGTACTGGTTTATACAGATATATCTGCACTTACTAGGACACTATAATGATAAAGAACAATACAAATAGAGCTACAATTTTATACATCGCGGCCTCTCGTAAACATGTTCCGAGTGCGGGAAAGTAAGCAGCGATATTTGGCGATAGGTAATGAAGCATATCTATTCCTGTTTCTATACTTTAATTCACCTTGAAGTAGCATGTTATAATGTTAAATTGTTATGCGTGATGGCCTGGGCCAGTCCATTTGGACACTTCCTACCATTGCCCACCTTGTCTGTGTGGCAATGGAACTTTCTCAGGCCTACTGCATTTTCTTGAGCTTATTGTTATGCGTAAATGAAGGATCCTTAGCTTAAGTCATATTCATGTTATTGGCACTTTCTAGTACACCTGACCTAGCTTAGGACAACCTCCTCCTCCACTCTTGCCCTCATTCCTCTGGTTTTTAAAGGATCGTTGATGCTTAGGCCAGGGGTACCTGTCATTTGCATCTTTAATACCTGTATATTCTTGACCACCTCTATACATCGAGAATCCCCTCCCTACCAATATTTAACATAACATCTCCCTTCCCCCTCTTTTTTGTTTTTTTCTTTTACAGCCACATAGACAACCATTGAAACTGGAGGCCGAATGAGGCCTTTAAGGACAATGGGACAAACTGGACTTGGACAGATTCTAACTTAAACATATTTTTTCAGGAGAATTGCAAAGCAAAATTACAATCAGTCAATTATTATTATTATTTTTTTTTTTTTGGGGGGGGGGGGGGACAAAGCCTTTGTTAGAATACACTTTATCTCACTAGGTTTGAGAGTTAAAAATAAACAGAAAGAAGTAGATGGCATTTTACTACAGATTGCAACATTAGAACGCTTTCACAAACAATCCACCTCACTGAGAGTTCAGGGAGAGTTAACAACCCTTAGAAAACATCTTAAGCGAATATTCAACGCCAAATCAGTGAATGCTTATTTACACTATCAGCACAGAATATATGCCCATGGAGACAAGGGGCGAAGCTAATGTCTATTTTAATTAAGAAAACAGAGGCTAAGTCTAACATTAAGTCCATCCGTAAGACTGATGGATCTCTTGGACATTGCATCTGAGTTTCGAACATTCTAAATGCAGCTTTACAATCTGAGAAATACTTTGCCTAACTAAACACAGGAAGCCCAGGTCACTGTAATCCCTAAAGAGGGGAAAGACCATCTTTCCTGTGAAAGTTATCACCTGATTTCTTTACTAAATTTGGATTTAAAAATCTGGGCCAAGATATTAGCCTCTAGAGTAAAGTCAATAAATCCCTACATAGTAGGCAAGGAACAAGCAGGACTTGTGATGGACAGAGAGGGTAGAGACAGTTCCACTTGAAGACTCGAAGCTATTCACTGGGCTCAAAAAACCAAATACCCTTTGGTCCTTCTCAGCGTAGAAGGGATTCGATATCATACACTGAGGGCCATATTCTCGAACCAGGAACCAGGCAGGGATACCCCTTTTTCCAACACTGTTTATTCTTACGATTGAGGACCTTATTAAACCGAAACCCTTCCATTCTCAACAGTGTTGGAAAAAGGGGTATCCCTGCCTGGTTCCTGGTTCGAGAATATGGCCCTCAGTGTATGATATCGAATCCCTTCTACGCTGAGAAGGACCAAAGGGTATTTGGTTTTTTGAGCCCAGTGAATAGCTTCGAGTCTTCAAGTGGAACTGTCTCTACCCTCTCTGTCCATCACAAGTCCTGCTTGTTCCTTGCCTACTATGTAGGGATTTATTGACTTTACTCTAGAGGTTAATATCTTGGCCCAGATTTTTAAATCCAAATTTAGTAAAGAAATCAGGTGATAACTTTCACAGGAAAGTTGGCACTCCAACTAACAAAGGTAATATTAAAACAATCGTTTTCATGTATGACCTATTGTTCATGATTTACCAATTGGAGGGAGAGCATACCATAGCTAATATACTAGATCATTTTTGCAAACTTTCTGGCTTTACAGTTATTTTTGAGAAATCAGAATTGCTAAATATCATGCTTACTCAAGAGGAGGTGGGTGGGAGGAGAAGGTTGTGCATAGGTATTCGCCCTTTTCCTGGGCAGTTATAAAAACTCTAATATTTAGGTATATATGTATCCAGAAACATATTGGATTTGTATTCATTGAAACACATTCCTATGCTTAAACAGATCAAGGGTCTCTTAGAGTATGACCTGCCCCTGCATACTAGTTATATTTGCTGCAAATGCTTCCAATCACACTTCCGAAAATTTTATTTTAAAACCCTATTTTCCACATTCCTATGGAGGCACAAAAGACTGTGCATAGCTCGTGCAAAAAAACCAATGTGAATATTGCCTTACTTAAAGCATCATTTAGGTCTTCCTCAAACTGATATGGTGCTGGGCCTTGCTGGGAAAAACCCTTCCTCGAGTGACACTTTAATGGGTGCATTATTAGCAGAATAGTCTTCCCTGTAGCAAGAGCTGGCGCCTTCACCCTCACCTTTGACTCCTGTTACACTGATTCTTACTCTCCTACTCAGTATAAGGAAAATGTTTGTCTTTGTACTGTGTTAGCCAGTGGGTAGGAAATATAAAAAAAACAAAAAACTTGAGTCTTCAGTAGTTGATACCTTTTTTAATGGCTAATAATGATGGTAGATTACAATGTTTCGAAGCTCTCGGCTTCTTCTTCAGGTATATCTAAAAACAATATCTGAAGGATGCATATTTATGTACAAGAGGGACACATAGGAATAGAATTCTAGGAGGGAGGGTGGAAGAAGGTTATTGGTTTTACAACTAAACAATTCATCAGCTTGTAATGTTCTTATCAGTTCACAGAGTGTCTTTATGGCTGGCTGGCTCAGTTCAGTGATTTCTGTAGGATGCCATGAACCCATGTGAGAGATTCATCCCTTTCTCAAGAGTGTCAAACAAGGTCATAAACTTGTACTCATAAATCAGTCTCTGTTTCCTGGATTTAAAATTCCAGGATCTTAGCAAAAAAGTAGACATCTGATTGGACACCTCTAACTGTACGAAATTTTAATCTGGATAATTACATAGACTGTTTCAGACACATGGTCAAATCAACTATACTGGATACAAACAAAAGACTGCCGTCTAACATCAGTGCCCAGGAAAGAACAGCCATAGAATCCCTGAGAAATAACAAAGACATCATCATGACTATTGCACCACCTTTGTCCGCTGGTTTAATGATGAACACATCAGACTACATACAGGAGGCACACAGACAGCTTACTGACACACACTATTACTCCAAATTGGATTCAGACCCCACAGTGGAGTACTCCAAAAAACTAAAAAAAAGGTTGTCTCCGGCCTATCTGATGGAGCAGAAAGTCTAAGCGGCCTCATACCAGCAAGTCCAAGGACAGGGACCTTTTATAATGCTTCCAAAACTGCACAAATCTGAGAACCCAGGGAGACCAATCATTTCATGTGTGGGCACCCTCACTGAACAGATCTCTGGATGGGTGGAGGGTAATCTTAAATCCTTAGTGAAGGATACAGCCAGCTACCTTCAGGACACCAAATATCTATTAAATAAACTATCCACTATAGGTCCTCTCCCAGAGGGAACCATCCTGGCCACCATGGATGTAGAATCCCTGTACTCCAACATCCCACACCAGGACGGTGTAAATGCCTGCCAGTTTTTCATGGAAAAGCGAGATATTAACGCTGAATCGGTGGTGAAACTCACAAAATTCATCCTCACCCACAATTACTTTTCTTTTGGTGACTGCATCTATCTACAGCTGACTGGCACCACAATGGAGAGTAAAATGGCACCACAGTACGCTAATCTTTTCATGGCCAAGCTTGAGAGTGACTCCCTATCCACCTGCACCACCAGGCCCCGAGCCTACTATCGCTTAATTTATGATATCCTAATCATTTGGACTGGGTCTGAAGAACAGCTGAAAACCTTCCATGAACAATTCAACCAGTTCCATCCCACCACCAACCTGACGCTCAATTACTCCTTCTCTGAAATAAACTTCCTAGACACAGTCATCAAGATGCAGGACAACAAAATTGAAACCTCACTGTATCGGAAGCCGATTGACCACCCTACCTACCTAAGATGGGATAGCTTTCATCCTAAATACATAAAGAACTCCATTGTCTACAGCCAAGCCATCAGATACCATCGCATATTTTCAGACCCTGCAGATAGAGACAAACACCTTGGGGGCCTCAAAAACACATTCTTGAGACAGAGTTACCATCCAAGAACTATTGAAAACCAAATCACCAGGGCCACCAGAATACCAAGATCATACAATACCAAACAGGAAAACAATCGGGTGCCCCTGGTCGTCACATATAACCCACACTTGAAGATGCTTAGAGGAATCACACGCAAATTACATCCACTACTGCAAAAAGACTATGTCTAAAATCCATATTTCCAGACTCCGCTCTCCTGTACTATAGACAGCCACCGAACCTCAGGAATATGGTTGTTAGCAGCACACTGTCACCTCCAACTAGATAGAATTTGGTATCTCTATCTTGATCTAACAGAGAATATCAAATTCCAGGTACATTCACCTGTAACACACCTAATGTAGTGTATTTAATAATATGCACAAAATGTTCCACTGAAAATCTGTATGTTGGAGAGACGGGCCAGAAGCTTAGAATGAGAATTAATTCACATCGCCATACAATTAGAGAACAAAGAATGGACCTTCCTGTGTCAAAACATTTCAGCAGTGAAGATCATTATTAGAGATGAGCGAACAGTGTTCTATCGAACTCATGTTCGATCGGATATTAGGCTGTTCGGCATGTTCGAATCGAATCGAACACCGCGTGGTAAAGTGCGCCATTACTCGATTCCCCTCCCACCTTCCCTGGCGCCTTTTTTGCTCCAATAACAGCGCAGGGTAGGTGGGACAGGAACTACGACACCGGTGACGTTGAAAAAAGTAGGCAAAACCCATTGGCTGCCGAAAACATGTGACCTCTAATTTAAAAGAACAGCGACGCCCAGCTTCGCGTCATTCTGAGCTTGCAATTCACCGAGGACGGAGGTTTCCGTCCAGCTAGCTAGGGCTTAGATTCTGGGTAGGCAGGGACAGGCTAGGATAGGAAGGAGAAGACAACCAACAGCTCTTGTAAGAGCTAAATTCCAGGGAGAAGCTTGTCAGTGTAACGTGGCACTGACGGGCTCAATCGCCGCAACCCAGCTTTCCCAGGATCCTGAATGGAATACACTGTCAGTGTATTCCCGTATACCCGATATATACCCCGATACCCGTTCCAACGGTGTGCCCCCCCACCTTCACCCCAGAAATACCCTGCAAGTCCCCTAGCAATAGAATTGGGGCTATATACACCCACAATTTTTACTACTGGTATACAGTGCCATTGTCTGACTGGGAATTCAAAGAATATATTGGGAATACAAATACCCTCATTTCTTGCTACTGCCATATAGTGCCAGTTTCTGACTGGTAATTCAAAGAATATATTGGGGTTACGTGCACCCACAATTTTTACTACTGGTATACAGTGCCATTGTCTGACTGGGAATTCAAAGAGTATATTGGGAATACAAATACCCTCATTTCTTGCTACTGCCATATAGTGCCAGTTTCTGACTGGTAATTCAAAGAATATATTGGGGTTACGTGCACCCACAATTTTTACTACTGGTATACAGTGCCATTGTCTGACTGGGAATTCAAAGAATATATTGGGAATACAAATACCCTCATTTCTTGCTACTGCCATATAGTGCCAGTGTCTGACTGGGAATTCAAAGAATATATTGGGGTTACGTGCACCCACAATTTTTACTACTGGTATACAGTGCCATTGTCTGACTGGGAATTCAAAGAATATATTGGGAATACAAATACCCTCATTTCTTGCTACTGCCATATAGTGCCAGTGTCTGACTGGGAATTCAAAGAATATATTGGGGTTACGTGCACCCACAATTTTTACTACTGGTATACAGTGCCATTGTCTGACTGGGAATTCAAAGAATATATTGGGAATACAAATACCCTCATTTCTTGCTACTGCCATATAGTGCCAGTGTCTGACTGGGAATTCAAAGAATATATTGGGGTTACGTGCACCCACAATTTTTACTACTGGTATACAGTGCCATTGTCTGACTGGGAATTCAAAGAATATATTGGGAATACAAATACCCTCATTTCTTGCTACTGCCATATAGTGCCAGTGTCTGACTGGGAATTCAAAGAATATATTGGGGTTACGTGCACCCACAATTTTTACTACTGGTATACAGTGCCATTGTCTGACTGGGAATTCAAAGAATATATTGGGAATACAAATACCCTCATTTCTTGCTACTGCCATATAGTGCCAGTTTCTGACTGGTAATTCAAAGAATATATTGGGGTTACGTGCACCCACAATTTTTACTACTGGTATACAGTGCCATTGTCTGACTGGGAATTCAAAGAATATATTGGGAATACAAATACCCTCATTTCTTGCTACTGCCATATAGTGCCAGTGTCTGACTGGGAATTCAAAGAATATATTGGGGTTACGTGCACCCACAATTTTTACTACTGGTATACAGTGCCATTGTCTGACTGGGAATTCAAAGAATATATTGGGAATACAAATACCCTCATTTCTTGCTACTGCCATATAGTGCCAGTGTCTGACTGGGAATTCAAAGAATATATTGGGGTTACGTGCACCCACAATTTTTACTACTGGTATACAGTGCCATTGTCTGACTGGGAATTCAAAGAATATATTGGGAATACAAATACCCTCATTTCTTGCTACTGCCATATAGTGCCAGTGTCTGACTGGGAATTCAAAGAATATATTGGGGTTACGTGCACCCACAATTTTTACTACTGGTATACAGTGCCATTGTCTGACTGGGAATTCAAAGAATATATTGGGAATACAAATACCCTCATTTCTTGCTACTGCCATATAGTGCCAGTGTCTGACTGGGAATTCAAAGAATATATTGGGAATACAAATACCCTCATTTCTTGCTACTGCCATATAGTGCCAGTGTCTGACTGGGAATTCAAAGAATATATTGGGGTTACGTGCACCCACAATTTTTACTACTGGTATACAGTGCCATTGTCTGACTGGGAATTCAAAGAATATATTGGGGTTATAAATACCCTCATTTCTTGCTACTGCCATATAGTGCCAGTTTCTGACTGGTAATTCAAAGAATATATTGGGGTTACGTGCACCCACAATTTTTACTACTGGTATACAGTGCCATTGTCTGACTGGGAATTCAAAGAGTATATTGGGAATACAAATACCCTCATTTCTTGCTACTGCCATATAGTGCCAGTTTCTGACTGGTAATTCAAAGAATATATTGGGGTTACGTGCACCCACAATTTTTACTACTGGTATACAGTGCCATTGTCTGACTGGGAATTCAAAGAGTATATTGGGAATACAAATACCCTCATTTCTTGCTACTGCCATATAGTGCCAGTTTCTGTCTGGTAATTCAAAGAATATATTGGGGTTACGTGCACCCACAATTTTTACTACTGGTATACAGTGCCATTGTCTGACTGGGAATTCAAAGAATATATTGGGAATACAAATACCCTCATTTCTTGCTACTGCCATATAGTGCCAGTGTCTGACTGGGAATTCAAAGAATATATTGGGGTTACGTGCACCCACAATTTTTACTACTGGTATACAGTGCCATTGTCTGACTGGGAATTCAAAGAATATATTGGGAATACAAATACCCTCATTTCTTGCTACTGCCATATAGTGCCAGTGTCTGACTGGGAATTCAAAGAATATATTGGGGTTACGTGCACCCACAATTTTTACTACTGGTATACAGTGCCATTGTCTGACTGGGAATTCAAAGAATATATTGGGAATACAAATACCCTCATTTCTTGCTACTGCCATATAGTGCCAGTGTCTGACTGGGAATTCAAAGAATATATTGGGGTTACGTGCACCCACAATTTTTACTACTGGTATACAGTGCCATTGTCTGACTGGGAATTCAAAGAATATATTGGGAATACAAATACCCTCATTTCTTGCTACTGCCATATAGTGCCAGTGTCTGACTGGGAATTCAAAGAATATATTGGGGTTACGTGCACCCACAATTTTTACTACTGGTATACAGTGCCATTGTCTGACTGGGAATTCAAAGAATATATTGGGGTTATAAATACCCTCATTTCTTGCTACTGCCATATAGTGCCAGTTTCTGACTGGTAATTCAAAGAATATATTGGGGTTACGTGCACCCACAATTTTTACTACTGGTATACAGTGCCATTGTCTGACTGGGAATTCAAAGAATATATTGGGAATACAAATACCCTCATTTCTTGCTACTGCCATATAGTGCCAGTGTCTGACTGGGAATTCAAAGAATATATTGGGGTTACGTGCACCCACAATTTTTACTACTGGTATACAGTGCCATTGTCTGACTGGGAATTCAAAGAATATATTGGGGTTATAAATACCCTCATTTCTTGCTACTGCCATATAGTGCCAGTTTCTGACTGGTAATTCAAAGAATATATTGGGGTTACGTGCACCCACAATTTTTACTACTGGTATACAGTGCCATTGTCTGACTGGGAATTCAAAGAATATATTGGGAATACAAATACCCTCATTTCTTGCTACTGCCATATAGTGCCAGTGTCTGACTGGGAATTCAAAGAATATATTGGGGTTACGTGCACCCACAATTTTTACTACTGGTATACAGTGCCAATTTCTAACTAGGAATTCAAAATGCGCAAGGCTCCCGGAAAGGGACGTGGACGAGGCCGTGGGCGAGGTCGGGGGAATGGTTCTGGGGAGCAAGGTAGCAGTGAAGCCACAGGGCGTCCCGTGCCTACTCCTGTGGGGCAGCAAGCATTGCGCCACTCCACAGTGCCAGGGTTGCTTGCCACATTAACTAAACTGCAGGGTACAAACCTTAGTAGGCCCGAGAACCAGGAACAGGTCTTGCAATGGCTGTCAGAGAACGCTTACAGCACATTGTCCAGCAGCCAGTCAGACTCTGCCTCCTCTCCTCCTATTACCCAACAGTCTTGTCTTCCTTCCTCCCAAAATTCCGAAGCTTTACAGAACAATAACCCAAACTGTCCCTGCTCCCCAGAGCTGTTCTCCGCTCCTTTCATTGTCCCTCAACCTGCCTCTCCACGTCACGATTCCACGAACCTAACAGAGGAGCATCTGTGTCCAGATGCTCAAACACTAGAGTCTCCTCCATCTCCGTTCGATTTGGTGGTGGATGACCAGCAACCCACCCTCATCGACGATGATGTGACGCAGTTGCCGTCAGGGCATCCAGTTGACTGGCGCATTGTGCGGGAGGAGGAGATGAGACAGGAGTTGGAAGAGGAAGTGGTGGATGATGAGGACACTGACCCGACCTGGACAGGGGGGATGTCAAGCGGGGAAAGTAGTGTGGATGTTGAGGCAGGTGCAGCACCAAAAAGGGTAGCTAGAGGCAGAGGCAGAGGTCAGCAGCTTAGGCGAAGCCAGGCCACACCCGGAATCTCCCAAGATGTTCCAGTTCGTACCCAGCCCCGAAAAACTCCCACCTCGAGGGCACGTTTCTCGAAGGTGTGGAGTTTTTTCAAGGAATGCGCCGAGGACAGATATAGTGTTGTCTGCACAATTTGCCTCTCGAAATTGATTAGGGGCTCTGAGAAGAGCAACCTGTCCACCACTTCAATGCGCCGTCATTTGGAATCCAAGCACTGGAATCAGTGGCAGGCAGCAACGGCAGGACAAAGGCCGCCTGCCGTTCACGCCACTGCCACTGCCTCTGCCTCTGCCTCTGCCACTGCCACTGCTGACTGTGCTGGCGATGCACTCCAGAGGACGAGCCAGGACACCACTTCATCTGCCTCCGCCACTTTGTTGACTTCTACCTCATCCTCCCCTGGTCCTGTCTTATCTCCTTCTCCTGCACCATCAAAGGCACCATCAGGCGTTTCTTTACAACAACCCACCATCTCTCAGACATTGGAGCGGCGGCAGAAATACACTGCTAACCACCCACACGCGCAAGCCTTGAACGCCAACATCGCTAAACTGCTGGCCCAGGAGATGTTGGCGTTCCGGCTTGTTGAAACTCCCGCCTTCCTGGACCTGATGGCAACTGCGGCACCTCGCTATGCCGTCCCTAGCCGTCACTACTTCTCCCGGTGTGCCGTCCCCGCCTTGCACCAGCACGTGTCACTCAACATCAGGCGGGCCCTTAGTTCCGCGCTTTGCACAAAGGTCCACTTGACCACCGACGCGTGGACAAGTGCATGCGGACAGGGACGCTACATTTCACTGACGGCACACTGGGTGAATGTAGTTGAGGCTGGGACTGCTTCCCAAACTGGCCCGGTGTACCTCGTCTCCCCGCCTAACATTCCTGGCAGGGACACGAGAAGAACACCCCCCTCCTCCTCCTCCTCTACCGCCTCCTCCTCCGCCACCGCCTCCTCCTCCGCCACCGCCTCCTCCTCCGCTGTTAGATTGACCCCAGCTACGAGTTGGAAACGTTGCAGCACTGGCGTTGGTAGACGTCAGCAGGCTGTGCTGAAGCTGATCAGCTTGGGGGACAGACAGCACACTGCCTCCGAGGTGAGGGATGCCCTCCTCGATGAGACGGCAATATGGTTTGAGCCGCTGCACCTGGGCCCAGGCATGGTCGTTTGTGATAACGGCCGGAACCTGGTAGCAGCTCTGGAGCTTGCCGGACTCCAACATGTTCCATGCCTGGCCCACGTCTTCAACCTAGTGGTGCAACCTTTCCTAAAGAGCTACCCCAATGTTCCAGAGCTACTGGTGAAAGTGCGGCGCATGTGCGCCCACTTTCGCAAGTCGACAGTAGCCGCTGCTAGCTTAAAATCTCTCCAGCAACGCCTGCATGTGCCACAACACCGGCTTTTGTGCGACGTCCCCACACGCTGGAACTCAACGTTTCAGATGTTGAATAGAGTGGTTGAGCAGCAGAGACCTTTGATGGAATACCAGCTACAAAACCCTAGGGTGCCACAAAGTCAGCTGCCTCAGTTTCACATCCATGAGTGGCCATGGATGAGAGACCTTTGTGACATCCTACGGGTCTTTGAGGAGTCCACAAGGAGGGTGAGCTCTGAGGATGCGATGGTGAGCCTTACAATCCCGCTCTTGTGTGTTCTGAGAGAATCCCTGATTGACATCAGGGATAACTCAGATCACACAGAGGAGTTAGGGATAGCATCCGATCCGTCACAGCTGGAGAGTAGGTCCACACATCTGTCCGCTTCACTGCGTTTAATGGAGGAGGAGGAGGAGGAGGAGGAGGAGGAAGAAGAGTTGTCCGATGATGTGATGGTGATACAGGAGGCTTCCGGGCAACTTCGAATCGTCCCATTGTTGCAGCGCGGATGGGTAGACATGGAGGATGAGGAGGAAATGGAGATTGAACTTTCCGGTGGGGCCAGAGGAGTCATGCCAACTAACACTGTGGCAGACATGGCTGAGTTCATGTTGGGGTGCTTTACAACCGACAAGCGTATTGTCAAAATCATGGAGGACAACCAGTACTGGATCTTTGCTATCCTTGACCCCCGGTATAAAAACAACATCTCGTCTTTTATTCCGGTAGAGGGGAGGGCCAATCGCATCAATGCTTGCCACAGGCAATTGGTGCAGAATATGATGGAGATGTTTCCAGCATGTGACAGTGGCGGCAGGGAGGGCAGTTCCTCCAGTAGGCAACCAAGTTCTCACCGGTCCACACAAACGAGGGGCACACTGTCTAAGGTCTGGGACACCTTGATGGCACCCCCTCGCCAAAGTGCCGCCACGGAGGGTCCTAGTGTCACCAGGCGTGAGAAGTATAGGCGCATGTTGCGGGAATACCTTTCCGACCACAGCCCTGTCCTCTCCGACCCCTCTGCGCCCTACACGTATTGGGTGTCGAAGTTGGACCTGTGGCTTGAACTTGCCCTATATGCCTTGGAGGTGCTGTCCTGTCCTGCCGCCAGCGTCCTATCTGAGAGGGTGTTCAGTGCAGCCGGTGGCATCATCACTGACAAGCGCACCCGTCTGTCAGCTGAGAGTGCCGACCGGCTCACTTTGATAAAAATGAACCACCACTGGGTAGAGCCGTCATTTTTGTGCCCACCTGTGTAAAGCACCCCAACATGAAACTCCATGTCTGTACTCAACCTCTCCAATTCCTCCGCATCCTCATACTCATCCACCATAAGCGTTGCACAATTCTGCTAATACTAGGCTCCCTCCAACATGATTTCCCCCAACTCTGCTGGTTAGAGGCTCCCTCCACCCTGATTTCCACCAACTCTGCTGGTTAGAGGCTCCCTCCACCCTGCTTTCCCACAACTCTGCTGGTTAGAGGCTCCTTCCACCATGAATTTGCCCAAACTGGGCTGTTTAGAGGCTCCCTCCACCATGAATTGGTCCAAACTGGGCTGGTTAGAGGCTCCCTCCACCATTAATTGGTCCAAACTGGGCTGGTTAGAGGCTCCCTCCACAATTAATTGGTCCAAACTGGGCTAATTAGAGGCTCCCTCCACCATGAATTGGTCCAAACTGGGTTTTTTAGAGGCTCCCTCCACCATGAATTGGTCCAAACTGGGCTGGTTAGAGGCTCCCTCCACCATGAATTGGTCCAAACTGGGCTGGTTAGAGGCTCCCTCCACCATTAATTGGTCCAAACTGGGCTGGTTAGAGGCTCCCTCCACAATTAATTGGTCCAAACTGGGCTAATTAGAGGCTCCCTCCACCATGAATTGGTCCAAACTGGGTTTTTTAGAGGCTCCCTCCACCATGAATTGGTCCAAACTGGGCTGGTTAGAGGCTCCCTCCACCATTAATTGGTCCAAACTGGGCTGGTTAGAGGCTCCCTCCACAATTAATTGGTCCAAACTGGGCTAATTAGAGGCTCCCTCCACCATGAATTGGTCCAAACTGGGTTTTTTAGAGGCTCCCTCCACCATGAATTTGCCCAAACTGGGCTGTTTAGAGGCTCCCTCCACCATGAATTGGTCCAAACTGGGCTGGTTAGAGGCTCCCTCCACCATGAATTTCCCAAAACTTGGCTGTTTAGAGGCTCCCTCCACCATTAATTGGTCCAAACTGGGCTGGTTAGAGGCTCCCTCCACCATGAATTGGTCCAAACTGGGCTGGTTAGAGGCTCCCTCCACCATTAATTGGTCCAAACTGGGCTGGTTAGAGGCTCCCTCCACCATGAATTTGCCCAAACTGGGCTGGTTAGAGGCTCCCTCCACCATGAATTGGTCCAAACTGGGCTGGTTAGAGGCTCCCTCCACCATGAATTTGCCCAAACTGGGCTGTTTAGAGGCTCCCTCCACCATGAATTGGTCCAAACTGGGCTGGTTAGAGGCTCCCTCCACCATGAATTTGCCCAAACTGGGCTGTTTAGAGGCTCCCTCCACCATGAATTGGTCCAAACTGGGTTTTTTAGAGGCTCCCTCCACCATGAATTGGTCCAAACTGGGCTGGTTAGAGGCTCCCTCCACCATGAATTTCCCAAAACTTGGCTGTTTAGAGGCTCCCTCCACCATGAATTGGTCCAAACTGGGCTGGTTAGAGGCTCCCTCCACCATTAATTGGTCCAAACTGGGCTGGTTAGAGGCTCCCTCCACCATGAATTTGCCCAAACTGGGCTGGTTAGAGGCTCCCTCCACCATGAATTTGCCCAAACTGGGCTGTTTAGAGGCTCCCTCCACCATTAATTGGTCCAAACTGGGCTGGTTAGAGGCTCCCTCCACCATGAATTTGCCCAAACTGGGCTGTTTAGAGGCTCCCTCCACCATGAATTTGCCCAAACTGGGCTGTTTAGAGGCTCCCTCCACCATTAATTGGTCCAAACTGGGCTGGTTAGAGGCTCCCTCCACCATGAATTTGCCCAAACTGGGCTGTTTAGAGGCTCCCTCCACCATGAATTGGTCCAAACTGGGTTTTTTAGAGGCTCCCTCCACCATGAATTGGTCCAAACTGGGCTGGTTAGAGGCTCCCTCCACCATGAATTTCCCAAAACTGGGCTGTTTAGAGGCTCCCTCCACCATGAATTGGTCCAAACTGGGGTGGTTAGAGGCTCCCTCCACCATTAATTGGTCCAAACTGGGCTGGTTAGAGGCTCCCTCCACCATGAATTTGCCCAAACTGGGCTGTTTAGAGGCTCCCTCCACCATGAATTTGCCCAAACTGGGCTGGTTAGAGGCTCCCTCCACCATGAATTGGTCCAAACGGGTTTTTAGAGGCTCCCTTCACCATGAATTGGTCCAAACTTGGCTGTTTAGAGGCTCCCTCCACCATGAATTGGTCCAAACTGGGGTGGTTAGAGGCTCCCTCCACCATTAATTGGTCCAAACTGGGCTGGTTAGAGGCTCCCTCCACCATGAATTTGCCCAAACTGGGCTGGTTAGAGGCTCCCTCCACCATGAATTGGTCCAAACTGGGGTGGTTAGAGGCTCCCTCCACCATTAATTGGTCCAAACTGGGCTGGTTAGAGGCTCCCTCCACCATTAATTGGTCCAAACTGGGCTGGTTAGAGGCTCCCTCCACCATGAATTTGCCCAAACTGGGCTAATTAGAGGCTCCCTCCACCATGAATTGGTCCAAACTGGGTTTTTTAGAGGCTCCCTCCACCATGAATTTGCCCAAACTGGGCTGGTTAGAGGCTCCCTCCACCATGAATTGGTCCAAACTGGGGTTTTTAGAGGCTCCCTCCACCATGAATTTGCCCAAACTCTGCTGGTTAGAGGCTCAATCCACCCTGATTTTCAAAACAAATGTTGGTGCCAACCTCAACTTACTACAAGGGCCAAATTCACTGCTGGTGACAAGCTCTCCTCACTGCAAGTGCCAAATACACATGTTTCAAGGTGTTTTCCTACTGTCAGAGAGGTGGTATTGAGTGTGTAAAGTGTGTAGTTGTTAGGCTGTGATGTTGGGGTAATAGAGGGTCTTTGGTGTGTTAGATGCCCCCAGACATGCTTCCCCTGCTGTCCCAGTGTCATTCCAGAGGTGTTGGCATCATTTCCTGGGGTGTCATAGTGGACTTGGTGACCCTCCAGACACGGATTTGGGTTTCCCCCTTAACGAGTATCTGTTCCCCATAGACTATAATGGGGTTCGAAACCCGTTCGAACACACGAACATTGAGCGGCTGTTCGAATCGAATTTCGAACCTCGAACATTTTAGTGTTCGCTCATCTCTAATCATTATATCAACAATGGCATGAAAATTTTGGTTTTAAGAGGGAATTTTAAATCCACGAAACAGAGACAGATTTATTAATACAAGTTTATGACCTTGTTTGACACTCTTGAGAAAGGGATGAATCTCTCACATGGGTTCATGGCATCCTACAGAAATCACTGAACTGAGCCAGCCAGCCATAAAGACACTCTGTGAACTGATAAGAACATTACAAGCTGATGAATTGTTTAGTTGTATAACCAATAACCTTCTTCTACCCTCCCTCATAGAATTCTGTTCCTGAGTGTCCTTTTGTATAGAAATATGCATCCTTCAGAAATTGTTTTTAGATATACCTGAAGAAGAAGCCAGGAGCTTCAAAACGTTGTAATCTATCATCATTATTAGTTAGCCAATTAAAAAGGTATCAACTACTGAAGACTCTCCAGTTTTTTTTTTGTTTTTTTTATATCTCCTACTCAAGAGAGAATTAATGCAACTGTGGGACATGCTCGCCGATATTTCCTTAACAGATATATCAGCAGATAAAATTCCAGTTTACAAAACAGACTTCAACCTCACAAGATTTCCTAAAATATTTCCAAAACTTTAAAAGCTGCTGCAATGAGTTCCTGGTATCATTTTTTTAAAATGTAGATTGAGAGCCCCACAATGTACATTTTTCCTTATCAGTATGTCTTTGGAGTATGGGATGGAAATCTACACAAACACAGGGAGAACATACAAACTCCTTGCAGATGTTTTTTTTTCCCCCTTGGCAGGATTTGAACCCAGGACTCCAGCACTATAAGGCTGCAGTGCTAACCACTGAGCCACCGTGTATAGGGGGAATGTAGACTCCATAACTATAGATCTGATCTGGGTCCTGTAGAACCCACTCTTACAGACTGTGATCCCAGAAATTCACGTGACCGCTGGGTCAGAGGGGAGGCGCATCATGGCGGCGCCCATAACTGTGTATACAGTTCTCATTGAGTGTTGTGTACACAGCGATCGGGAAGGCAGGGATGGTAATAAATAGAGATGAGCGAGTACTGTTTGGATCAGCCATTCCAAACAGCACGCACGCATTGAAATGAATGGAAGCACCTGGTACTTCTGCTTTGACGCCGGCCGCTTAACCCCCCGCGTGCCGGGTACGTCCATTCATTTCAATCCGTGCGTGCTGTTCGGATCGGCTGATCCGAACAGTACTCGCTCATCTCTAGTAATAAACCTTTTCTTTGCGAGCTCCTGCTGTAGGTACACTCCCCGTTTCAGCAGCTGTACGATTTCATGCAGCTGCTGAAAACTGCATGGACATACTGGTACATCCTTGCAGAACTAGACAACCACTCTTCAGATGTAAAAGCCCAATGAATGCTCCGGAAGTGGTTACAGTAAGCCTAAATAAAGAATCTATAACAACAAAAAAAAGATATCAAACTATTAGAAGTATCACTGCAGAAGAATTCAAGCTACATATACAAAAAAGAAGCCTACCATGCCACATGTCAGTAACAGACCAGTATCACTACATGCATTTCCCTTTGTCTTGATTAACCCCTTAAGGACACAGCCTAAAACCACATTAAGGACACGGTCTCATTTTTCAAACCTGACATGTGTCACTTTATGTTGCAATAACTATGGAATGCTCTTATCAAAGTGATTCCTAGAATGTTTTTTTTGTGATACAGTGTTAGTGTTGTATTAGTGATAAATTTTGGCTAATATGTTTTGTCTTTAATTATGAAAATATACGAAATTAGATGGAAATTTGGAAAAAATGCAGTTTAAAAAAAAAAAATCAAGGAAATCCATCCATCTTTTTAACAACATGTAAAACAGATGCAAAAGAGATGGCACTCAGTCATCAACAATAGACAAATGAAAACCGAACAGATGTAAAATACATGTGCCATGGCCATTAATAATGGACCAATTCATCCCTGGTGGCTCAGTGGTTAGCTCTGGAGTTTTAGGTATAAATCTGACCAAGGATGTATATTATATTGTTTTTGTTTTGACAACTATTTTAAGGGGTCGGGTACGGCTTTAAAGAAGGCAACTCTGAATGCTTTACTAATTTTATTATATGAAGAATCAGTGATTACATAAGTTGAAAGCAGATATTGCGATATTGCGTACACTTTTGTATAATACAAGTTACAAAGATTAATATACAAAGATTAAGATACAGAATCAACACCAAGAGCTTACATCATCTGCCTGGAAAAGAAAATCATCAACTGTGGAGGCGACCGGCGAAGGCAGAGAATTATCTCCATAGCTTACATTACACATCTATATACAGGTTAAAGCTTCACCGGGAATTATAAGCATCATCTATCCGGCATCAGCCAGCGAAGATAGAGAGTTCCTGGGATCTACACTGCGCCATGGGCGTCCCCTTAGCACGCAGGTCCAGACACTTCTAACTTCGCAGCAAACTTTCTCAGCTTATATCTTATTTGAAAACAAGTGCTTGTGTAACTCAGTGCTACGTAAACTAACACGTCAGTATTTGTCCAGTATAAGGCCTCCCCCCTCCGAATGGCCAGTTCTTCAGAGGTTAACCTGACACTGGAAAAAGCCTTCATCGGATGTTGAATGCTCCTGGTGCTAAGCAAACCTGCATTCCCATCAACCAGCGTTATATGGTACAGCGTTCTCATAACAATATTCTGTGAGAAGCATTGATAAGAGAGCTATGCGGAAACATGCAGCGTCTCACTAAACATTACCAAGTCTACAGAACTTACAGGCTAGCTGTTACCATCTAATATTCTTAAAGGGATACTGTCAATATGGATTCCGGATGGTCAATTAATACCTTAGCAATACAGATATGTTCGCCCTATACAAGTAAATGATAAAGATATTTTTTACGGCTGAGAATCAGACACGGTTGTGTGAATACAGCATTACTTTAGTCCTTTTCCAGCTGCAGATAGTGAACATTTTAAAGCAAACATGACAGGGTGTGCCATCATCCCACATAGAGCATGATGAGTGTCTACTCAATGCAGCGCAATGTTATTGCGTCCCTATATTTAAGCTACACTGAGAATTCACCGTCGGGTGCACTAGGCCGTAATTGCTTCATTTTATAACTGACAAAGAAAATGGTTGTTCTGGTATTATCAAACTGGCACATCACTGGCAGGCCCAGTGTGACGGTGGCTGCTGAAGAAAATTAAACGGATCCATTACATTCATAGCAAATGAGAAATCGATGCTGCCTGAGTGGTTATATCTCACTATAGGTTACAACTAAGAACATTCTCTTCTAGATACAGATGGAGCATCATCTGTTTTATATTATAATGGGTTTGCTGAAAAAGTTAAGAAACTTTCTGCTTGTTCTTCGCTCTTATAAGAGAAAGCCTGAAGTAGAGGAAAATACGATTACCGTATATACTTGAGTATAAGCCGAATTTTTCAGCCCAGTTCTTGTGCTTAAAAATCCCCCCTCGGCTTATACTCAAGTCAGCAAAAAAAAAAAAAAAAAAATCCAATTTTTTTTTTTTAGGAGGGGCTATGAACAGCCACAATATCAATGTATAGAATCTCCCATAAAATAGTGCAAAAATAAAGATTTAAAATAAAATAAAAGTTCTAAATCACTCCTTTCCCTAGAATACATACAAAAGTAGAAAATGACTGTGAAACACAAACACATTAGGTATCCCTGTGTCTGCAGTGCAGATACCCTATATACAGCCAGGATGAATTCCAAGTGGGGGAAGAAAAAAAAAACCAAAACAAAAAAAAAAAAAACAGTCCTCAAGCTCAGGGAATGGGCAGACAGACAACCAAAACACCCCCTTTCCTTCCCCAGCACCCAGCAACTTCTGCACCCAAAAACTCAGGACCATTTTAGTTTTTGAAATTTTCCAGTAGCTGCTGCATTTTCCCCCCTAGGCTTATACTCAAGTCAATAAGTTTTCCCAGTTTTTTGTGGTAAATTTAGGGGCCTCAGCTTATATTCGGATCGGTTTATATTCAAGTATATACGGGTAACTGCAGGATGTGATTAAAACTGGTGGCTTTCTCTCAACTTCTCCAAGGAAGTGTTGGGGTCACAAATTATTGTAAAAATTTTGGGACAGATTTTCTAATACTGGTAATGTAGAAAAGATTAGGGATGGCGATCCAAAGATTGCTTTATAGGTCTACTTTATTGCAGAAAGTCACATGAAATTTGTCAGTAGTATTTGTCAATAATCTCCTCTGCTCATCCAGGACACATGTAATCCTGATCAAGGATGTCAAATTGAAGTGTTGCAATAAGTACAATTGACAAGTCTACTGATTGTGACCTTCTACAATAAAGTATAACTATAAAGCAGACAACCTTTGGAGTGCTGTCCCTATGCTTTTCTATATTGACAAAATCAGGAGTTGGGTTAGTTCCTGGACCTACTCGTGAAGAAACGGTCTAGTGCCACCCTGTACAGCAAACAATTAAGATTTAGTTATCTAATTTTCTGACAATGTAATTTTAGGGGGACCTGTATTAAGTAAGTTGCGCAATTATTCTGTACTAATCTGTAACATTTTGCAATGTATTAATGCAGTTAGACAGTTTTATCAATAATTTACCTGATTTTTGGCCTTATTTGTGCTAAACCTGAATCTTTTCTATTTTGCTGGCCATGTTGGGCATGGCCTGGGTGGAGTTAGTGTGTTAGACACATTTATGAATTGTAAGGCTTTAGTGAAAAGTTGCAAAAAAGTCACAGTTTTACTCCAACCCCTAGGTGAAGAAGAAAGTGAAAAATGCCCACTGACAAATTCACTGACTCACATGGGACAATTCAAGAGAGAGGTCCATTATAGCAAAATGAAGGATGCCAGGACTTCTAGCACCATGAAATATTTTACAAAACCTCAGCAGCGTAGAGAATAAATGGTGGCTAATGCACCTGCAACGATGTCACCATCATGTGACCAACGCAATGTCTATTGGATGAGAGACTTTCAACTGACGTCAAGCGGTGCTAGAATGTCATACAGAGACTCATACACATGTATCTATTCTGTATTTCCTGCATAAACATGTGGTGGGGGCCATTTTAGTTCATCCAAGACAAATTGCCATTTGTTTGGTCTCGTTAAAAACCAAACGATTTGGAATATTCGGATTGAATCTGGTTTGTGACAAAGTGGTTTGCCCATCTCTACGCGGGATGTGTCTGGGCCATTGAATCTAGAGCAACCTCAATGGGTCAGTTTGCTCACTAGTTTGCTCCATTCAGTCTAATATTGCCTCTAAATGTACACTATGATTTGTAAAGTGAGGCAGAATATGTTGGCACTACATAAATACACATTTTATTATCATTTTCTCATGACACTATTACAGTGATACATTTTGTCGAACACTTTCTTCTTGCCTATAGTTGGTGCACTGAGCTTAAGAATCCTAATTACGTCTTGAAGATTTTATGAAAGGGTTAGATAAACATGCATAGACAGTATAAGCCCAAATCTTAGCTTAACTCCCACCATTGCCTGAAACACAATGTATCATCAAAATCTTTGATCTTACATTTCTTCTTTATTGCAGATGGTTATAGGTCAGGGAAAGCTGATTTTATGTGACAGATGTTAGCACCAGGGAAAGTTTCAAAGAATGAAAACTTATATCCAAGATTAAATTTGATATAAAGCGTGAAGGAACGTGAGAGAGAGGATATTAACGCAGAATTATTCATAGTCAGATTTCTGATTTGTGATGTTATATGTGCATATAAATTTGTGAATCTAGGGGAGAAGAGAGTGAAAGAGGAGTCTAATTATGTCATCAGCATAATGCAGTGTGCCAGGTATGTGACAAGTGCAGCCGCAGCAAAGGCGCTGAATTCACACTAATTACGGTTTTACAGAATTAGATTTATATTATCATTACATCTGTTTATTCATTGTCTAATGTGAAATATTTTTTTTTATACAGTTGCACAAGTTGAAGCTTCCCAATAGAGCTACTTTAAGCTTCTACCTACTGGATTATTCCAGCAGGTAACGGCCAATTTTCACTTACCTATCACTGCTTCTGTCCAAAGCCATCTCCACTTTGACCTCCAAGGGGGCGCCAAAATATTTAGTATTCTAATCATTATTGCATGTCAGGGGGTACAGACATATCTGTCTCTATTTTTACCAAGAGTCTTTCTAGCACCTTCACGCTATCAATATTCACTTTCACCCAACCAGCCAATGCTTCTTTAGCATTCACAGCACTGTGGCATCAGCTCTGTACACTGTACATGTGTTACTGGGTGATACTCCATCTATTTCAAGATTTATTCTTTTTATTTTTCAAGTCTGTCTTGGGTCTCAAACCTACGACCCTTTTGAAAACCTAATAATCGTGCCACAGACTAAAGCTACATTCACATGTGCTTCGAGTTTCCTTTAGGAGACTCCATTACAACGTCTGCCTGAAATCATTGAACGAAAAAGTCCTGCACACAACTTTTTTGTCCATTACTCTCAGTTTAAAAACAACGGACACCCGGTGAACACCAATTTAGTCAATGTTGTCTGTGGGGCACCACATGTGTATGCTATTTTAGTGGTCTACCTGTCTGTTGTTCTGGTTTTATGACAGACCAATACAATGGACAGTACAATGCTAATGTGAACCTTATGTCAGTTGTTCCCAATGAAATTATTCCTGAGAGCACCAGCACAGTTGGGGGGGATCAGGGTGGATTGAGACTCTAACCAGCAGAGTTGGGGGAATCAGGGTGGATTGAGACTCTAACCAGCAGAGTTGGGGGGAATCAGGGTGGATTGAGACTCTAACCAGCAGAGTTGGGGGGAATCAGGGTGGATTGAGACTCTAACCAGCAGAGTTGGGGGGAATCAGGGTGGATTGAGACTAACCAGCAGAGTTGGGGGGAATCAGGGTGGATTGAGACTCTAACCAGCAGAGTTGGGGGGAATCAGGGTGGATTGAGACTAACCAGCAGAGGTGGGGGGAATCAGGGTGGATTGAGACTCTAACCAGCAGAGTTGGGGGGAATCAGGGTGGATTGAGACTCTAACCAGCAGAGTTGGGGGGAATCAGGGTGGATTGAGACTCTAACCAGCAGAGTTGGGGGGAATCAGGGTGGATTGAGACTCTAACCAGCAGAGTTGGGGGAATCAGGGTGCAGTGAGCCTAGTAGGAGCATAATTGTGCAACGCTGATGGTGCAGGAGGGTGAGCACACACATGAAACTTCATGTCAGGGTGCTTGAAACAGGTGGACCTGAAAATGATGGGTCAATCCAGTGGCTGTTCAAAAGCTGGTTGGAACATATATAGCAAGAAGTAACTGCTCTGGATTCCTGTTATTTTGTGGGGGGACACCCCTAACAAAAGCTGGTTTGCAGGTATAGAGCAACAAGTAACTGTTCTATATTGATTAAATAGGAGAGTGGGGAAGGGGAAAACACAGCCCAAACAAACAAATCCTTCAGACAATAACTTGTTGCAACTTGAAATTCATGAGTCCTAATATAACGTCCTCAAGATAAATGCTTTGGAAGATATAAGTACACACATTGCCTAATATACATTATATGCCCGATATGGCATGCACATCCAAATGCATTTATATGCTGAGTTCACACTCACGGTTCAGGAGGTATGGTCGGGTGCCCGGAATACAGATCCCCGTCGACTCGGGGAATATCATGCAGAAGTTTGAAAAATCCAGCATCCACGTAGATAAAAAATACTTCTTTATTACATCACATTAAAAAACATGTTTCACCAGGCCAGAGGTGCTCCCTACCCCAACCGCTAGAAAAAATGATGTCGGCTGACGCGTTTCAGCACATACGTGCCTTAGTCATAGCCTGATCGTCTACTACATCCAACCCCCTTAAATAGTACAACCACACGTGAATTGAATAAAATTAACTATGCGTACAATCACTTAAAACATCATATTCCACATCTATATCACATCCCCAAGCCAACAAGAGGTGGAGATAGAGAACACTCACTTAGAATAGCAGAGGCCAGATGGATTTTGAAGCTTGGTACGAGACAACCAGCCGGCTTTAACAAGAGAAATGATTTGGCTTATATATACTAGGGTCAATCATTCATCTGGTCATCCAGTACATATTCCTTAGATTAAATTCCTTTTTTAAATCTGCATCTGTAAGAATGGGATGATCTAATAATTTCCCATATATTTCAAATTTGGTTTGCCAATTCCAGTACACAATGTTGATCTTTTATATGTATATCAATATTCACATGTAATTGCACTAGAGTTGACTGATTGTAACCAATCATTGACATATTTTGCTGATCAAAGTGGGACTACGTATCTAACAGTACTTACTTGTTTGCTGTATACACTGAGTAGTGCGGCGATTTCTTTGGTGTTTCCCTTTCGTCTTCTGTTTTTCTTTTCCTCGTTTGGGAGCTGTAGTGTCTGCGCGTGCGCCGAATGTTCCGATACAGAACATCAGTTTATGGGACAGCCGTGCGCATGCGCAGTTTGGTCTCTGGGTGTGCATTCAGCCATATTTGTTTTGGGCAGATGGGTTGTATAGCGCATGTGTGTATTTTGCTATGGGGCCGTCTGGAATATTATATCGGCAGGTTCTCGTTTCTTAGGTGGGATCTTATGTTGCACGGATCCACCAGGATTTTCGGGGGTCTTTTGTTTAGATATATATGTTAAAATTGTATTAGACATTCACTATAGCAAGGTAACATCTCGGGCACAGTGATCTTTCTATGTATTTATGCAATAACATATTTTGCTGTGTTATTTAATCATGAGGTTGTCTGCATGTGTCATCATGATATACTTTTCGTAAAAATATCTTCCATGTTTTACAATATGATGTTTTAAGTGATTGTACACATAATTAATTTTATTCAATTCACATGTGGTTGTACTATTTAAGTGGGTTGGACGTAGTAGACGTTCAGGCTATGACTAAGGCACGTATGTGCTGAAACGCGTCAGCCGACGTCATTTTTTCTAGCGTTTGGGGTAGGAAGCACCACTGGCCTGGTGAAACATGTTTTTTAATGTGATTAATAAAGAAGTATTTTTTATCTACATGGATGCTGGATTTTTCAAACTTCTAACTGTTCTATATCCCCGATTTCCACCGTCCGTGGAAAGCTGGACTCCTGTCCCTGCAGTGTATAGCTCTGAGAAGAGCTGTTGTTCTTCGGTTTTTCCCTGCCTATCTGAAGCTAATGCCTATCTAGCCCTCAGCAGATATGTTTCTCTCCCTATCTGACTGCAAATTTGGCGAACATGGTGGCGGCCATTCTTATAAATGGGAGGTCACATGTTTTCGGCAGCCAATGGGTTTTTTCAATTTTTTTTTCAATGCCTCCGTTGTCGTAGTTCTCGAATTTATTGAGATGCACTAGTAGTTAATGTCATATCAATAGAAGTTAAGTTTTAGTTGCCACTTATGCTGAGCCTCACGAGTGGTGTGGTTGGCTAGTGGGAATCTCACTTGTTCGATCTGTATGGAAGATTCAGGAAATAGGTACACAGTACGCAGTAGGTGGACAGTGTGAGAGAATACATATAATCGTAAGTCTATTTTACATTTATATTTAGTGAGTAGATAAGGTCAGTACTGTATGTGGAATGTAAGGTAAACAAACAACAATAATGGATATGGTATAAAGGAGTCCGTTCCTTATAAAATTGTTTATTATAATTTTATGGATGCATCTTATTATAAGACTGAAATGATACATAATATATATTGGATATTTATAAAATATATATGTTTATTGATTAAATAGATGTGAGCACGGCAGACTCAGTGTTATCGGGGATTTTAAGGGTTATAATGGGGTTAATTGGGAGGAGGTTCTACCTTCCTAGGTAGTATTTTTAAATCATGACTTCATTAGTTTGTGTCATGCCATGAAGAAGGATCTAATCCGAAACGCGTAGCATCATTTCCAGCGATACGCTGAGTCTGTCGGTGCAGATACTGCATGTACATGGACAAGAATTTTTATATATGAAGTAATAAAAGTTTGAAGTTTTATCATATCCGGTGAGTGCTGGAATTCTTTGTTTTTCTGGAATCTCACAATATCTGATGTCTCTGTAAAGTCAATCACCATAAATGTGGTATAAACTTTTAATGTTTTCGCCTAGGCCTAAGCTGAGTAAGAATATACCATTTGGAGTGAAAATTCTACTTGTCTCAACCATTGTGGCCCTGGGCGAAAAAATTTAAAGTTGGGATATAGCTGGTGACATACTCATATTCAAACAATATATCCAGCCATTGTGACCATTTCCATTGCCACTGCAAAGTGACTGAATGACAATACGGTAGCAGTGCACCACACAGTAATAACGCTGCTTTTTCTACCCAAAAGTGCCCATTCATACTTACAATATAATACAATTAGATTATTTCATTAAAATAATGATTTAATAAAACCCCGTTTTTCTGCTCCCAAAACACTAAAAACAATCTCCCGGGGGGCGTGGCCTAGCCACGAATGCGTGAAACCGACAATCTCAGCAGCTCCCGGACCCCTGACAGCTTTTACCCCACTAACGGTGGTCTAGACCGTATTTGGACTCTTCACCTGCTATGGTCCGCTGCCTAGGATGCAATGGCATCACCTCCTCCAAGGTGGATTCTCCTATCTTCTGCAGCTTCCCCGGCTCCTGACGGTGAGGCCAAGATGGCGCTAGGGAGTGCTGACAGAGACGTGACCTGCCTCTCCAGCATCCAGCGGCACCTCCGCTTACCCAGCTGGCTCCAGCACCTGTCGCCTCTCTCCCTGGGTCTCCGCTGCTGCTATCTGAGGAAGGACCGGTGTCTCAGCTACAGATACCAGTCCCCCTCCCTGCTGGCAATCAAGATGGCGGCCGCCACGCTGTGGAGCCACTTCAGCCCTCAGCCCCCCTGCACTCCAAGAGCCTGCAGTTTCACTGTCTCCCCTTGCCTCTCCTGTCCCTACCTGAGATGGCTGCTGCTGGCTCCCTGCTGCAAACCCCTGGGACCTCTTCCTCCTCACCTGCTGTGTTCTGCCCTCCTGGTGCTCATGCTGTCTCCACCTCTCAGCCTCTGCAGCAGGTCTCAGTCCATAACGTGGGGTCTTCCTCTGTCACACCTGGCGTGTCCCCCCAAGTTACCTGGCTCTCCTCTGCTGACCACCCTGCAATTGCGGGAGGCTCAGGTCCAGCCATGCATACTCTGGACCCGCTGACCCCTCCTGGGCCGTCCCTCCAGATCTCTCGGCCAGATGCTTCTGACCTGATGCCTGCCTCTGCTGGCTTTGACCTGAACTTTGTCTCTATCCCTGCAGCCTTACGTTCTCCTCCCTCTTCTGACATCTGACACCTCACTTCCAGACGCTGCCTTGTTGTCTCATCATCCTAAACGTCCTAAACTGTCTGACATATGGGATCTCTTTCGCACTATGCCTACCAAATCGGACCTGGAATTAATTGTTGGAAGGGTAGAGGACAGGCAGGAGAAGCCCATGTCAGAGTTTAAGTCAGATACTCAATCTCTATCGGCTCAAGTCGCACCCACCAGACAGTGTCCACTGATCAACGCCTTGCAGCTGTGGAACAGACCTTGTCCACTCAACACACCCTCAACAGACATATCCTTCTTCAGGTTGATGACCAGGTGAACAGGGAACAGGGATTAATCTTGACAGAGTCCACCGTGTGCTGGGTCCTCGCCGTGCTGCTTCTACAGAACCAAGGGACGTTCTATGTTGAGTACATTTCTTTAGAGAGAAAGAGGACATTCTTCAGGCTACTTGGCGACATGGCCCTGTCTCCTTTATGGATAACCTGGTCCAATTGCTCCCGGACGTCTCCCGTCGCACCCTAGTTATGCAGAGACTCTTGAAACCAGTCTTACAAGCTGTTCTGGACTCTGGAGCTACTTACCGTTGTGGCCATCCCTTTCACCTCCAGATACGACGCAACAGTGCCCTGTTCACTCAGGACTCCCCAGACCAAGCGTCCTCCTTGGCCCAGTTCCGGGATCTTCCTGATTTAACCTTGCTGGAATATTCTCTTCTCTCTGTTTCATCGTTGGGGCGGCCAACTTCCCCCCCACTGACCTGCCAACCGGCTCGCTCCGAGAAGTCATCTCTGCCGCCATCCTGAGGGAGATATCCTTTTCTTTTATAGTCCCCTGGCTGGACCTAGATGTACTGTTGGACTCCTCTGTGCCTTCTATATGTGTTTTCTTGCACTTCTTTTTGTAAGTTTTTTCTGCCCCGGTGGCGATCCCATTGGTCTTTGGCTCACGGCGGCCCTCGCTGGTGAATTCTGCTGCCCCCTCGAACGCTGGGTCGTGCCCCGGTTAGTTGGCCTCTCTTATTCTGGAGCCTGCTGGTCGTGGCAAAGTCCACTCATCTTGGTTTTTTGAGCTCTGTTGGTTGTCCTAGGCCGGACCCATGCTGTTGGTCCTGGACCCCTTTTGCTCACTCTCTGCCCTCGGCCACTCAATTTGGCTGCTCAGGGAATGGGTGGCACTCTATTACAGTTCTACCTTTCTCCAGTTAGTTAGTTAGTTACCGTATTTTACGGACTATAAGGCGCACTGGACTATAAGCCGCATTGCCCATGAGCGCCTTATAGTCCGTCTCGGTTCATATATAAGGCACACCGGACTATAAGCCGCAGTCCGGTGCGCATTATATGTTATTGAAAGCGGCGGCAGGCAGACTTTGCCAGCGGCCGCTTAACCCCCCGCGTGCCAGCCGCTTCTATTGCAACCGTAATGTTGTGAAACTTACCGAGCGGTGCAGGGTGGGCGGGCATTCAGGCCTCCTCTTCCTCCGATGTTCCGTCCTCCTCCTCCGCCGCTCTCTGATAATGGCCTGGGCGCATGCGCAGTAGTAGAAGCATTATGATATTGCGCATGCGCCCCGGCCATTATCAGTGAGCGCCGGAGGAGAAGGACGGAACATCGGAGGAAGAGGAGGCCTGAATGCCCGCCCGCCCTGCACCGCTCGGTAAGTTTTACATTCTGTTTCAGCGTGACAGCAGGGCTGCCGGACACTTCCCATTCATTTCTATGGGAGCCGGCATGCGAGCGCTCCCCATAGAAATGAATGGACTGCTTTTTTCCATTCATTTCTATGGGGAGCGCTCGCATGCCGGCTCCCATAGAAATGAATAGGAAGTGTCCGGCAGCCCTGCTGTAACGCCGGCGTGTACTGCTGTGATACACGCCGGCGTTCCGTAGTGTGAATGCACCCTTACGGTGCCTTTTATGTATGTATGGAAGCGGCACGCAGACTTTGCCGCCGCTTCCATCCATATATAAGGCGCACCGGACTATAAGCCGCACTTACGATTTCTGAGGAAATCGTAGGTTTTTATGTGCGCCTTATAGTCCGGAAAATACGGTAGTTTGGCTGCTCTTTGGGAGCGTACTGCAGTGTGCTTCCAAGACCTGCTTTAGTGGGCTTCTCCACTGTTTTTTGTGCCCCGTTCTCAGACTAGCTGGGATCGGGATTATTTGTTTTTGTAATTTAATTGTCTTTGTTGTCTGTTTTGAATCTCCTTTCCCTCACCCCCTGTCTGTTCTTGACCTTTTTTCTTCCCCTTCTCCACCCCCCCCCCTTTTTTTTTTTTTCTTTCCTTTTTCCTCTCTCTCTTCTTTCTTTCAGGGCCCCGGAACCCGTCCACGGTCTCTCTTGCTTTCGTCTCCGTTGCTGCTGATGGTCTCAATACTCTGGAGGAACATTCCTCCCTTCCCTGCCTGCTTGGGGGTAGGGGAATCCACGTCGCTTTTATACATTTTTGGGAGGGTGCGGCCCCCGTTTTTTTGTTTCATACGTTCCCTGATGCATACCTTAGTTGCTACTTTAAGTCTAAGCCCTGGACGTTGGTCTTCCCTCCTTCGGATCACTGCCCCTTTTTACCAGGGGCGGGTTACAAAATATTGACGAGGTGGCATCGTGCTCCAGCGTCATAGCATAGGATATTCACGTCCTCCTCCCCTCTTTGTTGGTGCAGTGGTCCGGGGGAGGGAACTCTTTTGCATGTTTTCTGGGAGTGCGCTAAGATTCGTGTCCTCTGGGAGGGTGTTTATGCAGTGTTTGGTCCAGTCTTTGAGATTTCGCTCATGCTTATCGGCGCTCTTCCTGCTTCACCCTCTGGACCTCCCTCTCCGGGTCTACCATGAATCTCTCCCTTGTCTCCCATGGCTTCTTTATTTAGGGTGTCCGGACATACAGAGATTTGTTTGGCTGTTGCATCTTGACGAGTCAGTAGACAGGGCTCACCCCCCTTTTTCTTCTTTTCTCTCTCTTTCTTGTATTTCTCTCTCTTTCCCTTCTTCCCCTCATTCCTTTTGCCTTTAGGTGTGTTGTTTTTGATGTCTATATGTATGACTTTGTTTCCTGGGTCTAGTTCCTCCGGTCCTGTTCCGTCGTGGTCTTGCTTTTAGTTTGCATTCTTGTTAATTGTTTATAAATAAAAAATTTATAAAAATAAAAAAAATCTCCCATTTGGGGAGTTGTAGTGAACCCTTATAAATAATAGTGTTCCCTTATCAGTAATAACCCCCTTATAGATAATAGCACCCCCTAGTCAGTAATAGCCACCCCTAATAAATAATAGGGCTCCCTTATTGGTTAGTGCCCCCTTATTAGTACTAGTGCCCCTAGTTTATATAGTGCTGCAGATATTTGCTCTGCAATAAAATGGAAATTCAGTTTGACAGAAAAGGTTTTGGTGAGGATACAAATGAAACACAAGTCACTACGTATGTGACTATGCACTTTGCATAAATTAATCAGAACAGGGTCCCTTTTCAATAGCAGAAAAATCTGCACAGCTGGAAATATATTTTCTTGTTCAAAATTTGTATAATTAGCATTCCAATATGTTAGATATGCAAATTTTGAATCAAGTACAAACGTAGACAGCTCTAACAATAACATATAGTGGATGCCAATTCTATTAACACAAAATTTTTGTTCCAAACTTGATTCTCTTTTTTTTCATGTTTGTGTCAAACACTTAACTGGAACTTAAAAAAAAAAAAAGTGAGGATGCAAATAGTAATAGTCACCTCACTGATTTATAAACGAAGATAAAACTGCATATACAATACAAGACCCTGAAGTTCTCCTATGTATCCATCAGAAAATCAAGGACAGCTCGGGTGGGTGTACCCCAACACTCTGTTGTACCAAGTCCCCTTTCCTTTCACCAGACCAGAAGTGCAGAGGTTCGCATGACCATTGAGGCCAATGACTGACCCCAGAAGTCGCTGGTGAGTGGCCACTGATGTCACTTATATACTGTACATGACTGTCTCCTCATCAGTGACCACTAAGTCCACTATTATAACTCAACAGTTATATGAGCCTCTCATTTCCAATCCATCAAGTCTCTGCCCAGTAGGGAAAGGGGACCAGGAATGTACAGCGTAGTGCCAAGACTAAGCGAGTATGTCTTTTTTTGTTTTACACCAACCCTGGCCATTTCACATCTTCTGCTGATTCCTGAATAATTCCTTTCAATGTATAGTGTAGATAAAGTCTATAGGTCTGAATATTTGGATCCCAGACTTGAGGGAATTTATTAAGAATCCTGTTTTCCATACCAGTTTTATTCAATTACCACACTAGTGCAAAATGGACCTGAATTATTAACACTAAGTTCACACAAGCCTTTGTCTATCTGTCGTTCGGGTCCACATGTGGATCCGAAAGATGGAGAGCCCATCCTCTACAATCGCAGTTAGGTGCCACTCTTATTTACATAGCAACATACAAATGGCTACAAACCAACATAAAGCTGCAAAAGTTAAAAAAAACAAGTAGAAAACAGTATAAGGCTAAGGCCACACATAGCAGACTGCAGCAAAAAAGTGCTGCGGGAAAAAAACGTGGTGGCAATACATGACAGTTTTTCACAGAAAAGACTTTCTGCTTCCACTGTGCCTATTGGGAAACTGCCGGTGTATCCGTAGGTATAATTGACATGTTGCAATTTCCAAAACTGCAAAGGTTTTGGAAATCACAATGTGTCTACCGCGCATATTTTTTCGCAATGTGTGGATGGGATTTGCCAGAATCCCATCCCCTTAGAAGTGACTAAAACGCTGCATTTTTTTCCATTATTTATGCCACATGGTCCTCCCGGCCTAAAACATGCTATACATACAGGTAGATATAACAGGTAAACCTCATGCTCTACTGTTAGCAGTGGGATTTGGAGGACGCTGCTCTGCAGATTGTCAAATCCAGTTTTCTCTTGAAATCAATAGATAGGACATGGCAATGTTTTGAAATATGTCATATTTTTCCCCAAATGCCTCATTATTTTATGAATGTGATTAAAAAGTCTCATTCACTACAATGTAATACCTGGCCTCTGTTGTAAATTACAGAGTGTCAAACAATATGACTCTAGAGTTCCTACTATGATTCCACCAGGCTTTCCCAAAAAACTGAACGCAAAATCTAACTAGATATGCAGTCATGCTGTCATACACTATACATTCTCCCATATACCTGCATGTCCAAGACGGTCTACGATTCTGGAATCTGGAAAAGCTGGGTAACAACCACCAGTAATTTTGTAATAGCAGCTACATTTGTTACCACCATTTCTTTCAATTTAGAGATAGCAACACCTATTTTATTAAATGGAAAATATTATTTTGAAATAAAAATATTCATACAATAATAGTTTTTCTTCCATAATTATGAAAAAAAAACCAAAACATTTACCTATGATATTAGGAGAAACGAACAAGGGGAATTCATTTAAATTATTCATACATGTAAATAAAGATGTCAAGTTGCTCTCATAGAACTAGGCAGCAGTTTGCCCAATGACAGCAGGTACCAGCTCGGTACTTGTCAATCATCCATCTTGCTAGCTGAACCCAGGAGGGCCCTGTCACTGGCTGATATTTCTGAAGTGGACTCCAGGCACTATTTTAATTCTACAATTAAGAAACATGATGACTAGGAGGAAAATGCGTGGCATTTTCTTTACACCTTCAATAATGTGAGAATACTAACCTTTCACAGATGTGCTGACAGTGCTACACGTTTACGGGAAAAGCGTCAGCAGGAAAAGCCTTTCACTTCATATCTCGTGGATGCACCAGTCAAGAACGAGGAGCAGGAATGAAAAGGTACAACCGCTGCAAATATTACACAGCCCTCTAATATATTACATTTTCCTATGTGGTTTAGGTGATTTTTTTAATTAGGACAAATGATAGTATCTAAATGAAATATGAAAAAATCAATTCAAATTAAAAACTAGATACAGATATACAGCGCTGCGAAAAAGTATTAGCTTTTCTGTCACTTACATTTTCCGATTACCAAATAAATTTCAATTTCAGAGAAAGATAACCTGAGTGAATAGAAAATGCAGGTTTTCAATGATTTTCAAAAAAAAATCTATTCAAACCAACCTGGCTCTATATGAAAAAGTAACAGCCCCCTACAACCAATAACTGGCTCTGCCCCCCTTGATGGCAACATCTGCAAACAGGCTTTCGAGATAACTGGAAATGAGTCTCACATCTCTGTGGGGGAATTGTGGCGCCTCTTTGCAGAATTGTTTTAATTCTACCACATTTTTCAAGTATGAACGGTCTGTTTAAAGGGATCCTAGCATTAAAACTCAATTTTTTCTCATTAACACGTCGGTATAGCATATAACATATGACAATATGTTACAAAGGTCTTTTCTGGACTATTGTTGTAACTTGAAACCAAACTGAACATAAAGCGCTTGGCTGGAGATTGCAATAAATCATCATAATCATTTCACTGGTAAAATCCTTGTATTAGTAAAGTACATGGAGTGACTGGCTGACTAGTAGCGCCTCTATACAGTATTGTGCAGTAATAGACATTCTGCTGTTCTGGATAAGCACCTGTGCTGGGACGTAAATATCGCCATATCAACACTGTGCAGGGGCGGGATAGAGTAACTTATTAAGTAGGTGTCAGTAAAAGGAGCCCTTACTCTACAGTTTCAGTGTATGATTTGTAAACTCTGTTTCTTCCCCCTTTTCCCTTGCCGTTGGGGTTCCTCAGTGCTCAGTCTTAGACACCCTGCTCTTCTCTCTATACACAGCCCCCATTGGATAAACCATCACCAGATTTGGCTTCCGGTACTATCTTCATGCTGATGACACCTAATTATACCAATCTTCCTGTGACATCACCCCCGCACTAACTCGCTTGCATGCTCATGTCACCTCCACATCAAAAACATCTCCAGAATACACCCTTTCCTTACCAGAGATACATTAAAGACACATTGTCTCTCTGATTCATTCTCGCCTTGACTACTGTAACTCCTTAGGGGGCGTTCACACTACCGTCGGTGTCCGACATGTAGTGTCTGCTCAAAATCTGTCACGGACATTAGGAGCGGACACTAGCTGTGTCTGTGACACCTGTCATTCACTTGAATGGGCATCGGGTGCGTTCTTTTGCACTCCGTGCCCTTCCTTCCCTGTCCGCAAGAGAAGATGTCCGACTTCTCAAGCGGACAGAGGAACCCTGCATGCAGGGTTCTTCTGTCCGCTTGAGAAGTCAGACATCTTCACTTGCGGACAGGGAAGGAAGGGCACGGAGTGCAAAAACGCACCCGATGCCCATTGAGATGAATGACAGGTGTCACGGACACAGCTAGTGTCCGTTCCTAGTGTCCATGACAGATTTTGAGCGGACACTAGGAGCGGACACTACATGTCGGACACTGACGGTAGTGTGAACACTCCCTTACTGATCGGTCTTCCCCTTACTAAATTCTCCCCTCTACAATCTATTCTGAATCAGTACTCTAAATAAAAAATAAAGGGAAACTTTGGGTAGTACTACCAATGTAACTACATTAGCCAAAACAGGCCAACTACCACACAAAAAAGAACAATATTTTTCTAAAATATATAAATTTATTGAAAAATATAATAAATAATGAACATAAATGCAGAGATAAATGGTGCAACCACAATAAGTGCAGCGAGATACATACTAATAGGCTTCTATAATATAATATGCAATATAATGAGTCAATGCAACCTTAAATAATTAGAGGCTCTCCATGATTTGAAAAAAGTGGTTGTCAATAGTTATATGTAAAGTAATACATGGAGAGACCCAAAAAGACTAACAATTGTTATCAAAGAACATAATGTCCATTTAACATTGCAGACACATAAAAAAGCATATGGAGTAGTTAATCATTACCTTGTATGTATGTCACACACTAGTACGCGCCCCGACGCGCGTTTCACCGCGCAAGTGGCTTCTCTAGAATGCTCTACCCCGGACAATCAGATTAACTCCAAATTTCTACAGCTTCAAGCACAAACTAAAGACACATCTTTTCAGACAGGCCTATCACAATTCCTAATGTAAACCCTTCTGTTCCGTAATTAGAATCCCTAAAATGTACCCTTCTCCGTTCCAGCTCCCACATTACCCCACATGACATGAAGTTGTTTCAGGCTAACTTTATATGTTTAGGCACCATCTGCACATTAAATGACATGACACGTGATGGCTCATAAAGTTTTATGTTTGTGCAATAACAGTAACCTCTATTACAAAATTGTCCGACCATTGTATAAGCAATGCTACCTCCGATGATGCCCCTGCTACCTCTTGTGTCACCCCCTCTACCTCATAGATTGTAAGCACCTATGAGCAGGGCCCTCAGTCCCATTGTGTGAAGTGACTATCTCTTTGTAATGTATCTTTGTCTGTACTTGAACCCTACAAATTGTACAGAGCTGCGGAATACGTTGGTGCTATATGAATAACATTTATTATTATTATTTTTATGGGGACCTGTAAAAGGTGACCCTTATTGTATGAATCAGATAGAGAGACTTCACAAGTGGTAGTAGTGTTCAAACTTCATATTTTATTTTACGTAAAGTTGAGCAAAACGTTTTTCGGTCAGAAGACCTTCCTCAGACTCTACAATAAAGCGTAATAACCCGGTGTCAAAAACTTATTCACAAGTGATTGTGTGTCATATATACAATATTTACATAATAGACATATGAACAAACATAGAAGACAAGAATGAACAATACAGAAATAAAAAACAAACAAACATGAAAGTAAGCCATGTCTTGGAATAGCCAGTTGTATCAGCAGATGGTACGCCAGTATATACATATGGGAGTAGATAAGGACATAAATTCTCAGAAATATAGTTTATCGTATGAATGCATAGTTAGTAGCATAACAAGTAATGAAAAACATTCACCTGTATTGAATGAGGTATATGCATAAGTTCCAGTACTGTGACCTTTAGACAAGGAGCCTGATGTAACCTAAAGCTGAAACACAACATAAGTTGTGATATCTCATTATTCCAAATCTAAATGCACATGCTCGTTGACCAGGGGTCCTTACCTCCAGGATCGCCGTCCCAGGCCCGCAAAATGAAGAAAGAGAAAGTGAAATGGCTACAGCCGTAGTTAGGGCACCGTGTGCCTCAGTTGCTAGACTGCCTCTGGCGTGTAGGTGTAGCAGGCATCCGTGCGTACTGCCAGACTAAAAAGTGCCGGGCGGGCGCTCATTGGCCCGTCCCGTGCCTACGTATCAGCTGCTGATAGAGAGCTGAGTGCGCGCATGCGCACTGAGTATATCGCAGTAGTCCGTCCAACAGTGGCGCATGCGTGTTTAAGCGCCCACCCGGAGTAATCGGACGCTGCTCGCATAGAAACTGCAGAGGTAGAGGATCCTACCTCTGTTAAGATCACCATAACTGATCAGGTAGACACTGAATGATGGATGTGCCATGTGATTTTAACCAGTCCCTGAGATCAGGGGAGGAAGGAGAGAATGGTTCCTCATGTGACCCCCTGAGTCCATCATCCAGTGTCTATCAGATCAGTTATGGTAATATTATACTTCCAGGCAGTACCTTTACATAACCATATACAAGATTTTATATTATTTTGTATTTTTGCAATTAGATTCACTTGTTCTTCCCTGATACACCGGCTTGCTCAACCTCTAGTCATTGTGATCAACATTGTGATTGTTTTTTTGTTTTTTTTAAAGGAAACTTACTTTTTTAGTTGGATTAGGTGACTTAAAAAATGACTACTACTAAAAAACTTTAAATATTTCTCTGGTGGGTACAGGCACTAATACAATAATAGTCCAGCATAAATGGGGTGCTATGGTCCATTACCAAGCTGTTCTTAAAGGGTAAGTTCCCAGATTAATTTCCTCTGCTGGGCCCGAGGAACCTCAGCCCAACACTGAGCAGTGGAGGGTGTCTGCAGACATGCTCATTTGAGGGTACAGGAAATACCAGCAGACAGAAGGGGCACATCCAAATAGGGAGTCTTCTGCAAATTTAAGGCCTACAGCAAAACATAACTTGGTATGCAAAAGAGTTACATCATTTGACTTTGTTTGGCACAGGAGGACTGTCAGATTTTGGAGAATTCCCTGTCAATAATACTGTATATTGAATACCCATCTGCAAACATTGTACCTCCTGGCAGAGTCTTATTACAGGTTTAAAAATATAAATCCAGCTCTGCATACATGTGTAACTTTAATGCACCTTGCAGGGATAGCTGCTAGGTCAATAGCTTGTGCTCTTGCACCTTCACCTCTCTTAATACATTATTATAATAATCTATCCATGATACTGCTTCTGCTGTAGATGTTAGTGCCTTTTGCATGTTTTCATTTTTCATTTTGTATGCTCATTTCTATGTTTTGGGCTGTAGTTAAGATCACCATAACTGATCAGGTAGACACTGATCAGGTAGACCAAGTTGGCAACTGAAAATCAAGATGGCAGCCCCCATAAAATGGTAACACTAATTTGCTAGGTAGAACACTGTGCATATCACAACCTTCCTAGCAGATAGAATCATGACATCATAAAGGGCCTGTCTCTGGTGGCTGCCATGACAGTTTCAATGCTCATTCAGGTACTATAGCCGTGCAAAGCACCATCCGGTGTTGAACTACTAGAGTACCGGAAGACCCTCTGGGCCCATGTTCTAAAATAATAATGGTCTAGCAGAAGACAGAAGTCCAATACATACAAGGGTACCTGTTCACTCAAGTTCTATTCACACTATTTAAAGCAGACCACCAATTGGAATAGATCTCAATAAATAAAACATAACTTTTAATAAATATAGGTTAAAATACCAAGGTAGAGTAAACAGCGGGGAAGAAAAACAAGTGGGCCAGTGTGCAATAAGAATACACAAATATTACACAGGCACGGCGGCCTCCAAGAAAATTAAACCGTTTCAACTCACTGGTCAGATGGTGTTGCAAGAAGAAAAGGAGGTCTCTTGTAATCAACTGAACCACTTAAATAGGTTTGACCCAATGATGGAGGCCACACACATGTCAGATTTAAAGGGAGGTACAGTGTTGGCCAAAAGTATTGGCACCCCTGCAATTCTGTCAGATAATACTCGGTTTCTTCCAGAAAATTATTGCAAGCACAAACTCTTTGGTATTAATATCTTCAATTATTTTGCTTGCAATGAAAAAAAAAGTCAAATCATTGATCATTTTACACAAAACTCAAAAAATGGGCCGGACAAAAGTATTGGCACCCTCAGCCTAACACTTGGTAGCACAACTTTTAGACACAATAACTGCGAACAACCGCTTCCGGTAACCATCAATGAGTTTCTTACAAGGCTCTGCTGGAATTTTAGACCGTTCTTCTTTGGCAAACTGCTCCAGGTCCCTGAGATTCGGAGGGTGCCTTCTCCAAACTGCCATTTTGAGATCTCTCCACAGGTGTTCTATGGGATTCAGGTCTGGACTCATTGCTGGCCACTTTAGAAGTCTCCAGTGCTTTCTCTCAAACCATTTTCTAGTGCTTTTTGAAGTGTGTTTTGGGTCATTGTCCGGCTGGAAGACCCATGACCTCTGAGGGAGACCCAGCTTTCTCACACTAGGCCCTACATTATGCTGCAAAATTTGTTGGTAGTCTTCAGACTTCATAATGCCATGCACACGGTCAAGCAGGCCAGTGCCAGAGGCAGCAAAGCAACCCCAAAACATCAGGGAACCTCTGCCATATTTGACTGTGGGGACCGTCTTTTCTTTGAAGGCCTCTTTTTTCCTGTAAACTCTATATTGATGCCTTTTCCCAAAAAGCTCTACTTTTGTCTCATCTGACCTGAGAACATTCTTCCAAAACGTTTATGGCTTCCTCAGGTAAGTTTTGGCAAACTCCAGCCTGGCTTTTTTATGTCTTTGGGTAAGAAGTGGGGTCTTCCTGGGTATCCTACCATACTGTCCTTTTTCATTCAGACGCCGACAGATAGTGCGGGTTGACACTATTGTACCCTCGGACTGCAGGGCAGCTTGAACTTGTTTGGATGTTAGTCGAGGTTCATTATTGTGTTGATATCTCTCGTCAATTTTTCTTTTCCATCCACATCTACATAGTTACATAGTAGATAAGGTTGGATAAAGACATTAGTCCATCAAGTCCAACCTATAACACTACAATATAGTAGGTATAATGGATGTGGTTAGATGAGAGGTGGGTAAGGGTCCCAACCCATACGTAGTATAATAAAAAGTCCCACCAAAAGTAACTTCTTTAGTGTGAATGCTTTAATATCGGAAGTTTTTGAACAGAGTTGGTGAAAACGATACATAAACGTTTTCGGCCCAGATGGCCTTCTTCAGACTCTACAAGTGAAAAGAGTACCAGACAAAACAACTAGTGAGTATTTCACCAAAATTTCTCATTTTACAATCTATACAAAAATTTTTGACCATAACCAACTGTACAAGCTATACATACTGTACAATATATACATAATCATCACTCAACATGAAATATCACGAGGATCCCGGAAGCATGTAGATATACCAGGAAGAACTCCCAAATGACTTGGAATACATTTAGTCAAAGATAGCTGTATTATATACAAAACGTTGTCTCATGCACAAATATGATTGAGGTCCTTGGTCACGTGGAGGGAAAAAGATAGAGTCAGAGAGAAGCTTAAGGTGAATAAGCCGTTCCTGGTGAGCAGATTAAGATCGTCCCTTGAGTGCCATAATACCCTGTGTTAATCAGATAGGGATAGGTATTATTCATAAAGAATGATGGTAGAACATACCGTATTAGGTTAGTTGAAGAGGAGTATACAAATTAGGGAAAGCCCAAGCAGAGGAGGCATATGCCTGTGGGAAGAGATATGATAAATGATAATAGTATGTGGAGTATTCCACTAAAGCACTAAATCTGTATGATATGATGCAAACATGCAGGCGCTCACCCTCAAAGCTGTGTCACTGAGATGGACGCCGGTGTTGTAGTAGACTAGGTACAGGGGTGATGACCCTACTGGAATAATGAACCATAGCATCAGAACCACATGGCGAGGGAATACTAATGACAAAAAATAAGGTACTCGCTTACCCTAGTCTGGATATAGATCAGTGAAATGGCCAGGTCAGCTGTTTGTAATGCAGGGTTGGCTGCAACAAAAAGTTGATGGATATGTAGACTAAAGCAAGCATATAGATAACGGTAAGAATGCAGATAAACTGATATTACCTGCAAGGTGACGCCTATGGTATGCCTGAAGGAGTAACGCATTGGTGGTGCAGTGTACCCTAGGGTATAATAGATACAATTTGCTGATCTGCAGAAGTCATAAGACAACAAGCCCGGCGACTCTATATAAAGATTTACCTTAGGGAGCTGAGAGTGAAGCGTCCTGGTTCATTGGTGGCGTGGTAGGTAATGCGGGCGGTCAGCGTTTTATCGTACGCTGAATCAGCCCGCCCAGTCACCACGGCGCATGCGCGCCGTGCGTAGTGACGCACGGTCACGCTCGCGTCCCATGTGAGTCAATGGGGGTGGGACGGAGCGGCCCTGCTAGCGTGTGGAGAGGGGCGGTACTTGTTGTTATGGCTACCAGAGTGTGTAATGCGGACGCTACGTATGTGGCAGCAACTCAGGAGTGTACTGCACCTGTACTATTGGAGAATGTTAGTGTGAATGCTAGTGTGTGTGTATAGTAGTGTGAAACATAAGGTAGTGACAGAGGATACCGAAGATACAACGGTACAGGTCATCAAGGATGTAATATGGAGAATGGAAAATCAGTAATGTAGAACCAACAGAAGAGAAAGTTGGAGGAGAAAAGACAAGGTAGAATAATGAAACCTAGATAGAGTAACAGAAGAAGGACCAAGGATACCTCTTAAATCCTGTCACCGAAGTGTCTTAGCGGCGATTCTGGAAAAGATGGAGAAAGTGTTAATATAAATATTCACAATTCATAGGAAAGCAGCGATGTCATATTCCCTATTTAACCCTAAGGGTTCCATAGTTTGAAGAGTATATATCCAGAAGGCTTCCCTGCGTTTCAGGAGGCGGATCCTGTCCCCACCTCTTCTTGGGGGGTCCACCTGTTCAAGCACCTGAAATCTGAGCTGAGCAATATTGTGATTCTGATTGATGAAGTGGGCTGGAATTGGAAGATGTACTAAACGGCAACGGATATTGGACTTGTGTTGGCGTATGCGGTCTCGCACACGCTGGGTGGTCTCCCCAACGTATGCGAGACCGCACGGGCACTTAATCAAATAAACTACGTACGTAGATTCACAGGTGAAAAAGCCCCTTGAGGGGAAAGTGCGTCCAGAGAGGGGGTGGTAAATTCTGTCCCCCCTCAAAATGTTAGAACATTGCAGACACCCTAGACACGGGAAGGTGCCCCTCCTGGGCGTGTCCAGGAACGTCTGCCTCGGGACTCTTACACTAGAACCAAGGTCCGCCTTGACCACAGTGTCGCGTATATTGCGAGGTCTCTTGTAACATGGCATGAACCCATTCTGGAACGTTGGGGTAGGAATTTTTCAATGTGCCCCAGTGTTTGCGGATAATCCGGTGAATTTTATAGTTGAAGGGGTGGTAAGTGTGGATGAACGGAATGCGTTTAGGTTTTGTCCTGGTGACCCCTTGTGTATTATCACATCCGGCGCTATCTACAATGACTTGTGGGTACCCTCGTGCGATGAACCTATTTTTCATTTCCTTGATCCTTATGGCTCTCACGTTGGGGTTATCCACTATGCGATTGACCCTGGTGAGTTGGGATTTTGGTAATGATTTTTTTGTTGCAAGTGGGTGAAAGCTCGAATAGTGGAGTAGGCTGTTCCTGTCTGTTTCCTTTATAAATAGGTCAGTAGATAGGTTACCGTGGTCATCCATACTGACCATTGTGTCCAGGAAACTAATGGATCTTTGACTATGGGTTAGGGTAAATTTAAGCTCTGGCCATATGCTATTAATGTAGTCCCTAAAGAGAAGCAGAGACTCCAAGCTGCCTGTCCATAGACAAAAGATGTCGTCTATGTATCTTTTCCATAGAGTGCAATGACTGGTAAACAGTGGATGTGGGTATATCCATGTTTCCTCAAAGTCCGCCATGTAAGCATTAGCGTAAGGTGGGGCCACATTCGACCCCATGGCGGTGCCCTGTCTCTGTTTGTAGAAGCTGTCTTGGAAGAGAAAGTAGTTCTCCTCCAAAACAATACTAAGTAGATCTATTGCTAATGATGTTACTTGTGGGACACTTCTATGTTTCTCACATACATTCGCGCAAACAACCCGATCCCTGCTCACACGATTCTGGCATCCTTTGACGTGGTGAGCCTCTATACCTCTATCACGCATAGCAAAGGTATTCAGGCCACCAGGAAACTTCTGGCAGATTCCACACTACCCCCACAAGTAACATCATTAGCAATAGATCTACTTAGTATTGTTTTGGAGGAGAACTACTTTCTCTTCCAAGACAGCTTCTACAAACAGAGACAGGGCACCGCCATGGGGTCGAATGTGGCCCCACCTTACGCTAATGCTTACATGGCGGACTTTGAGGAAACATGGATATACCCACATCCACTGTTTACCAGTCATTGCACTCTATGGAAAAGATACATAGACGACATCTTTTGTCTATGGACAGGCAGCTTGGAGTCTCTGCTTCTCTTTAGGGACTACATTAATAGCATATGGCCAGAGCTTAAATTTACCCTAACCCATAGTCAAAGATCCATTAGTTTCCTGGACACAATGGTCAGTATGGATGACCACGGTAACCTATCTACTGACCTATTTATAAAGGAAACAGACAGGAACAGCCTACTCCACTATTCGAGCTTTCACCCACTTGCAACAAAAAAATCATTACCAAAATCCCAACTCACCAGGGTCAATCGCATAGTGGATAACCCCAACGTGAGAGCCATAAGGATCAAGGAAATGAAAAATAGGTTCATCGCACGAGGGTACCCACAAGTCATTGTAGATAGCGCCGGATGTGATAATACACAAGGGGTCACCAGGACAAAACCTAAACGCATTCCGTTCATCCACACTTACCACCCCTTCAACTATAAAATTCACCGGATTATCCGCAAACACTGGGGCACATTGAAAAATTCCTACCCCAACGTTGAAGAATTCCAGAATGGGTTCATGCCATGTTACAAGAGACCTCGCAATATACGCGACACTGTGGTCAAGGCGGACCTTGGTTCTAGTGTAAGAGTCCCGAGGCAGACGTTCCTGGACACGCCCAGGAGGGGCACCTTCCCGTGTCTAGGGTGTCTGCAATGTTCTAACATTTTGAGGGGGGACAGAATTTACCACCCCCTCTCTGGACGCACTTTCCCCTCAAGGGGCTTTTTCACCTGTGAATCTACGTACGTAGTTTATTTGATTAAGTGCCCGTGCGGTCTCGCATACGTTGGGGAGACCACCCAGCGTGTGCGAGACCGCATACGCCAACACAAGTCCAATATCCGTTGCCGTTTAGTACATCTTCCAATTCCAGCCCACTTCATCAATCAGAATCACAATATTGCTCAGCTCAGATTTCAGGTGCTTGAACAGGTGGACCCCCCAAGAAGAGGTGGGGACAGGATCCGCCTCCTGAAACGCAGGGAAGCCTTCTGGATATATACTCTTCAAACTATGGAACCCTTAGGGTTAAATAGGGAATATGACATCGCTGCTTTCCTATGAATTGTGAATATTTATATTAACACTTTCTCCATCTTTTCCAGAATCGCCGCTAAGACACTTCGGTGACAGGATTTAAGAGGTATCCTTGGTCCTTCTTCTGTTACTCTATCTAGGTTTCATTATTCTACCTTGTCTTTTCTCCTCCAACTTTCTCTTCTGTTGGTTCTACATTACTGATTTTCCATTCTCCATATTACATCCTTGATGACCTGTACCGTTGTATCTTCGGTATCCTCTGTCACTACCTTATGTTTCACACTACTATACACACACACTAGCATTCACACTAACATTCTCCAATAGTACAGGTGCAGTACACTCCTGAGTTGCTGCCACATACGTAGCGTCCGCATTACACACTCTGGTAGCCATAACAACAAGTACCGCCCCTCTCCACACGCTAGCAGGGCCGCTCCGTCCCACCCCCATTGACTCACATGGGACGCGAGCGTGACCGTGCGTCACTACGCACGGCGCGCATGCGCCGTGGTGACTGGGCGGGCTGATTCAGCGTACGATAAAACGCTGACCGCCCGCATTACCTACCACGCCACCAATGAACCAGGACGCTTCACTCTCAGCTCCCTAAGGTAAATCTTTATATAGAGTCGCCGGGCTTGTTGTCTTATGACTTCTGCAGATCAGCAAATTGTATCTATTATACCCTAGGGTACACTGCACCACCAATGCGTTACTCCTTCAGGCATACCATAGGCGTCACCTTGCAGGTAATATCAGTTTATCTGCATTCTTACCGTTATCTATATGCTTGCTTTAGTCTACATATCCATCAACTTTTTGTTGCAGCCAACCCTGCATTACAAACAGCTGACCTGGCCATTTCACTGATCTATATCCAGACTAGGGTAAGCGAGTACCTTATTTTTTGTCATTAGTATTCCCTCGCCATGTGGTTCTGATGCTATGGTTCATTATTCCAGTAGGGTCATCACCCCTGTACCTAGTCTACTACAACACCGGCGTCCATCTCAGTGACACAGCTTTGAGGGTGAGCGCCTGCATGTTTGCATCATATCATACAGATTTAGTGCTTTAGTGGAATACTCCACATACTATTATCATTTATCATATCTCTTCCCACAGGCATATGCCTCCTCTGCTTGGGCTTTCCCTAATTTGTATACTCCTCTTCAACTAACCTAATACGGTATGTTCTACCATCATTCTTTATGAATAATACCTATCCCTATCTGATTAACACAGGGTATTATGGCACTCAAGGGACGATCTTAATCTGCTCACCAGGAACGGCTTATTCACCTTAAGCTTCTCTCTGACTCTATCTTTTTCCCTCCACGTGACCAAGGACCTCAATCATATTTGTGCATGAGACAACGTTTTGTATATAATACAGCTATCTTTGACTAAATGTATTCCAAGTCATTTGGGAGTTCTTCCTGGTATATCTACATGCTTCCGGGATCCTCGTGATATTTCATGTTGAGTGATGATTATGTATATATTGTACAGTATGTATAGCTTGTACAGTTGGTTATGGTCAAAAATTTTTGTATAGATTGTAAAATGAGAAATTTTGGTGAAATACTCACTAGTTGTTTTGTCTGGTACTCTTTTCACTTGTAGAGTCTGAAGAAGGCCATCTGGGCCGAAAACGTTTATGTATCGTTTTCACCAACTCTGTTCAAAAACTTCCGATATTAAAGCATTCACACTAAAGAAGTTACTTTTGGTGGGACTTTTTATTATATAACACTACAATCCCCTACAGTGTTGATCCAGGGGAAGGCAAAAAACTCCATAGGGAGGTTAGCCACAGTGCCATGGGCTTTAAACTTCTTGATGACACTGCGCACAATAGACACAGGAACATTCAGGTATTTGGAAATGAACTTGTAGCCTTGAGATTGCTCATACTTCCTCACAATTTTGCTTCTCAAGTCCTCAGACAGTTCTTTGGTCTTCTTTCTTTTCTCCATGCTCAATGTGGTACACACAAGGACACAGGACAGAGGTTGAGTCAACTTTAATCCGTTTCAACTGGCTGCAAGTGTGATTTAGTTATTGCCACCACCTGTTAGGTGCCTCAGGAAAGTAACAGGTGCTGTTAATTACACAAGTTAGAGAAGCATCACATGATTTTTCAAACAGCACCAATACTTTTGTCCACCACCTTTTTTATGTTTGGTGTGGAATTATATCCAATTTGGCTTTTTGACAATTCTTTTTGTGGTTTTCCATTGAAGACAAATTAAATGAAGATAATAATACCAAACAATTTGTGAAGAAAATGAGTATTATCTGACAGAATTGCTGGGGTGCCAATACTTTTGGCCAACACTGTATATAGATAACGTGTCAGGAGGGATACTAGACAGTGGGTGTTGCTCTCAAGGCCCTATATACCTAACTCAGAACCAATGCCCTGATGACTATTGGTCTGACCGGAACCTCAGGCATGCTCATTATGTTTTATCTCACTATATTTGAGTGCACTTTTAGGTTTTTCCTATAGGGTGGCCATAACTATAGGGTATCATTTTGTCTGGTGGGCCCAAAGAACCTCAGACACCGACAGAGAATGGGTGGGTGCAGACATGCACATCAAAGGGAGCAGGAAATAGCAACACAGGTAAGACAAGTGCCCCACCAACGATATCAGTGATTACATTAGGAACATGGTACTGCAAGGCACAGTCCAAAACCAGTTTCCAAAAAATTCATCCAGCTCAGCAGACCTGTGCAATTTCAACATACCATGTAAGGAGAAATACTAGGTCACTCGCTTCAGCACTTTCACCTTCACTCTTTTAAATAAATAAATAAATGGTAACACTAAATTATTGGACTGGCAGATCTGTCTACAACTAAAGCATTTACCTGGATGGAAGCCTTGATTCACTATAAGTGCTGTAATAGCACTGAAAGTGTTTTGCAGGCATGGGCAGCACATGTATGTCCTATATGCTATCCATGCAGTTTAATCTCGGCCTGGCTACACGCGTACTGTCGTGAAGCCTAAATCAAATAAAAGTGAATTTCAAAGCAAGTATATGGAAAGACAAAGAAAAGATTAAAAATATTATCTTTCACTTCACATGCTGTTGTTTTCCTCTTGTCGACTGCAAAGGACAGCAAGTTGGCAACTGAAAACCAGAATGGGAAACCTCACAAGGGGCAAAGGCTAATTTGCATAGATAGAACATGGCACGTGACACAATTTAGCTCCTGAACAGTTAGAACCATGACATCATAAAAGATCCTGACTCTAGGGAATGCGTTGACAGTAACAGAGGATTGATCGGGGCCCAGCTCTAACACAATTATGGTCCAGCAGAAGAAACCCAAATTTGAAGCATACTATGTTCTTTTTCCAAAGGGTTGTTGAAGTGTAGGCCTACCTGGTGGGTCTAAGTAACTTCAGTCTGACAATGTGTAAGCTGTTGTTTCCCTCTTGTGGGCTAAAAATAGTGGCAATTGATGAGACTAATCTGGCAGCTGAAAACCAAGAAGGCAGCGCCCCACCAAATGTTATGGCTATTGCATAGACAGAACAGTGTGTGTGTCATAATGAAGCTCCCTAGCAGAACTACCATGACAGTTTCAGTAGGTGTTGGAATCAGGGTATCGCAAAAATGGTCCCACAGAAGACACTCAAATTCAAAAGGTACTATGGTCTATGATCTGTTGGAGGATGGGCCTTCAGAATCATTTTATCTAGTGAGCACAAGGAAACTGAGTCTGACACTGCAATATATTATGCCTGACATTGCATCAATCTTTTACAACCTATCATAGGTCTCAGTTGCCCCATAAACATGAGTATATTACGGTTTATAACCATATTTGAACACAATGACTTTTATGGGTCTCTGGAATATTTAGACATACTGTACATATAGATGTTTAGCAGGGCAAGATTGTGGGGTGGACACCTTGGGTGCATGACCCAGGTCCTTAAACACCAGAAAGAAACACCATGTTGCAGGATTGGACTGTTCATGCTTACCTGCACAGCTCAGTGCTTGCTTGAACTGTATGCATGTCTACAATCTGTGATACAGTTGAAAGCCATGACACAGCAGAGAGCTATTATCTCCCTGCCTCATCACTTACTCTGGTAAGAAACAGGCTGCTTTAGGCCTGTGGCCATACCTCCCAACCGTCCCGGATCCTGCAGGACATTTACAGATTCGGTGTCCTATCCCACGGTCCCGGTCGGCAGGAGGTATGTCCACCAGACGCAGATCTGAGTTGAATACATACTCGATTTGGATACACCCACTAGCGCTCCAGCGCCTACAACTCTGTTAGTGAAACTGCAGAGAGAGCTGGGGGGAGCAAGGGAAGGGTTAGTATAAGTGTTTTTTTTGTGTTAAACATTGAGGTGGAACATAATGAAGGGGGCCCATGACACTGGGGACAGATGAAGGGGAGGGGGGGGGGGGGAGAACGGCATGAGACTGGGCAGAGATGGGGGGGCCTTAATCTGGGGGCAGAGATGGGGGGAAATGAATCTAGGAGTAGATGAAGGGGGGGGGGCATATAATTTACGGGTGACTTTAGGAGGATTATATTGTGTGGGGGCACATGAAAAATGAATGAAAATGGGCAGAGTCAACATAAAAGTAGGTAGATCTAAATTATCCAAGCCGCACGTTTTTTTCCCTCTTTCGGTTCCTGAAAAGTTGGGAGGTATGCCTGTGGTCTTTCAGAAGTCAGTAGACATCAGGCAGCACAATGATGTCACTACAATGTGCATCCTGTGTCTGCATGATAGAGAAAGAGGACCCTGCTGTTACCAGGTCAGGTAAGTTTCTTTTTTAATTCTTTTTCCAAATGAGGGGAGCACTCTAACTATGTAGGTATACAGAGTGGAACAGAGGGGAGCATTACACTATATGGGGCATATGAGGAATATACTACCATAACGGGGCATATGGGGAGCATTATACTATACAGGAGCACATAGGGGAGCATAAAACAAAAAATGTGAAATGAGAATGTAACAGGTATCACTAAAATCTGCAAATGATCAAAATTTCAAAGCCAAATTGAAAGCAAAGTTTTTTAACCACATGAAGCCTCAAAAATCAGTTTAAGGCTCTTTTCAGATCATGTTTTTACTACCAACTAATAGATGCAAAAGAAGGATGTAAAAACAAACGTAAATGGATGCAAACAGATGGCCATCCATTTACTTAGACATCAATGTTAAAAAATCACATCTGATGCTGTACATCTTTTTGGGTGGAGAGAAAAGTATGGCATACTATATTTCTGTTTGGGATGATTGTACAATGCCTCCTCACCATTGACATGCCAGTTATTGTCCCTCGTCTCAAACTTAGGCCCTGTTCACATCTGTGCTCCGTATTACATTTGGGGAGTTCGCTTGGGGGGACTCCCCGAATGGAATACTGAACGCAGATGTGAACCAAGCCTAAGAGGGGCAGAATTATTTAACTGTGAGACCTTGGTTTATCAGTCCAGCAGATCACTATGCTTCTAAGCCCAGATATCACTACTGTTCAACGTTGCGTGTCCCAGTGGTTTGGAGAACAATGACAGACAGAATATAAGATACATTTAGGTGTCAGACCAAATAGAATATGAGATACATTCATCTCTCCATCCCACTATTGGGGCTATGACTCTACTACTGCATCCTCCTTGGACCACAAAATATCCTGCAATGTCTAGATCATCCTTAAGTGTTTGGTTGCCATATCATTAAAGAAGTTATGCCACAATAAGTACCGTATATACTAGAGTATAAGCTGACCCGAATATAAGCCGAGGCCCCTAATTTTACCACAAAAAAAACTGGGAAAACTTATTGACTCGAGTATAAGCCTGGGGGTATAATGCAGCAGCTACTGGAAAATTTCAAAAATTAAAATGGTTCGGAGTTTTTGGGTGCAGTAGATGTTGGGTGCTGGGGAAAGGGAGGTGGTGTTTTGGTTGTCTGTCTGCCCCTTCCCTGAGCTTGAGGACAGTTCCCCCACCCCCACTTGGAATTCAGCCTGGCTGAATATAGGGTATCTGCAGTGCTCCTATTAACCCCTTCCCGATGGAACAGGAGCACTGCAGATACCCTATATTCAGTAGACCGGGCACTTTCAGACACAGGGATACCTAATGTGTATGTGTTTCACAGTCATTTTCTACTTTTATATGTATTTTAGGGAAAGGAATGATTTAGAACTTTTATTTACTTTATTTTTTTTTTAAGCTTTTTTTTTTTCACGATTATATGGGAGATTCTATACATTACTATTGCGGCTGGTCATAGACCTCCCCTCTCAAAGAAAAAAAAAAATTAGATGACTGTGATCTACAGCCCTCAGACAGCAATGCATTAAAAATAGGCATGAACTGGCAATGAAAATCACTGCATGGGTTCAAGAATACTTCCAGAAATCACCGTCTCCGAACACAGTTCACCAGACAATTCACAAATGCAAGTTAAAATTGTATCATGCAAAGAAGTCATATATCAACATAATCCAGAAATGCTGCCGTCTCCTCTGGGCTAAAGCTCATTTAAAATGGACTGAAGCAAAATACAAAGCTGTTTTATGCTCCAATGAATCAAAAGTTTTAGATTCTTTATGGAAACCACAGATGCTGTGACCTGCGGACTCAAGACGAGAGGAACCACCTAGCTTGTTTTTAGCTCATAGTTCAAAAGGCTCTCTCTGATGGTATGGGGTTGCATTAGTGCCGTAGGCACCTTACACATCTTGAAAGGCACTATCAATTTTGAGTGGTGTATAGAGATTTTAGAATAACATATACTCCTATACAGACAATGTTTCTTTCAGGGAAGGCCTTGAATATTTCAGCAATGCTAAACCACATAGTGCGTCTATCACAACAGCTTGGTTTTGAAGAAGAGTCTGGGTACTGAATTGGTCTACCTGCTGTCCAGATTTTTCACCAATAGAAAACATTTGGTCCATTGTGAAACAAAATATCGATCAAAGAAGATCAATTGCTGTTGAACAGCTAAAAACCTACATTAGGGAGCCTTCACACGGAGTAAAGCCGGGCTCAATGTGTGCAACGTCGCGTATACGCTCATAGTAGAAATACGCCGCGTAAACGCTGCCCTCGCATTTCTACAGCAGTAAAAATAAGCACACATTGAGCCCGGCGTTACTCCATGTGAAGGCTCCCTTAGGGGACATTCACACGGTAACGCGGCGCTGATTCTGGCACGATAACTCGCGTAAGATTCAGCGCTGAAAAACAGAATCCCATTGACTTCAATGGGTTCCGTTTAACGCGCGTAACACATCGAAATCAATGGGAGGCTTTTTAACCCATTGATTTCAATGTGTTACGCGTGTTAAACGGAACCCATTGAAGTCAATGGGATTCTGTTTTTCAGCGCTGATTCTTACGCGAGTTATCGTGCCAGAATCAGCGCCGCGTTACCGTGTGAATGCCCCCTTAGACTACATTCCTCGCCCAAAACTAACAATTGGCATTAACACCCCATGGTGCCTCAAATCATAGCTGACTGAGGTGCCATTTTCCTGCTGGCACCAGGAGTGAGATTTGGGGCTGGTGTTCTGTTACCATTACAGTTTTAGTTGGTTACATTGGTTTTCTATCATTTGTAACCCACCTATTCCCAAAAAGTATGTTTTTTTCATAGGTCCTACTTAAGATGTTTTTGAAAATGTCTCACTTTGCTTTCCCTTCGCTTTGAGGACATTGTCCCAGTTTATTCTCCTAAACTCCTCTGCTGGTGGATATTGGCCTTGCAGGCGTTTTTGTTCCCCCTCTAGTACACATCTTATTTAAGTTGTACATGACAACTTATGATGTTATGGTCACTGTTACCTAGATGACTGACCTCCACCTTTGTCTGGTCAGGTCCAAAAATTGTCTAAAAGTTCCTCTCCTCTTGTTGGTCCTGCACTACTTGTGAAAGGTAATAGTCTTTTATTACTGACAAAAAAACAAATTACCCTTATTGAAGCTGCAGGTTTCTGCCTCCCAGTTTATATTTGGGTAGTTGAAGTCCCCCATGATAATGACTTCATTATGTTTTCATCTAATTGTCTTATGAGTATATTCTATGCTTCTTCCATTATATTTGGAGTTATATATATCTGGAGCAAACCCCTAACAATCTTTTGTTATTCTTTGTTCCTTCCCTTATTTCCACCCATAAGGACTCCACATATTTATTTTCATCCCAATTGTCGTCGCACAGGACTGGCTTAAAGGGGTTGTCCGAGATAAAAAATAAATCCCTACACTAATCAAAACACTCTACTGCCCAATTTCTAAATAACATAACTTATCAAAAATGTATATTAGCCATATGTGACCACCCCAGGGACATTTGCTGTTTATCTGGTGACGATAAGTTTCCGCAGTTCCGGAAAGGGAATGTCACTACTACTTCCCCCCATCCACTCCATCTTACTTACCTATCTACTTCCTTCCAGGCTTCTTCCTGCAGGACGACTCCTCATTGTTTTCTGACTGCCGTTGCGCACTATAGACCCAGCGCTGCTCTGTGCAGCCAATAATCCACCTTTACTGCGCAGGCCTGTGAGCAGCATCAGAGACCTGCACAGTATAGCATGCATACCTCCCAACTTTTGAAGAACCTAAAGAGGGATAAAATGTGCGGCGCGCGTAGTGCGCCGTGGCAAGTTTAGCCCCGCCCACTTTTGTGTTGGCTCCACCCACTTGTTAATTTTTTCATGTGCCTGCACACAGTATAATCCTCCTACAGTCACCCGTAAATTGTCCCCCCTCTATCTCTCCCCCAGTTTCATATACACCCTTCATCTGCCCCCAGTTTCATGTCCCCCTCCATCTCTGCCCCCAGATTCATGTCCCCCCATCTCTGCCCCCAGATTCATGTCCCCTCCATCTCTGCCCCCAGTGTCATGCCGTCCTCTCCTTCATCTGCCCCCAGATTCACGTTCCACCTCCACATTAAACTTACCTTCTCCTCCGCTCCCTCGCCGCTCTCTGCGCGTCTCTCTCGCTGACACATATGCGGCTGAAGCAAGGAGCTGACACAGGTCAGCTCCTCGCTTCGCCGCTGAGTGTCGCTCTCGCTGACATATGCGGCTGAAGGAAGGAGCTGTCAGCTCCTCGCTTCAGCCACATATGTCAGCGAGAGAGACACACAGCGGCGAAGCGAGGAGCTGACCTGTGTCAGCTCCTTACTTCAGCTGCATATGTGTTCAACTCAGATCTGCATCCTCTGGACGCAGATCTGAGTTGAAATCGGGACATACCTCCCTCCAACCGGGACCGCGGGACATGTCACCCAAATCGTGACTGTCCCGCGGAAATCGGGACGGTTAGGAGGTATGCAGCATGTGCAGGCAGTCAGAAAAGAAGGATGGACTGTCCTGCAAGAGGAAAACTGGAAGGAAGAGGGGTAAGTATACAGTATAGCAGGGGTCGGGGCTGAGCTGAGTAGGTAGGGAATGGCTAGTAATTGTGAGCAGGATACCTAGAGATACCTAGTGTGGAAGTTACATAGCAGGAAGTTGAACCTTATAAACAAATGGAGATGCCAGGATCTTCCAGAGACACCCAGAAAACACTCAAAACACTGATAAAAGGTATATGGGTGCATTTATTAACCCATTAATAGCACTAACACCTTTTTAAAAAAAAAAAAAAAAAAAACACTTTTTGCCGAAAAGATCCTTTAATGCAGGATTTTAGGTACAAGCAAAACCCTTACTCTTTTCATTTGTACATTCTTAAAAGGGATCCTATCATTCAAACGCAATTTTTTCTAGGTACCACGTCGGAATAGCCTTAAGAAACGCTATTTTTCTCCTATCTTTCGTTGTCTTCTCCGCGCCACCATTTACCTGTAATCCCGGTTTTTGTTGGTATGCAAATGAGTTCTCTTGCAGCACTGGAGGCATCCCCAATGCTGAGAGAGAACGCTCCAGCGATGCCTCCATCTTCTTCAGGAACTCGCCTCTCTGCGAGTCTTCTTCCATCTTCGGTTTTCAATTTTCAATATTCTAGGCCTCGGGAAGAGCCGACTGCGCATGCCCGGGCCACAAGAAAATGGCTGCTTACACAGCTTACAATGATAGGATGCCTTTAAACATACTGCACGCCTGTATTTTTACAGCCCAGTCATAGCTGGAGTCTAGCCATGTCTCATTTAACCTCCTGACTGGGACCCCGGGACAGGACCCTGAATCCAGGACTGTCCTGCTAAATCCGGGATGGTTGGGGGGTATGTACAAGTCATACCCAAGGTCAATGTTTACTAACCTCATACTTGATATTGCAAAGGTCCCTGGAATATCATTCTGCAATACAACATTTTATCTGTACATTCATTCTGCTTACTCCCAGTGGATAGAAATCAGTCTATGGCCATGTGATGGGCACCCAGGTACGCCGCTCATTACCAGGCAATTGTCTAATTACTGGGCTGTGACTGTAGAAGCTGCGTACCTGCATACCCATATCATGACCATGGATAGAATGAATGACGGCAAGCAGAAATCTGGGAGGAATTGTATTGTGAGGAAAGTTTATTGGAAAATTGTATAACTTTTTATTATACAAAATAATATTTTTTATCTCTCGATCTTTGAAACTAGACAATCCTTTTCTGACATCCGCCATACTAGTTCGGCGAATGTCGGGTGATTAAATATGGCGACTGCTCGGGAGTTGGGCAGCCACCATGTGTCTGCATTACAGCTGTCATATTAAAGGGGTTGTCCCATCACAAGGATCCTATCTATACTGCTTGTTAATGTGGATGTAAGACTTTTCCTAAATACACTGCTTCAGCAAAACTGCTTTGTTTGTCCACTATATCACTTTATTCAATTCATTGTTGACACAACCCTTGACTTATCTGCTCAAAAGTCAAGTGATGTATCTGCTGCTCTCAGGGGGGAGGGAGGACGGGCTAAATGCAGGGGAGCGAGCCTGTGTTTCTAGCTATTCCTGTGTCTGCACCACGTGACCTAGGTCCTGCTCTCAGATAGGGAAGAGGAGCTGCTTTCATTTCTGAAATCGTCTTCTGTTCTCCCAGTTATCAGGCTAGCTAATTCAATTGTGTTCATTATGGCAGAGACAGGCAGTCTCTGTATGTAACACAGAATGGAGTTGCTCCTGCCTGTACTTCATAGTCCAATATTGTGCATATAGTGTTGTTTGAGGACCTTTGATGACATCACAAGCCCTTCAGCCGCCCCACAGGATCACGATATGCGGTGGGCAGAGCTACATGCTAATTTAGGGACGGAGCTAAACGACATGTTGCATGTGAAACCCCGCCCACCAAATAACGCAAGAAACCAGGAAGAAAGAAGATTTTACAGCAGTGAAGACTGGCGAGTATGCGACGTGGGAATACCCCTTTAAGGTTTTAGCCAGTCAGAATCTAAGGCTTGCAATGTAGCTGGTCACTGCTGCACTCAGTCAGCACATACCCAGAGAAAAATACACTTAAATATGTATATCATTAAATTGTGCATGCATACAGACCATAATCGGTATGCTAACTATACATCATTGTGTAATACTGGTCCTGCTGCCAAATATGTGTAATGAAATTTTACATGTTCAATAAATGATGCTTTTAATTCAGTGAATTCTAGTTGATTGTTTTGATACATTACTGGTCATATCCTATGCAAAATCATTGTGTATGAGGAGAGATGCTCACACTGCGGATATAGCTGACGGTGATGAAAGGAGAGCTCAGACAGTACCTTGATTTAAAGGAACATAGGAAGATATCCTGCCTGGGATCCGCTCATAAATCCACCTGTCATATTAAATGTCTGCCATATTTAATAGAAGCTTGCTGTGTATGTACCACTTCATAAACTCTAATGCAGTAATTCAAGAACACAGTGAAATGTCTCAGAAATATTATATTCGCTGGCAATAGCAATATATCAGGACTAGTCATGATCTAGTGGTTGCCAGGTAAGAGCTGGTTAATCTGAAAGTTTGAACATAGAGTCTCCAATATGTGACATAAAATCAGACATGTTTTCTTAATATGGTCATGAACCAGTTCCCAGGTGCAACCACTGCCTGTCATATAGTTATGAGTGGTGAAGAAAAAAAAATCTTAATAGTTCATACAAAGATAATTCATACAATGATAATTCATACAATGATATCCCACCACAGGGATAATAAATCCATAGTGATGTCACAGTACAGGAATAATAAATACATAGTGACAGGCACAATAAGGATTGTGATGTCATAGCAAAAGAGCAATTACCAAAGTGAAGTAACGGTCCAGAAGTCATATTGATGTCACAGTGTAGAGATGTTCACTGCATATTACTATAAAGTGAAGTTATAAAACAGGAAATAGGGTTAATAATAGAGATGAGCGAACAGTGTTCTATCGAACTCATGTTCGATCGGATATTAGGCTGTTCGGCATGTTCGAATCGAACACCGCGTGGTAAAGTGCGCCATTACTCGATTCCCCTCCCACCTTCCCTGGCGCCTTTTTTGCTCCAATAACAGCGCAGGGTAGGTGGGACAGGAACTACGACACCGGTGACGTTGAGAAAAGTAGGCAAAACCCATTGGCTGCCGAAAACATGTGACCTCTAATTTAAAAGAACAGCGCCACCCAGGTTCGCGTCATTCTGAGCTTGCAATTCACCGAGGACGGAGGTTTCCGTCCAGCTAGCTAGGGCTTAGATTCTGGGTAGGCAGGGACAGGCTAGGATAGGAAGGAGAAGACAACCAACAGCTCTTATAAGAGCTAAATTCCAGGGAGAAGCTTGTCAGTGTAACGTGGCACTGACGGGCTCAATCGCCGCAACCCAGCTTTCCCAGGATCCTGAATGGAATACACTGTCAGTGTATTCCCGTATACCCGATATATACCCCGATACCTGTTCCAACGGTGTGCCCCCCCACCTTCACCCCAGAAATACCCTGCAAGTCCCCTAGCAATAGAATTGGGGCTATATACACCCACAATTTTTACTACTGGTATACAGTGCCATTGTCTGACTGGGAATTCAAAGAATATATTGGGAATACAAATACCCTCATTTCTTGCTACTGCCATATAGTGCCAGTGTCTGACTGGTAATTCAAAGAATATATTGTGGTTACGTGCACCCACAATTTTTACTACTGGTATACAGTGCCATTGTCTGACTGGGAATTCAAAGAATATATTGGGAATACAAATACCCTCATTTCTTGCTACTGCCATATAGTGCCAGTGTCTGACCGGGAATTCAAAGAATATATTGGGGTTACGTGCACCCACAATTTTTACTACTGGTATACAGTGCCATTGTCTGACTGGGAATTCAAAGAATATATTGGGGTTATAAATACCCTCATTTCTTGCTACTGCCATATAGTGCCAGTGTCTGACCGGGAATTCAAAGAATATATTGGGGTTACGTGCACCCACAATTTTTACTACTGGTATACAGTGCCATTGTCTGACTGGGAATTCAAAGAATATATTGGGAATACAAATACCCTCATTTCTTGCTACTGCCATATAGTGCCAGTGTCTGACTGGGAATTCAAAGAATATATTGGGGTTACGTGCACCCACAATTTTTACTACTGGTATACAGTGCCATTGTCTGACTGGGAATTCAAAGAATATATTGGGAATACAAATACCCTCATTTCTTGCTACTGCCATATAGTGCCAGTGTCTGACTGGGAATTCAAAGAATATATTGGGGTTACGTGCACCCACAATTTTTACTACTGGTATACAGTGCCATTGTCTGACTGGGAATTCAAAGAATATATTGGGGTTATAAATACCCTCATTTCTTGCTACTGCCATATAGTGCCAGTGTCTGACCGGGAATTCAAAGAATATATTGGGGTTACGTGCACCCACAATTTTTACTACTGGTATACAGTGCCATTGTCTGACTGGGAATTCAAAGAATATATTGGGAATACAAATACCCTCATTTCTTGCTACTGCCATATAGTGCCAGTGTCTGACCGGGAATTCAAAGAATATATTGGGGTTACGTGCACCCACAATTTTTACTACTGGTATACAGTGCCATTGTCTGACTGGGAATTCAAAGAATATATTGGGAATACAAATACCCTCATTTCTTGCTACTGCCATATAGTGCCAGTGTCTGACTGGGAATTCAAAGAATATATTGTGGTTACGTGCACCCACAATTTTTACTACTGGTATACAGTGCCATTGTCTGACTGGGAATTCAAAGAATATATTGGGAATACAAATACCCTCATTTCTTGCTACTGCCATATAGTGCCAGTTTCTGACTGGTAATTCAAAGAATATATTGGGGTTACGTGCACCCACAATTTTTACTACTGGTATACAGTGCCATTGTCTGACTGGGAATTCAAAGAATATATTGGGAATACAAATACCCTCATTTCTTGCTACTGCCATATAGTGCCAGTTTCTGACTGGGAATTCAAAGAATATATTGGGGTTACGTGCACCCACAATTTTTACTACTGGTATACAGTGCCATTGTCTGACTGGGAATTCAAAGAATATATTGGGAATACAAATACCCTCATTTCTTGCTACTGCCATATAGTGCCAGTTTCTGACTGGTAATTCAAAGAATATATTGGGGTTACGTGCACCCACAATTTTTACTACTGGTATACAGTGCCAATTTCTAACTAGGAATTCAAAATGCGCAAGGCTCCCGGAAAGGGACGTGGACGAGGCCGTGGGCGAGGTCAGGGGAATGGTTCTGGGGAGCAAGGTAGCAGTGAAGCCACAGGGCGTCCCGTGCCTACTCCTGTGGGGCAGCAAGCATTGCGCCACTCCACAGTGCCAGGGTTGCTTGCCACATTAACTAAACTGCAGGGTACAAACCTTAGTAGGCCCGAGAACCAGGAACAGGTCTTGCAATGGCTGTCAGAGAACGCTTACAGCACATTGTCCAGCAGCCAGTCAGACTCTGCCTCCTCTCCTCCTATTACCCAACAGTCTTGTCTTCCTTCCTCCCAAAATTCCGAAGCTTTACAGAACAATAACCCAAACTGTCCCTGCTCCCCAGAGCTGTTCTCCGCTCCTTTCATTGTCCCTCAACCTGCCTCTCCACGTCACGATTCCACGAACCTAACAGAGGAGCATCTGTGTCCAGATGCTCAAACACTAGAGTCTCCTCCATCTCCGTTCGATTTGGTGGTGGATGACCAGCAACCCACCCTCATCGACGATGATGTGACGCAGTTGCCGTCAGGGCATCCAGTTGACCGGCGCATTGTGCGGGAGGAGGAGATGAGACAGGAGTTGGAAGAGGAAGTGGTGGATGATGAGGACACTGACCCGACCTGGACAGGGGGGATGTCAAGCGGGGAAAGTAGTGTGGATGTTGAGGCAGGTGCAGCACCAAAAAGGGTAGCTAGAGGCAGAGGCAGAGGTCAGCAGCTTAGGCGAAGCCAGGCCACACCCGGAATCTCCCAAGATGTTCCAGTTCGTACCCAGCCCCGAAAAACTCCCACCTCGAGGGCACGTTTCTCGAAGGTGTGGAGTTTTTTCAAGGAATGCGCCGAGGACAGATATAGTGTTGTCTGCACAATTTGCCTCTCGAAATTGATTAGGGGCTCTGAGAAGAGCAACCTGTCCACCACTTCAATGCGCCGTCATTTGGAATCCAAGCACTGGAATCAGTGGCAGGCAGCAACGGCAGGACAAAGGCCGCCTGCCGTTCACGCCACTGCCACTGCCTCTGCCACTGCCTCTGCCACTGCCACTGCTGACTGTGCTGGCGATGCACTCCAGAGGACGAGCCAGGACACCACTTCATCTGCCTCCGCCACTTTGTTGACTTCTACCTCATCCTCCCCTGGTCCTGTCTTATCTCCTTCTCCTGCACCATCAAAGGCACCATCAGGCGTTTCTTTACAACAACCCACCATCTCTCAGACATTGGAGCGGCGGCAGAAATACACTGCTAACCACCCACACGCGCAAGCCTTGAACGCCAACATCGCTAAACTGCTGGCCCAGGAGATGTTGGCGTTCCGGCTTGTTGAAACTCCCGCCTTCCTGGACCTGATGGCAACTGCGGCACCTCGCTATGCCGTCCCTAGCCGTCACTACTTCTCCCGGTGTGCCGTCCCCGCCTTGCACCAGCACGTGTCACTCAACATCAGGCGGGCCCTTAGTTCCGCGCTTTGCACAAAGGTCCACTTGACCACCGACGCGTGGACAAGTGCATGCGGACAGGGACGCTACATTTCACTGACGGCACACTGGGTGAATGTAGTTGAGGCTCGGACTGCTTCCCAAACTGGCCCGGTGTACCTCGTCTCCCCGCCTAACATTCCTGGCAGGGACACGAGAAGAACACCCCCCTCCTCCTCCTCCTCCTCTACCGCCTCCTCCTCCGCCACCGCCTCCTCCTCCGCCACCGCCTCCTCCTCCGCTGTTAGATTGACCCCAGCTACGAGTTGGAAACGTTGCAGCACTGGCGTTGGTAGACGTCAGCAGGCTGTGCTGAAGCTGATCAGCTTGGGGGACAGACAGCACACTGCCTCCGAGGTGAGGGATGCCCTCCTCGATGAGACGGCAATATGGTTTGAGCCGCTGCACCTGGGCCCAGGCATGGTCGTTTGTGATAACGGCCGGAACCTGGTAGCAGCTCTGGAGCTTGCCGGACTCCAACATGTTCCATGCCTGGCCCACGTCTTCAACCTAGTGGTGCAACGTTTCCTAAAGAGCTACCCCAATGTTCCAGAGCTACTGGTGAAAGTGCGGCGCATGTGCGCCCACTTTCGCAAGTCGACAGTAGCCGCTGCTAGCTTAAAATCTCTCCAGCAACGCCTGCATGTGCCACAACACCGGCTTTTGTGCGACGTCCCCACACGCTGGAACTCAACGTTTCAGATGTTGAATAGAGTGGTTGAGCAGCAGAGACCTTTGATGGAATACCAGCTACAAAACCCTAGGGTGCCACAAAGTCAGCTGCCTCAGTTTCACATCCATGAGTGGCCATGGATGAGAGACCTTTGTGACATCCTACGGGTCTTTGAGGAGTCCACAAGAAGGGTGAGCTCTGAGGATGCGATGGTGAGCCTTACAATCCCGCTCTTGTGTGTTCTGAGAGAATCCCTGATTGACATCAGGGATAACTCAGATCACACAGAGGAGTTAGGGATAGCATCCGATCCGTCACAGCTGGAGAGTAGGTCCACACATCTGTCCGCTTCACTGCGTTTAATGGAGGAGGAGGAGGAGGAGGAAGAAGAGTTGTCCGATGATGTGATGGTGATACAGGAGGCTTCCGGGCAACTTCGAATCGTCCCATTGTTGCAGCGCGGATGGGTAGACATGGAGGATGAGGAGGAAATGGAGATTGAACTTTCCGGTGGGGCCAGAGGAGTCATGCCAACTAACACTGTGGCAGACATGGCTGAGTTCATGTTGGGGTGCTTTACAACCGACAAGCGTATTGTCAAAATCATGGAGGACAACCAGTACTGGATCTTTGCTATCCTTGACCCCCGGTATAAAAACAACATCTCGTCTTTTATTCCGGTAGAGGGGAGGGCCAATCGCATCAATGCTTGCCACAGGCAATTGGTGCAGAATATGATGGAGATGTTTCCAGCATGTGACGTTGGCGGCAGGGAGGGCAGTTCCTCCAGTAGGCAACCAAGTTCTCACCGGTCCACACAAACGAGGGGCACACTGTCTAAGGTCTGGGACACCTTGATGGCACCCCCTCGCCAAAGTGCCGCCACGGAGGGTCCTAGTGTCACCAGGCGTGAGAAGTATAGGCGCATGTTGCGGGAATACCTTTCCGACCACAGCCCTGTCCTCTCCGACCCCTCTGCGCCCTACACGTATTGGGTGTCGAAGTTGGACCTGTGGCTTGAACTTGCCCTATATGCCTTGGAGGTGCTGTCCTGTCCTGCCGCCAGCGTCCTATCTGAGAGGGTGTTCAGTGCAGCCGGTGGCATCATCACTGACAAGCGCACCCGTCTGTCAGCTGAGAGTGCCGACCGGCTCACTTTGATAAAAATGAACCACCACTGGATAGAGCCTTCATTTTTGTGCCCACCTGTGTAAAGCACCCCAACATGAAACTCCATGTCTGTACTCAACCTCTCCAATTCCTCCGCATCCTCATACTCATCCACCATAAGCGTTGCACAATTCTGCTAATACTAGGCTCCCTCCAACATGATTTCCCCCAACTCTGCTGGTTAGAGGCTCCCTCCACCCTGATTTCCACCAACTCTGCTGGTTAGAGGCTCCCTCCACCCTGCTTTCCCACAACTCTGCTGGTTAGAGGCTCCCTCCACCATGAATTTGCCCAAACTGGGCTGGTTAGAGGCTCCCTCCACCATGAATTGGTCCAAACTGGGGTTTTTAGAGGCTCCCTCCACCATGAATTGGTCCAAATTGGGGTTTTTAGAGGCTCCCTCCACCATGAATTTGCCCAAACTGGGCTGGTTAGAGGCTCCCTCCACCATGAATTGGTCCAAACTGGGCTGGTTAGAGGCTCCCTCCACCATGAATTGGTCCAAATTGGGGTTTTTAGAGGCTCCCTCCACCATGAATTGGTCCAAACTGGGCTGTTTAGAGGCTCCCTCCACCATGAATTGGTCCAAACTGGGGTTTTTAGAGGCTCCCTCCACCATGAATTGGTCCAAACTGGGCTGGTTAGAGGCTCCCTCCACCATGAATTGGTCCAAACTGGGTTTTTTAGAGGCTCCCTCCACCATGAATTGGTCCAAACTGGGGTTTTTAGAGGCTCCCTCCACCATGAATTGGTCCAAACTGGGGTTTTTAGAGGCTCCCTCCACCATGAATTGGTCCAAACTGGGGTTTTTAGAGGCTCCCTCCACCATGAATTTGCCCAAACTGGGCTGTTTAGAGGCTCCCTCCACCATGAATTGGTCCAAACTGGGTTTTTTAGAGGCTCCCTCCACCATGAATTGGTCCAAACTG